>NC_137927.1:587500-1015000 GCF_963457725.1 Sprattus sprattus | reverse complement strand
TACGGTGTGCGCTCAATGAAAATGTAGACTGATATCCGTTCTTCGCATAAAATGAGCCAAAGCCAATGAGTTTGAGTTTGAAAAAATGATTAGAAGTATTATTTTTGTTTTGATCAAAAGTGAAAATGGGTCCCACAGACCCGAATACCATACAAGGGTTAAGGCTATTGACAGTCTTTTCTGATTTACAGGAAAACAAAAGAAGATATCCATAAATCCCTCTGTATTTTTTTCCCCATCTAATATGCCAACAAAAGGGAAAAGGAGTTTTTAACCTGGCTTTATCCCATGATCAGATTTTTTCTTTTAAACATTATGCAAATTAGCGCATATTTAATGAGATAATGCATAATTTGCATATTCAAACATCAAAATACAAAAAACTTGTAATACATTTTTTTCTCATCTAAACAAGAGTAATCAACTGAGAAAGTTTCATGGTGATACCTATTATTTAAGATTTTTACCCTATTCACCTGTAGTGTCTCGCCTTAATGGATAGAGAGCAACGCTACCAGCATTACTCCATAGCAAATTACTATGCTGACAGGGCAGTGTCCTAGCGTAGCTGCTAGGTCAGTTATCTGACAGTCTCAAACATCGACAATGCTGTTGTCCCAAGGAGGTGAACTTACTGTGAATATGGATGGAATGGTGGAATTCCCCATCATGTAGGAAAGTAACACTTGCTTTTTAAAACTAGAATAAACTACAATATAAACTTATAGTTATATTTTAAAATAAAAATAAATTGTCTGAAATCTTACTGTCCATTTTATTTTATTTTACTGTGCAGGGTTGTAGGTTACCAATTATTAACCTAGACAGGCAGATGAAGGCTAGCATATCAATTCAGTTGTTTGGAGAATGTGTGACTTTTAACTTAGTAAAATATTTAGTTTGTACAGACAGTTTTATGTTTTGATAAAAGCTCAAGATCTCAGTGGTTCCTTTGTCCTGATTCCCAAGGTACACAGTTAAATTATGTTTACACTCAAAACTTAATTAAATCATGGACAGTATGTGATTAAATGGAAGCATTAAGCAAACCTATCTGGCCAACTTACAAGAGCCATTTACTGTAAAGTTTGGTGGCCCAACCCTATTCAATTTAGTTGGACCCAAGCCTAATAAATAAGTCAAATCACCCTCAATAAATTAAGTTGACCCAATCCAAGTACATCTTGCGGAACTAAACAGATAATTGCTTAATGCTGAAAGAAAGCCATTTAATCACGTGGAAATACTTTCCATGATTTAATTAAGTTCATTCAAAGAGTTATTTCTTTAAGTATACACTTCACTTTCTGCACATCCTTTTGTGGGATCGCAAGTCATCATTAACCCAACATGCAAGTACGGCAATCTAGACTATTCTCATTCGTAGGTCCACGTTGGTGGAACGAGCTGCCTAGCACTACCAGTAGTCTGGCTCTACCTTAAAGAAGCTCCAACTCTTCAGAGAGCACCTCCCTTCCTAACTTGCACTTCTACTAGTACTTAACTTGCACTTACATCAGTCATCTGCACTTTTTTACTATTTCTTATGTAAAATAGTATTTATTGTGACACTATGTCTTTATTGTTTGTAGCTTGATTGTTCTCTTCCTTTTACGTCGCTTTGGATAAAAGCGTCTGCTAAATGACTAAATGTAAATGTAAGGTGACTTTTTATAAGAATGTATGACTTTACCCTTTTAAACATTGTTGAGACTCCTTGAAGGCAACACGACTGAAGATGACCCCGGTATAAAGTATTTATTCATAAATATATAAACAAAAACATAGACTAAGGAAATGAATACGTTTTTTTTTTTTTAAACCAGTGAATCAGTCATCTCAAAAGAATATGCATTTGAAAGACCAAATAGTGTTGAACTGTAAGCGTAGAGACTCACCATCTTGCCCATCATCATGACATAAGGTCCCAGGTATTTGTTGACACCAAAGATGTCGAGCACACGTATGTACCAGAAGATGATGTCCACACAGTAGATCACGCGCCCGTACCCCATATAGGGCTCATTCTGGAGTCGGAGCAGCAGGCCCAGCAGGAACACAGAAATGGCTACCAGGTCTGTGATGTTCCAGTATTCCTCCAGCCACACATTGATCTTCTGCTTTAGTTTACCAGGGTCTGACATCAGAATCTAACACAAACAAACAAACACATTGATCTTCTGCTTTAGTTTACCAGGGTCTGACATCAGAATCTAACACAAACAAACAAACACATTGATCTTCTGCTTTAGTTTACCAGGGTCTGACATCAGAATCTTACACAAACAAACAAACAAACACATTTATCTTCTACTTTAGTTTACCAGGGTCTGACATCAGAATCTAACACAAACAAACAAACAAATGTATCTTCTGCTTTAGTTTACCAGGGTCTGACATCAGAATCTTACACAAACAAACAAACAAACACATTTATCTTCTACTTTAGTTTACCAGGGTCTGACATCAGAATCTAACACAAACAAACAAACAAATGTATCTTCTGCTTTAGTTTACCAGGGTCTGACATCAGAATCTTACACAAACAAACAAACACAATCATTGAGCAGTCACTATGGAAAGAGTTTTTAATTCCGCTCAGATTTATTATGATGAAACTAAATATATATAAAAATACAAATACACTACACAAATCCAAACATATCACAGATTAAAAAAAAATGCACACAGCTTTTCATGCAGCAGTCAAATAAAGAACTTCTAAAGCTTTTCTGACATAAGGATCTCCTTGCACATTTGTGCCGTTGGGCCCTCTGATGCTTGTCTGGTCCTAGTGAGATTCAGTTTGCCCTCTGACAGGATTGGACACTTTGGTATGAAATCTTCAGTTTCTTAGCCATTTAAACCTGAGGCATAGGTAAATGCCTTTGTTCCTCAAGACAACAATGAAGTGATACACCTCTTAAAAGGAGTCTGTTTTGTTTTGGACATTTTTGCAGGAATGGCAGCACCTTAAACCCAAGGAAAGACGACTAAGCTGCTTTACTGAACAGAATAATGGGTGTTAGGAATGCTAACACAATTGGTTTTAAAGCAACAATATGGAGGAATGAAGGCTGTTGTTTGTTTTTGCATGGTAGTTCTGATAGCTGTAAGTAAGCTTACTGGTCAGGTAATCAGTCGGTCTTATGTTGCTACCAATGTGCTGAAGCAGAAAACCTGCCTGAGGCAACACGAGTTAGTCCAGACAGACAGGTTAAAGACAACTCTTAACTCAGACCCCACGATTCTTATAAAACTTACTGTTACAACTCTAGAGCCTAAAACTTCAGATTGATTTGATTCACCAGATTGTGGCTACAAAATTATTGCGTAATCGATGTGAGTACTTAAGATGACTTTGTGGTTGTTGTGAGAACATTTGCCATCCCTGATCGGTGAAGCTAGCTAATGCTTCTGCTCATTGTATGAATTTGGTGATGAAGTGACTTCTCTACAAGTCTGTTATTTTTCACTGGTAGCAGAGGGATAGGAACGGAAATATTTTAGAGATATATTGGGTCTATGGTCTATACCATACCTGGGCATTGTACGGCCCGCGGGCCAAATACGGCCCTCCGGGTGATTCTGACCGGCCCGCGAAAGATTACATGATAATTCCACTTTTTTTATTTATTTATTTTTTTTACAAAAAAATCATTTTCATTTTCAAACTGTTTTTTTAAGGACTTCGGAATACCAGCTGTAAACACAGCTGAAGTGTTGAAATTGAACTTGAAATTGAATAAGGTGCCAGATATCTAGAGACTTCCAGGCGAAAAACACCTGTTGGTTTGCCCAACGATAGATGCTGCGTGTGCTTTCTATTACTGTGTATGCATGGCAAGTTTGAGAGCGCCGAAGTTGCGTAGTGGCCGCAAGCGGTATTGCAGACAGACAGAGATTTCAAATAGGATATGAAGATGAAATCTGACATATAGTTTCAGCGTTAAACTAATAACATAATTGCTGTCTGTGGTTCTATATGGGCTGTGGAAATAATTTAGAAAAATTATAGTTTGAGATGGATTGATAATTGATATAATTGAGAACCCCTGGTTAAATGTGTTCTTGGACACATCAATTTGAATGCTGGACCAAAGTGTTTGATTTAATTCAATTACAACAAGGCCTAATACAAAGATGAGCTGTAAGTACAGTTTGGAGTCTGGACAGTCTTTTTTACTCAACGCCTCAATAGGTAGATCTTGCCTTCACCAAGGCAAAGGTTGGTGATCTTAGGCCTAAAAAGTTTGGGGACCACTGATGTAGGCATATAAAGTCAAAAAGGCAACAAAACTGGGACAATTTTCTTAACACAGTTACACAGTTCAGTGACTTGTTGTCTTGTTTATTTTGGCTACAAAGATGATGTGATGTCTTTAGAAAGCTAAGAAAATCCTTGTTTCAATAGTATATGAAACTCAAAATGCCCTTTGTTATTAATGTGACTAAAAATGAGTCAAATGTTACACATTTTGTTTATCATTTTGGAAATTCAATTTGAATAAATTACTCTTATTATGCATAATTGAGTTCGGCATTTTGGCCCGGCCCTCCAAAATATTTTCAGTTGCTCATTTGGCCCCCTGGGGAAAATAATTGCCCACCCCTGGTCTATACATACACGACATACACCTGCATTTTTCATGAACATAATTGAATGTGGGGTCTCTCAACCAGTGTTTTAACCGCCATTGGTGTTATCTTATCGATTTTCCAAATCCCCATTAATTCTCAAAGGGACTTTCTTTTTAAAACCGGAACGTGCTAAAATGCTAATCCACCGCATACAAAATTATTGTCCACTGCCTCTTCATGCCTACTTACACTCTCTTCTAACTTACACTCCAACCATGAAAGTCGTTTTTTTTTTTTAAATGCAGGCTTTCGCCCAAATAAGGTATTTAAACCCAACTTGGAAATAAGTACTCTGTACTCAGTGTGGAACATTCAGCTTCAAAGTGGCCTCAATCTAATTTATTCTCTCTGAGATAAAGTTTGACGGTCATTTTGAATGGCCCTTCAAATGCCAACAGAGTTAGAACTGCATAGTTTAGCTATAGATGCTCAGTGGTCGAACCTAATGACCTAATGGTTGTTTTGATCTTTGTCAATATGAAAAACGCGATTTTAGAGTTTGGGCAGGTGAAAAATGGCATTTGATGAAGGTCATGTTCTAAAAGTTGAATGACCAGCACTGAGCCGCAGATTGCACACAGCACCAACTTCATTTCATTAATTGCAAAAAAATTAAATGTACTGTATGTTTACATGCCAGCAGCTCTCTAACATGGCTTCAGGTAAACTATGCTACTTTATTCTTGTTTATATTTGTGGATATCATTCTACTCCTTGGCGGACGGTGAAGATGCATTTTGCATTAGAGTTGGGCAACATCTGCACAAGATAAAATGTGTTTCCACAAACAAGCAAGCCAAATTGTTACATTTTTGCATTTGTTTGTAAAATGTGTTCCACAGAGATGCAAAAATGTACAAGCATTATTACAAACACCAAAAAGGGAATGGTCCTACACATGGCTATGTGAAATGCAAATCCAAATATTCACAGGAAATGGCCAAAAGAAGGCAAAGAGAGCTGCAGGCATGCCTGTGGGCCAGGCGTCTGAAACACCTTGGGGGAGCGGATCAGTGTGCGGGTAACTAATTGGCTGCGGCACAGAATCAGAGGAGGCTCTTGGCTGAGCTAGCGATGGGGACACCTGCCATCAGTGACCTCCAGATGGCAATATTTGGTCAGGAATGGACCATGGAGAGGAATTTCCTCCTGCTCACCACCACCTACCCTTACTGTAACCCCAGTTCATACTCCCTAGGGAAGGGGTTTTCATCTGGTGTTGTCCCAGGGACAACCGTTCTGACTAGAAAGTAATTTGCGGCCCACTGATGTGCCTGCACACGTGTTAGTGTTTGTTACCAAGGCCGCCACGCCCCCTCCCACCGCACAGATATTCTGCCCATGACACTTAAATATGTGAAATTGTCAGGGTAGATCACTAAAGGCCGTCGCCACGTCCCCTCCCCCCCGGGCACATATTTCGCCTGTACCACTTGTCAATGTCATTTCTTCGCTGAATGTGGGTCTGCATCAGTATACTTCAGGCAATTGCGACTGCGGGATATAAGGTAAATATGAGTACCTTACAATATACTTTGTTACAAAGTTTAATAGTTTGTCTTTCTGAAATTGTGCATAAAGTGGGTTTTATTTGTTTACTGATTGAGTACAGACTATTAATGCATTATTAACGCAGATGCTTTTACACTGTAAATTTGATTCCATGGCAGGAAACCTGTCGAATCTTTTCCATTCCAAGAGTGATAATATAAGAGATGACGGCACACCTGTCGAATCTTTTCCAGTCCAAGAGTGATAATGTAAGAGATAACAGCACACCTGGCGAATCTTTTCCAGTCCAAGAGTGATAATATAAGAGATAACAGCACACCTGGCGAATCTTTTCCAGTCCAAGAGTGATAATATAAGAGATAACGATCCATTCTTGCAGTGAAGGCCAGCGCTCCATCTTCACCAGGATGATGTAGTTGAAGAGCATGAGGTAGCCAAGGTAGGCCGTCTGGAGAAGAATAACACAATGCATCAGGATGGGAGACATCTTTAAAGTTATTATATGATGTCACATACATTTAGAAAGCATATTCCCAGATATTCAACTTGTGCCATGGATTACAGAAAATTAGTTCTCAGAACATTATTATATTATTCATATGGATGAATGCTAGCCTAGATGGGTTCTCTGGTTCTGATGAGCTCTGATATTTTTGAAAGTGTCAGCAACTTTATAGTCAGCTTTGAATACCTCCATTCATATGAACGGCCATCTAACATTTATGACCTTGTCACTATGGTATCAACATTCCTCCACATCCTTACAGAAGGCCTTTTCACAATGGGATTTATTTTGGAGAAGAGAAGAACACGACTTTTTTACAGTGCACCACAAACATTGTAGTCATACACTATATCTATACTTGCAAAAGTACATTTGGCACATATTACACTGCATACCCATACAACATGTTTTATAACAGTGAATAGCTTAGAACTAACACTAGCATACACAGCAAACACTGCTGTTTATAATTATTTTGACATGATGCATGGGCTATGACATGATGCATGGGCTATGACACGATGCATGGGTGTGTCCTCCACTTGGGATGGCTGCTGAGGTTCAGCAGGCTCTGGGGCAGGTGACGTGATGAGGCAACAGCCTTTCCCTGCGGTGTGACTCCCAGGCCTGGTTGAGGCATTTGGCCTGGGGGCTTGGTCCTTCCTCGCCAGGCTGAGGTCGGTGGCAGATGGGTCCAGCCGCTTTTTTGACTGGGCCGCATAGAATTTTCGCTACTTGTTAAGATATGTTAAATATGGAATGTTCAATGCCTTATCTCGCTGATGTGTCTGAGCCCGACCCAAACCAGAGTATCATTTTTAGATATTTGGCCGAACTCAGCCTGGCCCGTCGGGTCCTGTCAGGTTCCTCTCTACTGCACACCCCTTCCAAATTCAACACACCTGCCCTAATCACCTGTCTAATCCCCTGATTGCCTGCACCTGTCACAAACTCCATTTAAACTCCTCATTCCCTTCACTTCTCGTCTGGCCTCATTGCACAAAGGACTAAACATCCGAAAACAAACTGCTCCCGACATCTACTCCTACAATCTCTTTTGTTCCTTGGATAATGACTCCAGGTCCTGGCCTCTCAACTGCAGCCTCGACTCCTGCGGCGACGACTGTCGCGGCCGCTTCTCCTGCGACAGCCGCTGCGGCTCCTACTCCTGCGAAGATGGCAGGAGTGACTCATTCTCCCGCTGCTCCTGCATGCGTAGACAAGCACATTCCCGCATCAGACTGGAACTTGCAATCTTGGGTATGGGAGGCAGGTGTGCTTGCAAGAAGGCTAAAACCTATTGGTGCCGTCTGCCACCAGCACAGTTCTTAAGGTGTCTGGGTTTGAGGTTTGCTCACTGCACAGCATTGCACCTGCCAGCTACCATTACACACACAGATCCAGGTAAGAACTAGTATTCAATGAGAGGAGGAGCGCACGATGCGAGTCGACTCACTTGGTGAATGAGACGCGCATTGCATGCGATCTGAGGCGTAGCGCACGAAGAGAGTCGCTCGAGGCGCATTGCGTGCGCACATTGCCTAATAAACGTGGTTGACTCTTATTAAAGCTCGAAAGAAAAATAAAATTCACAATGCAATTTATTTCAATGTGATTTATTTCTTAAAAAAGACTTTACAAGATCAACATCACAATGACTAATGGTGCAACAGTGTCTTCAAGAACTGTCCGTCGAAAACTGGGAGAAGAAGGTTTTTTTGGCAGAATAGCAGCAAAGAAACATTACTGAAAGAGAACAATTGAGTGTAACGCCTGAATTTTGCAAAAGAACACAAGAAATGGACAAAGAAAGATTGGTTTAAGTGTTGTGTACTGATGAGTCCAGGTTTGAATAGTTTGGCAACAAGCAAAGCGTGGATGTTCCACGAAGTGAGGGGGAGAGATATCAAAATTAGTGTCTCTTGCCAACAGTTTACAAGGAGGGGGTAGTATTATAGTGTGAGGTGCAATTTAAGCCTCAGGAACAGGTGACTTTGGCTAAATTGATGGCATCATGGATACAAAAGTATACCACAACATTCTGGTGAGGCACAGAGTTCCTTCTTGGAGACATCTTATTGAGCCTGGATTTATTTTCCATGAGGACAATGACCCTAAACATTATTTTAACTATTGCCGGATCTACTGGCGACAAGGAATCTGCTGGAACATTGAAAATGATGGACCGGCCCTCTCAAAGTCTGGACTTCAAATCCATCAAGCAAATTCGGGGCAAGTTGGAAAATAAACTCGACAGATCTATTGGAAATTCCAAGGAAAGCCTTTGGCTTGAGTTGCAGAAGGCATGGGATAACATTTGTGTTGAAGTTCTCAAGAAATATATTGACTCTATGCCAGAGAGATGTGCTGCTGTAATTGCTGCAAAAGGTGGGCGTACCACATATTAAATAATAAAAGTGGATAAAAACAGTAGGACTCACTTCATCTGATATTTGTTGTGCTCAGAACAGCCATCTGCATGTTTCATGAACATTATGAAATTAAATCATGTTTTGGAGGCAAAAAAAAGGTAATCATTCTCAGATCTGTCAGGTGTTCTAATAATTTTGGCCACCACTGTATATCTTATCATGCCTCTTACCTCATTCATAACTTCTATTGCTACCTTCACATGTACTTACTCCTGCATCAGCCCTTTGCATCTACCTATATCATATCTGCACTAATGACCAACTATTGCTGCCAATGTTACTACTGCTCATACCCCATATATCTTGTACTGTCATATCTGTACTGTATAGGTACATCCCATCTATTTATTTTATATTACCACTATAGAATATAGAATAGCCTACTCTGAACTCTTGCTATCTGTACTTCTGGTAAGAACCCCTCAGTACTTGCACTCTGTGCAATGACAATAAAGTTGAATCTAATCTAATTAATCTAATCTAATTTTTTGACCTCTTGATTTTTGGGGAAGTTCATGTGTAAAGCTGACCACAACCCCCTGTGTGCGCCAGTGTTGTCAATCACATGTGCGCGCGCAACATTTGCGTCATGTTATCATTGTCAACTTGTGGGAGTTGTATTGTTTAACGGTGAGTTCTTTGGTAGATTAAATTGTAAACTTTAAATACAAATGCTTGTACAACTTATATACATTATCTGTAAGGTTGTCAGTGTGCAGTGGTAATGTAAGTTGGATTCGTTTTCGTTTTTTCCGTGGAAATAAATGACAATGCTTGACCATATAGCTATTTGATTTGTCTCTTTAAAGAAATAAATGACAATGCTTGACCGTGTAGCTATTTGTTTTGTCTCTTTTAAAAAATAAATGACATTGCTTGACCGTGTAGCTATTTGTTTTGTCTGTGAGAAAGAGTAAGAGCTTTAATAAGAGTCTCAACCACGTTTATAGTAGCCTAGGCTATGTGCGCCGTGTCAACCACGTTTGTTAGGCAATGCGCAATGCGCCTCGATCGGCCCGCTTCGTGCGCTACGCCTCAGATCGCATGCAATGCGCGTCTCATTCACCAGGTGAGGCGACTCGCATCGTGCGCTCCTCCTCTTAAAGAAATAAATGACATTGCTTGACCGTGTAGCTATTTGTTTTGTCTCTTTAAAAAATAAATGACATTGCTTGAGCGTGTAGCTATTTGTTTTGTCTGTGAGAAAGTCTCAACCACGTTTATAGTAGGCTATGTGCGCCGTGTCAACCACGTTTTTTAGGCAATGCGCAATGCGCCTCGATCGGCCCGCTTCGTGCGCTACGCCTCAGATCGCATGCAATGCGCGTCTCATTCACCAGATGAGGCGTAGCGCATCGTGCGCTCCTCCTCTTATTGAATACCGGAACTTAGCTCACAGATCACATAAATGTGCACTCTCTTTACCTCCAAAGCATCAAAGCATACATTTAATGTTGGTATGAAAGCAAAATTGATTTCCCCCATCAAAGCAGGCAAGCCCTTACATTTCATGAACACTTGTGGTAATGTTTTATATCTGGTGAACATGGACCAACTCGATGTGAAAGCATTAGTTGCCTCACTCAACATGGCTAACAAATAATACCAAAAGACTGACTGCTGAGAGGCCGCCAAAGCCATGTTCAACAGTTGTTCCGGACCAGGTTCAAGCTGAACCAAGAATTGGGTCGATGCCTTCCCAGCTACTGCTAGGACCAACAGGGTATTCCTCCTCTTGACTCAAAGTATGCTCAAAATTCCCTGGGGCCGGTATTTCAAAACTTGTAATCCAGATCAGAATGATCCAGAATGTCCTCAGCCTGGGATCAACCTGATCTATCCCGGTATTTCAAAACTTTGCTGGATTGGATCAGAGTGATCCTGATACCGGCAGATTGGGATGTCCAAATCGGTCCCGCCCCCTGGATCACAGACAGGAAACAGGAAATGGAGCAAACATTTGACCAGAAAAAGGATAAGCTAGCACAACTATTGCTTCTAAATTAAAGTATAATCTTGGTCAGTGTTGATGCGTCCTAAGACTTGATGAAAGGCAATCATTATATTGAGTTAACCAATTACGTAAATCAGCACAAAGTTGAAAGAAGAGCTCGGCGATCTCAAATAAAGCAGAGTTTGCGCTAATGGGAGCTTACGCTGCTCCATTGACTTCTGTGTTAAGGAGCCAACAAGTTGGTAAATAGGCTAGCGTCTGTATGTTGCGGTCCACAATGCACATTTGAATGCATTTACTCGCAAAGCATTGTGTGTAGATTTTAAAATATGTTGTACATATCTTTTTGGGGAAACAGTTGTCAACAAAGGGGGCAGCCCTTTAGCATCTGATCAGGATTTAATCCAATCCAGGAGGATTAATCCTGTTGGAGGATTAATCCTGTTGGATCATTTCATCTGTCCAATGTATATTTGGTTACCAATCCCTTTTCCATTTCCTTGCCTACTATGTTCCCATGGAATTTTAGACACGTAGATGTTACAGCAATGGGTGAGAAGTCTCACCACAGGGAGGAGTCTGGTCTTCCTGCACAGCTGTTTTCAGATCCCTGCCTGTTGATTATGCTGTCCATTGGCCTTCCTATTTTCCTAGTTTCAACCTTTTCCAATGCTTCTGTGAAGTCTGTAGGGACCAGTGGGGGTTGGTAAGTGCAACAATGTTGAATGAAATATTTGTTGTTACAACAATGGCAGCAGTGCTAGAGCAAGAGACTTGATACAAACAGAACTTTCAACAGTAGCAAAGTCCTATAACCCTCTGGTATAGATTATAGATATAGACTTTGGTGTTATTTGGCTCAAGAGAGACAGGGCTAGCCAAGGCAAATGGCATTTCAGACTAGATGTACTCTGGTGGTCTTGAAACACCCATCTGACAGGGCTTTGTAGCTGAACTCATTAACCCTAATCCTAACTTTTCCCTCATCCACTGTTACTTGCCATCTGACTCAATGTTAATGGATGGTTGTACTACAAGTGACAGAAACATACAGTGCCCTCCACAATTATTGGCACCCCTAGTGAATATGAGCAAAACAGGCTATGAAAAAAAATGTCTTTGCTGTTTATCCTCTTGGTCTTTCACTCAAAATATTCACAAAAATCTTACCTTTATATTGAAGTAAAATTATTGAAAGAAAAAAAAAACTGTTGACATTAAATAAATATTTCCCCCCAAAACATGTGTGGCACAATTATTGGCACCCCTTAATTTAATGTTTTTTGCAGCCTCCATTTGCCAAGATAACAGCTCTGAGTCTTCTCTTATAATGCGTATTGAGGTTGATGAACACATGGCACGGGATCTGAGACCATTCCTACATGCAGTATCTCTCCAGATCCTTCAGAATCAGAGTTCAAAGTTTGTAGACTCGGCTTCAGCTCATTCCCACAGATTTTCTATGGGGTTAAGGTCGGGGGACTGTGATGGCCATGGCAAAACCTTTATTCTGTGGTTGGTGAACCATTTTTGTGTTGATTTTGAGGTGTGCTTTGGATCATTGTCCTGCTGGAGGGTCCAACCATGGCCCATTTTAAGCTAACTGGAGGGGGCTGTTAGGTTTACATTTAATATCTGCTGGTATTTGATGGAGTCCATGATACCATGTATCCTAACAAGATGTCCAGGACCTTTGGAAGAAAAACAGCCCCACAACATCAATGATCCGCCACCATACTTCACAGTGGGTATGAGGTGCTTTTCTATATGGCTATCTTTCTGTCTACGCCAAACCCACCTTTGATGTTAGTTGCCAAAAAACTTTATTTTGGTCTCATCTGACCATACAGTGCCTTGCATAAGTATTTACCCCCTTGGATGTTTTACCCTTTTATTGCTTTTATAAATCAGTCATGGTCAATATAAGTTGGCTTTTTGGACAAAAAACTGCAAAGCAGTTTCATTAAACCAACTCGATCCTCACGATATCCAGTTTTTCTTGAAAGTTCCGTCTTGAAAATGGCTTTGTAATTGTATCAAAAACTGGAATTAGCAAGTTGGTGTAAACTAGTTTATTTTAGTTGGTTAATGTAATTATATTTAGTCTTACCAATTGAAACAACTAGCATAATAAGCATTGTAACAAATGTACATTTTCGCTTTGTGTACGTTTTCGCATTCGCCAACTAAACTGAGCACTGAGGCACTGCATCAGTCTGCCTCAGTATCCAATCAAAGGACGTTTACGTGTAACGTTCAACGCAAGGCCTGCTAGCTGGCCCAATGTCGCCAACTCGAAATCTGATTCAACTTAAATGAACTGAAACAGCCAGTTGTGATAACCAATCAGATTTCGAGTTGGCGACATTGGGCCAGCTAGCAGGCCTCAGGGAAGATTTCTTGGAGCCTGGCAACACATGATAGTTGACGGACCACCACTGCTCAAGTGATTGTAGTGGAACGACACCTGTGTCTGGAAGGTCCATTCACTGGTCAGTATTCAGTAATCAGTATTCCTGGCTACTGTTACACCATGGTTAATTGAAAGGTTATTGAAAAGTATAGGTCAGGGGATACAACAAAAATGTCCAAGGCACTTAACATCCCCTGAAATTCTGTTCAATCCATCATCAAGAAATGGAAGGAATATGGCACATGTGTAAATCTGCCTAGATCAGGCCGTCCTTACAAACTGAGTGACCATGCAAGAAGGAGACTAGTAAGAGAGGCCACCAAGACACCTATGACTACTCTGAAGAAGTTTCAAGCTTCAGCAGCTGGTATTGGAGAAACTCTGCATACAACAACTGTTGCCTGGGTTCTTCACCAATCAAAGCTTCATGGAAGAGAGCCACTGTTGAAAAAATGCTCCACTTTGGTCTCATCAAACCACAGAACCTTCATCCACTTGATCATGGAGACTCCCACATGCCTTTTGGCGAACTGTAGTCGATACTTTTTTTCAACAGTGGCTCTCTTCCATGAAGCTTTGATTGGTGAAGAACCAGCCTGCTCCTCTTCACCAATGGAAGTGGTTGCATGGCTGGAAAGCATTAGCACAGGAAATGTAGTAACACATCAATCTTCAGTGTGTAAGGTTCCATGGTTGTAGTGTGTAAGGTTCCATGGTTGTAGTATTTGTCAATGGATTACTTGCTTTGAATTTTTGTTTCTTTTCAAGTACATTATGCAGTTTATGGGCCTCATTCGGCACAAGACCAAGCTTATACTTAGCTGACACTCAGCTAGATCAATTTTGAAATGTGTGTGCCAGATCTGGGACAAAAGAAACAATAATATTAATTTTAAAGCATGTGAACAAGATCTGGGCCGGAGCTAATGATTCAGTTTTCAGTGTATGGGCCAGTTTTGGGCCAAGCGAGCCAGCCAGAAGTGGGCCAGAACTGAAGCAAGGGTGCTGCCCAGATATGTATTGGACTATATCTGGAGTGCAGGCTACAGTATGAAACATGTTATTTATGGAACTCATGACGCAGGTTAGGCAATGTCATTGATAATAGCTAGTGTCTCACACATTACTGCTTAACATTATTTGTGTGCTGTTACCTGTGCAGCAAACATTATAAAACATTTAAAACAAATTTGCAAAAGGAAGTAGGCCCTATTATATTTTATAACGCTATCCTGCAGTAGTATTTGGCTCAAGCTAATTTCTTTACATAGATTAGTTAGCTCTAGTAGTCTTTGTTAGCCTTCCATTTTTCGCTATAGCCTACTATACTGTAGTATGCACATTTCGTGCTACCTTCAGCACAGTGTTTGGGCACTGGTTTTCATGTTACGAACAAAACCCCACATGCCAGACTCCTCCTCCGTCATGCGTTGGATCAACGCATTGCAACACAATGATGTGAGTGTGCCATAAGTGCATTAAAGTACAGCACTCTGCTTTTGGTATTTTCAAACATCATGAGGGACAGAGGGGAAGAAATAGTAGTTGGTAGCACACAACTCACAGTATTGAACCAGAACTTAGTGAAGGGGGCATTGTAGAACTCATAGATCTTTTTCCCAATGGGGACACGCCTCTGCTTCTTCCCAGCGTTCTCCTCATCCTCCTTCTTAGAGTCTGTGTCCTTAGAGAATGTAAGCACATTATGACAGTTATAAGTCTGACCAGTGCCAAAAGGCTTTTGTGTGCTTGAATTATTAAATCTAGAATCAAAATACACCAACATTTTAACCTTGAATTGCACTTGATTAAAATATTCTCTCTTGAAGTTTCTTCTAGTATGTTTCTGAATGCATGCTATAACAAAAAAGGCATTTGTAGATTTCCATGTCATTTCTGATAAATAAACACTTATATTTTTTTTTACTATTTGGCAAAAGTAAAATTAAATTGCTTCGTTGTTGTTTACAAGCTTGTGGTTTAAATGGGCTCAAGTCCTGACCAAACACTCTACTGTTAAAACGCTCTAGACCTCCTAAGTGAATTGCAGTACAGGGTTTCTGGTCAATGGGACTGTGGACATGGACTGTGGACAGCCCATAACGTTGATGCTAGCTCCACAGCAGAAGGGCACAGTGGGAAAAATAAGAACTGTTAACGCAACGCAGATTCGCCACTATACCCATCTTATCTGAACACTGCTGAGCACTGCACAGTGAAATATGGGGTCAAGTGTGTGATCTCTCGAATTAAGGACAAATAGTTTCATATGCAATATTTTTCTATAATAAATTAACACATTATTTTCCATTTTCCAAAAACCTTGGTGTAACTATCAACCAAGACCTCCTACTTGACTCACACATAAAACAGATCTCAAAGACATCATTTTTTCATTTACGCAATATTGCCAAAATTAGAAAGGTCCAATCCCTCCAAGATGCAGAAAAACTAATCCACGCATTTATTACTTCCCGCCTCGATTACTGTAATGCTCTCCAATCAGGATGCAGCATCAACTCAATAAAGAGCCTCCAACTTATACAGAATGCTGGTGCCCCTACACTCACCAGAACTAAAAATATGAACACATCTCACCGGTTCTCGCCTCTCTGCACTGGCTCCCCGTCAAAAGTAGAATTGATTTCAAAGTACTCCTGCTAACATATAAAGCCCTAAACGACCTGGCTCCAAACTACCTCAAGGAATTATTTCTCCCCTATTGCCCTCCAAGGCTGCTCCGTTCCCAGAGTGCAGGCCTCTTGGTAATTCCAAGAATATCAAAAACCACCAGAGGAGGCAGAGCCTTTAGCTACCGAGCCCCCCTCTTCTGGAACAATCTCTCTGCCTCCATTCGAGAGGCAGACACCGTACCTATATTGAAATCAAGACTAAAGACATTCCTCTTTAGTGCATCCTATAGCCACAAGTAATTGCATTGACAAACCCATCATCTGCTGCGCCAGCCACCCAGACATATCCGAACACAAACATTTTCTAATAAAAATTAAAATATGTGCTACAGACAGCGCATGTTGTACCGTGTAGGAAGGCCTTTACGGATCCCGGGTACAGCATACAGCGGTGTTGCGACTGTCACCAGCCTGTGTACCCTGCAACCCTAACAAAGCTTACGACTAAAATATCCATATGTACTAAACCAAACAAAATGCTAATTGCCAGCATAACTAAACATATCTAAACACATGCAATACCTCCCTAATTACCAAAACTGGGCTTCAGACAGCGTATGTTGTACCATGAAGTAGGGCCTTTATGGATCCCGGGTACAGCAAACGGCGCATGTTGAGACTGTCACCAGCCAAATGGGCACTGCTGTGAACCCTGCAACCCTAACAAAGCTTACGACTAAAATCTCCATAATGTACCAAACCAAACAAAATGCTAAATGCCAGCTTTACTAAACACATTTAAACACGTGCAATACCCCCCTTATCAACAAAACTGGGCTACAGACAGCGTATGTTGTACCGTGAAGGAGGGCCTTTACGGATCCCAGGTACAGCATACGGCGTGTGTTGCAACTGTCACCAGCCAAGTGGGCACTGCTGTGTACCCTGCAACCCTAAAGCTTACGACTGATATCTCCACATGTACACTACCAAACTAAATGCTAAATGCCAGCATTGCTAAACATATCTTCTCCCTTTCTCTCTCTCTCTCTCTACTTTCATATTATATTGCTTATGCCTATAATAACACTGATAAAATAGCCATATTGCCTACTGTTAAATCTACTACCCAAAGGTATCTCCCTATCTGTTTCTGAAATTGATGTCTACTAACATAAATGTTCTTTCTCCCTTATAGCATGTTCCAATTGCTGATGGAAGTGGAAACATTGCTCCTCACCCCCACCACTCCTCATCTACACATATTATGGACAGCTGAACTCTACCCAGTCACTCTCACTTCCTTTTCTTTCCCTCCTAATCTAGACTATCTCCGCCATGGGACGCTGCTGTAGTCTCTCCACCAGGTCTACCTGTAGAAACCCTCCGCCAATTGCACCCACCGCATTGCCGTACACTTACTCTACCCCATACCCTATGCTAGCATTTATATACAAAATACACTATTGCCACCACTAAAATGTTTCTCTGTCCCTACATCCCTTCCCCCTGTAACAGTAACCCTATGAGTACAGTTTATACCAACTAAACTGGTCTTGCCTGTATCATGTATTTACCACCGGATGTCTGTATATATATACTATGTACATTGACTAAATGCGGCTGTGTACAACCCCTGTTGTTTGCCTTCCCCTTCTGCCACAAAACCCTCCCCCTTACCCCCTTCCTATCTCCACCCGGCCGACCTCAAGCAGATGGGTCCCCCTAGTCTGGGAAGTCCCGCCCCTCTTCTCCGGCCAATTTGATTTTGCCTCTGAAAAGGGTCTGGCAAAGATTGCACAGCCGTTCATTACAGCATTCTCAGGATCTCTGGGACCAATCACAAACTGGCTTTTGGCTACCTGGCGCGCCATTGGCGGATTTAAAATATCTACATATCAAAAGCGACACCTAAGAGAAAGGCACAGCAAACTATATACTGCTCTCGCGGCTGCCTTGGATGATTTCAAAGGCAAGTTTTCTTTGAAAATAGAACAGAAACTTGCTCTGAAACAATTCATACAGAAAAAATATGTGTTTGCTTTATTACCGATCGTTGTATCGTTGTATAGTATAGTTGGTCTGATTGGTTAAAGGCGTGTCCAATTACGTGAGTGAAGTGGACCTTCATTAAGTACTTTGCCAGACTAACTGAGCAAATGAAATGCAGTGAAGGGGCGGGGAATTCCCAGACAAGGGTCCCCCCTTATGTGCCGTGGTTCTGCTAAAGGTTTCTTCTTGCCTAACAGGGAGTTTTTCCTTGCCCCTGTTGCCATTGAGCTTGCACTAAGGGGGTTTAGGCTCAGGGCTCTGTAAAGTGCCTAGAGGCAATTGTATTATTATGGAGCTATATAAATAAAATTTTATTGAATTGAATTGAATTTTCACAACCCTAAAAATGTAATTAGGCTACACCTGTTTAACTATATGATAAAAATGTTGATGGTGTCCTATTTTCCGTCACAAAGTCAAGGCACCTTCTGGTTGTGCCATCGCATGTACCAACATTGACCCTGTTCTCACATTTGAGAATTTGCCATTTACCTTACAAGATTTGTCATCCTCCTGGTCTTTGTTGTCTTCGCTCACGGCAATATCATCTCCGAAGCGGAAGTCCAGGAGCAGAATATATGGTGGAAATACAATTCCCAGGATCACCTGTGTAAAAGGGCTGGAACTTTACTTTTCGCAATATCTTAACACAGTATGTATGCCTAGAAAAGGCTAAAATGAAACAATCATGTTGTCAAACTATTTTGTCTTTAATTGAAATGGTCATAAAGAAAGAATTACAATTGTTAGATGTATTTGTTGACCTTGCATGCTGTTTTCCCTCTCCTCCAATGTACAGCTTCCCAAAATTCCCTGGCTCCCCTAGAACCATTGTCATCATATGCAGAGTGATGGTAATCGTATCAACTGACCCAACTACCACCAACATTTTATGTTATACAATATTATATCATGTCAGAAACATCAAAGTGAGTCTTCTACGCTAGCTTGTTATAGATGATACTGTATATGATTTTTGAAAGAATAGCCATATTAGCTGGAAACAACCTAGACAATGATATGGTTAGTTAGCTAAGTTTTTTGTTAGCAACTAACAAACTCAATAACAATTTCCAGGTGGCTTGGAGAGTGTCTTTCAGTTACTCATCTCATTGCAGAAGACATGCAACATGCACTCACTGCAGAAGACATGCAACATGCACTCACTGCAGAAGACATGCAACATGCACTCACTGCAGAAGAAGACATGCAACATGCACTCACTTCAGAAGAAGACATGCAACATGCACTCACTGCAGAAGAAGACATGCAACATGCACTCACTTCAGAAGAAGACATGCAACATGCACTCACTTCAGAAGAACACATGCAACATGCACTCACTGCAGAAGACATGCAACACTGCAAAATATGCCTGGTCAAAAATTATGTGTAAATGCATATGGTTTAAAATTTGTCATCTGACCAGGACTGAAAAAACGTTATGTTTTATTGTCTAATACTATTACTTTTAAACGATAATTCTTTCATTATTAGAAGTTATGCTGCTCAATACTCAACTGACTTGTTAACCTACCTTTTACAAGGCTATAGGCCTACAGCTAAACGTACAACCGGTGTGCTAATTTAACTTTTACACCCTGTCAAATAAGATATTAATAGTATCAAGCGAGCTGTGTAGCCCTCCCACCAATGATGTGGCTCATTTCATTTAGTCTAGGGACAATATAACTACGGTTGTGGGATGCTAATTTAAATGACTCGGATAGAGTTTTGAATTCGCAGTTTAGACAAAAACAATTACATATTTATTTACACAACATATTAACAACAAACAGTTTAACACCGCAGACATAGCACACAATACCAAAATGTTCTACTGACCAGTATAATTTAAAGTTGGTGTACTTTCGTTGGAGCTCGTAACCGTCAATTAAAGGTGAAACAAACGTAATCCACCCACGACTATCCATATAATTCAGTGGAAATCCGTTGTCTTCTCCCGCGATTTCCCTCCTCTTCTTGAGCAATAGCAGTCAGTAGTTTAGCTCAGGAATAGCACCTAGTCTGCTCACAACTTCAAGGCATTTTTCCTGCACCAGCAGCCTTTAGCGAGGTTTGTGTTTCGCATGTAGTCTCGTTGGGAAACGTGAAACACTCCAATGCAAATGTCAATACCTCCTGTCCCGTCGTTTGAAGCAAACCTTTTAGCTCCGGTATTGGTCTCCCATTATTAATCATTTCACGTTTGGACTGAAAGTCCAGTTTTGAGAACTGCTTCAGCTTAGCAATACAATTTTCCATTTTCGACATCAAGGTCAGACAGACGTGTATAGAAGGGTAGAAGGAGTCCAATTTCAGAACCAGAAAATACCCGACAAGTGCGCTCGCCCCCTTCACTGAGGCAGTGGTACAATATTTTTCAATGCGTTTTGAGCTCAACTCAAAGGTTCTACGCTTGCGCACGCATGCGTAAAACCCAGTTTGAAGTGATTGCGCAATCCTTACTTTTGGCACTGGCTCAGCTGCCCATAGACACCAATGCATCTGCCTCAGTCCACGGCACGTCCCTGTTTTCAGTAACCGGAAATGCGCAAATTCAGCGATTTTGATAATAAAAATGCTCGAAATGATCTGAATCATGCAGAAATTACACCCATACCACAGATTAGTATATATATATATATATTATAAAATAAATATTCATTTTTCCCTACTAATCTGTGGTATGGGTGTAATTTCTGCATGATTCCGATCATTTCGAGCATATTATTATTTATTTTTTTTACTTTTCAAAATGACAGGTGAGGCTCTGCCTCCCCTGCCTCCTATGACCGCACGTCCCTGTCAAAAATATACCTCCAGCCTTATCTGACATCTTTACTCGCACACAGCATAAATGTTCAGGTTGAGACATAGCAATGCAGGAACCACAATAACACATCAAAGTGCTTTATTTTTGCTCTGGATAAAGTCGTTGTCATTTTATCCACCACTTTGCTGTGTTCTCTCCTGCAGTTTGTCATCATAGTCTAGTTCAGGGGTTTTCAACTGGTTTTGTCCCAGGGACCACCATTCTGACTAGAAAGTAATTTGTGGCCCACTGATGTGCCTGTACGTTCGTGCGTGTTTGTAACCGCCTCCGCCTCGCCCCCTGCCCCGTCACAGGTATTCTTTCCTATAACACTTAGATAAGTGCAGTTATCAGGGTAGATCACTAATCGCTGTCGCCACGCCCCCTCCCCCTGCGCACATATTCCGTTTGTAGCACTTGTCAGTGTAATCTGGAAATGTGTTGAAATATCAAAACTGATTTATAAAAATAACAAAATTCAATGGTCAACATAGGCTCATGTCGCGGACCCCCTGCAATCCCGTCGAAGACCACCAGAGGGTCAGTGTATTTGATATCCTCAGAAATTATATTTCTCGCCAAAGACACAAACCAAAGACTCTCTGTACTCACTCCTCTTTCATTCCAGAGTCACTGCTAATGCCGCTGTTGAAAAGGGGTGTGTTCAGCGGGTGTGTTTGCCTTATTTGGCCAGTTCAAGGGTTTGTGTGATTTTAGTAAATCTTCCGTGGGCAGGTTGTATCCCCGCTACACCCCTTTATGAACTCAGTCCCCATAGAACAATGACATGCCATTGGAACAGTAAAGGAACATTCTTAGGAAACATCTTTGGGCGCTAGTGCACCACACACAGAACATTATGTGCCCGCCGCACGGCATTATTGGAGCGACTATGCCGGCACGCTACACAGCCCCCACTAAGACTGATTGGTGTCCTCATCAACCCAAGTTCTTATTACAAAGTCCTTCAAGTGTGTCGGCAATCTGTGTGGTCAAGGTGTGCGCCCTGCTGGTGCGACCGTGGCACAGCAGCCAGCGCAGCCTCCGGAGCTGCCGCTGGGGATGGCACCGGTGTTGGTGCGGGGCCAACTGTCTCACAGTCTCTTTCTGCTCCAGTCGGTGCCAACGGCCGGTATGGGACGAGCCGATCTCGGTGGAGGGTCACAACCTTCCAATGCCCTAACACCCAAACCCGGTACACCAAATCAGACAGTCTTTCCAGTACATCACACAGCCCTATCCACTGATTAGAAAGTTTAGGTGAAATACCTTTTTTTCTTTCCGGGCAGAATACCCACACCTTGTCACCGGCTTAGCTGTGCAGGCGTTGCAGCAGTGAACAAAGAGCTGCACATCGTGTGGGCATCCTGGCCAGTAAAAACGGCCTCATAAGCGGTGAAGTGTTTTTGATTTGCCAAAGTGGGCAGCCCCCACTGCACCAACACACAGGCTCGTAAGCAAACTGGGACCACCAGCTGGAGGACATCATGACGCTTGTCACAAGCCCACCAGCGTCGGTGCAGCAGCCCGTTGTGTGAGACAAAGCAAGGCCACTGCAAGTACAAAGCCTTGGTCTCAGTGTCAAGTGCAGAGACGTCAGTCCATGGTGGGCGTTGCCCCGCACTTATCCATGACAAAACCCTGGCGAGGACTGGGTCTTTAGATTGTGCTTCCTGCAGCTCCTCAGCTGCAAGAGTGTCCCTCCGGCTGTCCATAGGTGACGCAGTCTGCGATACTGAGCCTTTGGCCGTGACTCTGCAGACCTGCGTCGCGGCATCTACCTCCCCTCCGTCGACCGGGCTTGGCTGAAGTGCGCTGCTGGCCTGATGTGTTGTCGTCAGAGGGACCTACTTGGAGCCAACAGACCATGTGAGGCTCTGGCATGGCGGCAGCTGGACTCCTCGCCTGGGTGCGCTGACAGTAGCAACACTGCTCTTCTACACAGGGGCGCCTGGACAAGGCGTCTGCGTTGCCGTACAACCGGCCAGCTCGGTGGCGGATCTCAAAATCATAATCTTGAAGAGTCTCCATCCACCCAGCCTGATGGCGCTCTGGTTCTTTGAAACTCAGCAGCCAGGTAAGTGAGGCGTGATCTGTTCTCAGTAGGAACCGCTTGCCGTACAGATAAGTACGGAAGTGGTGGATGCCCAGCACCACTGCCAACAGTTTGCGTATGGTGACACAATAATTCCGTTCTGCCCGACTGAGTGAGCAGCTGAAATAGGATATCACCTGTTCCCCCTGTCCCCCTTCCAGGGAAAGAACCGCACCGATCCCCACGTCACTAGCATCCGTATCCAGAACGAACGGTAGCTGGAGGTCGGGAAACGCCAGTACCGGGGCCTCGGACAGTGCTTTCCGAAGTTGGAAGAACGCGTCATTGCAGCTCTGTATCCACAGAAATGGCTGGCCTTTGTTTGACAGCTGGTGCATTGGGCTGGCAACCGTGGTGAAGTCTTGGATAAACTGTCGATAATAAGATGCCAGACCCAAACTTCTGAGTTCTGCCACATCACGAGGAGCAGGCCAGCTTTTCACTGTATCCACCTTAGCTTGCCAGTGGCTACTCCCGCTGCCCCCATGACATGGCCCAGAAACCCAGTCTGTCTCCTCAACAGGTTGCATTTCTTTGGGTGCTGTTTTTATCCAGCCCCGCGGATAGCATTGAACACTTTCCCCAAATTCTCTAGAGCCCCTGAAAAGCTGGTTACATGACATAAAATATCGTCCAGATACACTATGCAGCAACTACGTGGCATGCCCGCCAGGACTCTTTCATCAAGCGTTCAAAAGTTGCGGGTCCATTACACAGTCCACAGTAAATGCAGTTTTTGACCGGGCTTCAGGGGCTACTTCTATTTGCCATTACCCGCTCCGTAAATCAAGCGACTGCAGGTGCCGCCCACAGGCTGTTGCTGGGTTCAATCACCCCCGCCTCGGACATTTCTTTGACCGTCTGTTCTGCTACCGCTCTCTTGGCGAACGGCAGTCGGCAGGGACGAAGTCGAATCGTGTGGGAATCTCCGGTGTCAATTTTTATGTCGCACCAAACTCGTGTGGGTACAATCATTATCCCTAGCAGCGAAAATATCGGCATACCTGTCGAGTAAGTCTTGTACCTGGCCGCACTGAAGTTCTTCCAGCCCTTAACAGCTTCGTAAACATATCTCCTGTAGGGCTCGTTTCGTCTCGGCCGAGACTGGTGTGCCCCGACTCGGTGGCGGCTGGCTGTGATGTGGGCTGGAGTTCGAGGGGGCTGGGGGTGTGGTTTGTGTGTCCGGGAGAGCTGGACGTGAGGCGATGTTTGTTTCTGTCTTCGTCTTCGGTGACGCCTCCGTGAAGGAGTACTCGCTCTGTGCTCCTGAACTAGAGGCAAGGCTTGTGTTGCCGATGTTGCGAATCCTTACCAAGAATTCTCCGTTGCCCGTCGAGACACAGTGTCTGCTCCCAGGTGAAGCTGTGCCTGGGAAACATCTACCATGGCCCCCCATTTCTCCAGTAAATCCAGACCCAGGATACACTCCTCCTGAATGTTCGCCAACCAGAACTGGTGGTGGGTTGTCACCTGGTTAATCCTGACACGCACCACTTTCCTCCCGTTCAGGTCAGCACGCTCGCCAGTAACAGTGGTGATGCGCAGTTTCGTTGCTTCCCAGCCTGGGGGTCTCACGGTCAATGTGCCGAGAAGTATGCCAGATCGCACTAGTGAAATGGTGGAGCCCGTATCGATAAGTGCACGACACGGGGCTCCATCCAACACATAGTCCACAAACAGTCCTCTGGTTTGACTTAGTCGCCCCAGCCGCAGGTGGTCAATGTTGAAGGTGACATCCCTCCTGCCGTGTCACCCTCCTCTAGTTTAACTGTGCACAGGGCGCCGGAGCCGGGCAGTTCCTGGAGACGTGTCCAGGCTCTCCGCACCTGTAACAGCCTTCGTTTATCGCTGCCCTCTTCGGCCATCGCCAGCTGCGTTGAGGGGTGTTGGCTGATGCTTGCCGCGTCATCTCCAACTCTTACTCATCCTCACTCATCTCCACTTGGCTTATGCGGTGTGTGGTGTCCGTTGCACATAAGATGTGCTCCACCCGCTCTGCCTCATCCAGGGCCGACACCAGCGAACAAGGAGTGCTCAGGCGAATGTGCACAAACACCTGTAGCGCCAGTTCGTCTTGTTGGCTTTTGTTGAACGTTGGGTAGCCCTCGCCGTGCATACAGTCGGAAGTCTGCCGCAAACGCTCTCAGGCTTTCCACGTCACCTCTTTGCCTGGAGGCGAGTTGATCTCGAGCGTAATCAGTGAACACTCGCCGTCCGTATCTGTGTTGTAGGGCGGCTTCGATGGCGGGCCAACTTCCGTGTTCTTCGGGGGGCAGGTCGACCAGTACCTGTAGGGCCTTCCCCTCCAGTGCCAGGGCCACCTGAACTCCCGTTTCCTCCGCCGCACTTGGACCAGGTATGTCTCCAGCGGGTTCTCGCAAATGTAGCGGGGCAGATTGGTGTTGGTCCGACGTGGTGCCTCTGCCATCGTAGGTCTCTGCTCTGGGTCCTTGAAGAGGGCGGGTCGTGGCGGATGGAGCTGCCAGCTGTACGCTCCCGGTTCTCCAGCTTGTGGTCCTTCAAGGGGCGGGGGGCGTGGGTCTTCGCCTAAGAAGCACTGCATGCTCGCTCCATCCGGTCTCCCAAACGAGTGGTCCTGAACGCTAGTTCCCTTGGCCAGCTCGCCGTTGAAGAGGGATTAAGGTCCTCTGAATTTCATCAGTGTGCTTTCCCGTGAATGAAGGGGTTGCCATAATCCCACTTTTGACACCAATGTAACAAATCACAGAAGTGAGGAATATTTGTTATGGCTTTTATTACTAACACTAAACACATCACAATGCAAAATGGCACGGCCTTTATGCCCTGGTACATGTTATCACGAACAGGTTGTATCCCCGCTACACCACTGTATGAATTCAGTCCCCATAGAACAATGACATGCCATTGGAACAGTAAAGTTAGTGTGCAAAGAATTCACCTTATATATAAAGTTGATTTGCATTGTTTTATCGTGGTTTTTGATATGTGATCGAAACATCCTCAGAAATTCCATGAGTTGACTTCGGACCCATTTACCTCTACCTTATAGACACTGGCAGTTAGTACTACATATCGAATATACTTAATGAATTCTTGAAATACTTAACTATTTAATAATGCTATGGTTGACTGATATATTGAGTACTGATTTGAATAATTAGTGTGCTTGCCCGAAGGGAAGCACACTATTGTTCTTCGTTTTTTACTATTTTTTTTATTCTAGTAGTTTTTCTTGCAGCTAACTACTCCTCGCCCGATTGAGATAGAGACGCCGTTCAAACACCAAAACGTCCGGCCCGATCCGGTGCAAGCTGCTATGACTTTTCGTGGCGGTACTCCTTGCCACTCCTTTTTTATTCCTCTTTTTCCATCACCTTTTTTCTCCATAGACTTGCATGGCAGAACTTTGAGGCATTATGACATCATAATAGGCTCATTAAACTGGCTTGCACCTGTGATTCACTGACAACTCTCACTGACACCTGCGCACGGTTCCTCTTCTCTCTCTGTCCCTCTCCATTCAACTATATAACTAGGAATATTAAGAGACACCTTCCATACCAGGGCTCTACTCACTCATGCATACTCACTCATGTTTACTCACTCGTGCATACTCACTCATGCATACTCACTCGTGCATACTCACTCATGCATACTCACTCATGCATACTCACTCATGTTTACTCACTCATGTTTACTCACTCATGCGTACTCACTCATGCGTACTCACTCATGCGTACTCACTCATGTTTACTCACTCATGCATACTCACTCATGCATACTCACTCATGTTTACTCACTCGTGCATACTCACTCATGTTTACTCACTCATGCATACTCACTCATGCATACTCACTCATGCATACTCACTCATGCATACTCACTCATGCATACTCACTCATGCATACTCACTCGTGCATACTCACTCATGTTTACTCACTCATGCATACTCACTCATGCATACTCACTCATGCATACTCATTTGTGCATGCTCATCCAGCAGGGAGAGCTGGAGAGCTGACACCTGCCCCAATTCCAAGGCACTTGTTCTCTCGGTCATGGCCGCAACAGAGCAAGCACACTCTCGCAGTTCGTTCACGAAACGCATTCTAGTTTAGTTTGAAATTTAGAAGAATAATGGTGTTAGTGTGAGTGGACTAAATTGGAAGTTAAATAGCCTAATCTAACTTGTTTTAGATAGAAAGTACTTGAACTCCATTTATTTCAATCTGTCCAGAAATCACATAATGGTTCTTGTAGGTGACCGAATGGGGTAACAATTGACATCACATACATCGTGAAATGTGTTTGTGTTAGCCACACCTTCAGGCCATTAACCTTCCCCATCCGAAAGCAGCCCATCCACATGTCCGTGAGCAGCATCTGGCTGCATGTGTGGGCAATGAAGTCTCTGTGTTTGGCGGCCACCGCCAGCTTCAGACAGGTAGAGTTGCTCCAATTCTTCAGCTCATATGTCAACAGCTTCATAGCCACCTGCTCATCCTGCTTGTAGGACTGATCCAACAGGTCATACGCAAGCTGGCCGAATTCCCTAAGAGATGAGGGGCGAGAGAGGTTTGGCAAAGAGAGATGAGGGGCAAGAGATGTTTGGCAAAGAGAGATGAGGGACGAGAGAGAGGTTTGGCAAAGAGAGATGAGGGGCGAGAGAGAGGTTTGGCAAAGAGAGATGAGGGGCGAGAGAGAGGTTTGGCAAAGAGAGAGGTTTGTCAAAAAGAGATGAAGGGCAAGAGAGGGGTTTGGCAAAGAGCAAATGACAGAAGCGGTCAGGAATGCTGAAGTATTCTTTTTCTTCACTTTTTTATTGATTTCTCTTAAAAATACATACAGGATCAAAAGCAAGATCCGATACAAGAACATTAACACTCAAAGTAGCCTAAAAGGAAAGGGTCTGACATAAATCTTTGAGATGTCCATATGTTTACCTCTATTTATGTATATATTAGTGCTGTCAAACGAATAAAATATGTAATCGCGATTAATCGCATTTTTGTCATAGTTAACTCAAAATGAATCGCGATTTAATTAATCAAAATTAATCGCAATCGCAAATTTTTATATATTCTAAATGCCCCTTCAATTATTTTTTTTACATAATTTTTATTTTATTTTAATGCTCTTATCAACATGGAAAAGTGGATTGGCTTGCTTTAAGCAATGTTTTATTGTATTGAAAAACAACATTGCAAAACAGGGCGGTACAAAATAAAATTATAAAGTGAACATTTAAGATAAAAAAGGACTCAGCCTATAGTGCAGTTAAACCATGGCTTAATATTTTTTGCTGCCAGCTGGCTGCCTGTTGACATTTTCAGACAACAGTGAAGCTTGCTTCTTTTGCACAACACAACTTTTAAAGGTAAACTTTCTATTCAGAAGCTTTTTATCATCCATTTCGCCGTATCGCGCTCATCATTCACTCAAACGTGACGTTAGCCTACTACATAGTTTGGGAGGGCAAAAAGAACGTTAATCTAACGTTAATCGTTAATCGCGCGATAAAAAAATTTACGGCGTTAAAATGGGTTCGCGTTAACGCCGTTAATAACGCGTTAAACTGACAGCACTAGTATATATATATATATATATATATATATATATATATATAAATAAATAGAGGTTAACATATGTATATACAGTATATATGAATATAAGGATAGTATCGTAGTGTTCCATAGTTCCGCCCCTACAATTTACAAAATGACAGACCAAAAATATCGTTTTCAATCTTTAATCAATCAACCTTACATATTACAGTAGAGGTGGGTGTTTAGATTACGGCTTTTTTCTTGTTTGGATTTTATAATTTAAATACCCCTTTGGGGCAGGAGCTTAAGTTGTTATCTTGGTTGGCAGGGAAATTAATATTAAGTTGGACGTAAACATAAAGGGGCGGAAAAAGGGCACTGTTCGATATGTATATAGAGAGTAATTGAAGTATTATGAGAATAGCATTCATGCATTCCTAATTCTGTGTACTTTTAAACATGTACATGCACAAACACACTTGGAGTTGTTTTCCAGGTCCTGCGAGATGTCATCCACCACTTCACTCTGAGAAGACTCAGCCATGGCCTTGTACAGCTTACAGGCCACCAGAGCCTTGGCCATGGCCTCCTCACCACGCTGCCAGAGGAACAGGGCCATCTTCTGGCGCTTCATCAGCACCGCCCACACCAGGAGCTCATGGAAGGGGTACTGAAAACGGCAGACCTCTGGGTCGTCTTCATCAAATTCCACCTCCTCCTCCCTCTTCTTCCCTTTCTTTTTGCCTTTTGGTCGTGGGTCGTCGTCCTGCAGCAGTTCATACACAAATCATTCATTCAAATACAATAACACAGTATGTTGAGGTGCATGATGTTATATGACCACATAAATGATTGAATGTATGTTAGTTTCTTACCCCCATCCCCAGAAGCTTCAGTGCTTTTGGCTGTAGGCAGAAAAAAAACTATAAAAAAATATTTCATACATGAAGATTTTACAGAATAATTTAGATTGCAATGAATCATTTTGTTGTTTAAATCCAAATGATCACAAAGCCTAATAAAAATGTTGAATAGGTTAAATTAATTATTATTATTTTTAATCCCTCGGATAAATTATCTTCCTTCTCACCAAGCATTTTCTCGGTATGGTTCAGCAGTCAATAAATTGAATCTTTCTTTGGCTTTGGCCACACAATTATCCTTTTAGAAACTTGAATCCGTTTCGGTAAACACTACTGCAGTGCTTGGCAATAATTATGTGTTGAGGTGTTTTCTCACACCTCTCCTTTAGCTGGAAGAGGATGTGGAAGAGACTTTTTCTAGTCTCTGATGACTGGAAGAGGATGTGGAAGAGTCTTTTTCTAGCCTCTAATTGTTAGGGTTAGGCAGGAAAGGACCCAAATTCCTAGACCAGATACGAAGTTGGTCAGGATTTATTCTCAAAAGTAAAAAGTAGAAAAAACTCACAGGAGTTCAAAAAAGGCAAAAACTAAAAACAAAATCCATAACAGACAGAGAAAAAAACACAAAAACAAGGCAGCCAGGCAGAGAAGGAATATACTTTAACAGAATTTCTCATCATGCTACTAAAACTGGACATGAAACTTACAGGACTTGACATTAACTGACATTAACTTACAAACCGACAGAGGACACAGGACAGACTGAGTTTAAATAACAGAGGGGAACTACGTAGACAACCAGCCACAGGTGAACTAAACAAGGGGAATTAACAAGACACAGGAGAATCCAATCAGGGTGATTAATGAGGCAGGTGTGGTAGGTGATGGAAAAAACAGGACTTGGTGGAAGGCAGGTGGGGGCGGAGTTCAGAATGTCAACAAAGGAGCACATGGAATTAATAAACAAAACACGGGGAAACACATGGCATAACAAACACACAGAAGAAGCACATGACAAAATAGACACAAAACAGACAGAGCAGGATCCTGACACTAATGACTGGAAGAGGAGGTGGAACAGACTTTTTCTAGTCTCTAATGACTGCTACCTGCACACAGCTATGACTCGTTTGAATATCATGCCGACATGATAACCATTCTGATGATCCAATCTACATAGTGTATCAACAGATACATCACATCATGATAACTTATCAATTCATACTGTATATCTGGTGGTTCATTATTGTACAACTTGGCACCTTTGTGGATCAGCTGGGCGTGCCTCCTACCCATAAAGATAATATGGAAATGGATCTTTACCTAGCTTGTAAGGACCTGGTTCGACTTAAACAGTTAATATCCACATGAAATAAAAGAGCAAAAGCTACAAGAACACTATTTTCCTAATCTAATCTGCTATTCAAAAGAATTTAATATTTATTTAATATACTATTGACAGGCTCTTAAATCCTTATCGTTCCACCTAGAATTGTGATTTAAGTCAAGGTCAATATAATCAGATCAAGGATTAACCCGCTTAATGCCACTGTGGATATCCCAACGCCTCAGAAGTTCAGTCAATTCAAGCCAGTCACATTAGAATCTGTTTCAAACATATTTTCACATAAAAAACCTCTACCTGCCCTTTAAAAGCAATGATTGAGGATATGGGTACAACTTGTCATACCGTACAAGTGGTCCCTCTGTGCTGTAAGTACAGCTTGCTCTCGTCTGGTTAAATCCCAATTAAACAGAAGTCTGCCAGTATGGAACCTTTGTGAAAAAAATCCCGCCTTGACCCTCATGTTCTACAGAACTACATGCATGCATGGCTTTTTAATTGTCAGATTGGCAAACTGGGTAGGCATCTGTGACTGTAAAGAAATGGCTCCTCATGTCCAATAGACAGCTCCCTGTCCATTATATGTCAACCACTTCTCCTGTGGTTTGTGTTGAACCTAAGGCATCTCTGACTCTGTAGAGGAATGACTCCTTATGTCCAACAGACAGCTCCCTGGCCAATACATGTCAAACCTGTGGTTTGTGGTGAACCTAGAGGGGCTTGGCACCTGCTTTATTCTCCTTATACCTTTTTTATGACGTGACGCCCGCTTAGAATGTGAATGAAATGTCGAAGCGCCAGGAAAATCGTTCGCAGTTTCCGACACATTGATATGTGATGTGGCTTGCGTTGATGACCAGAGCCCGTTCACAGAATATCCTTCGCATATCGCACCCCAGCCTGTAGTGGAGGCGTCTGTGGTGACGATAACGCGGCTCACTACTGCACTCAGCGGAGCCGCTGCCGAGAGGAAACGCGGGGATCGCCATACGGCCAAGGCCTGCCAGCATCTGCGATCCACCGTGGATCAAGCGAAACTTGTCTCTGGCGGAGTCGAGTTTCAATGACAGATACCACGCCTGGAATGGACACGCCTGAAGCATCCCGAGGGGGCGTGCCACTGTTGCGGCTGCCATCAATCCCAAGAGCTTCTGACAGCAAAGGGATGAGACCTTCTGTCCTAGTCTGAACATCTGCACGCATTCCCTGATAGAATCTATTCGTGCTGGCGACAGACACAACGTCATTGAAACGGAGTTTACTGTCATGCCTAGGAAGGGCACTGCCTGCTGAGGACGCAGCGAGCTTTTTTTCTTTGTTCCGAACAAATCCGAGGCGGTACAGTTGTGCCACCACAAGATGGCACTCCTGCACCGCCTCTGCTTCTGAGCGAGAAGCCAGGAGCCAATCGTTCAGGTAGTTGAATAAGCGAGTGCCTATTTTTCTCAATGGAGCGATGGCAGCCTCCACGCACTTTGTGAATACTCTCGGAGCTAGGGAGAGACCGAATGGAAGTGCGTGGAACTGGTATGCTACTCTGCCGAATGCGAATCTCAGATACTTGCGGTGTCTGGGATGAATCGGAACATGGAAGTACGCATCCTTGAGATCTAACGTGATCAGCCAATCGCTCGGCTTTATGAACTGAATAAGCCGGCGTGGAGTTAACATTTTGAACTTCAGCGGCATGAGAGACTTGTTCAGTTTACGTAGATCTAATATAGGGCGATAATTCACGTCCTTCTTGGGGACGAGGAAATACTTGCTGTAATGGCCTGAGCTTGCATTCTCTGGCGACACTACGCTTATAGCCCTTTTCACGAGTAAAGCATCTATTTCCTGTTGAAGGAAATGTGGGCAATCTCGTGGCACCCGTGATTGAATTACACTCGTAAACCTGGGCGGAGGCCTGGCGAACTGTAGAGTGTAACCTCTTGCTCAAAACGAAGTCTGCCAGCCTGGGGTTCATATTGAATTTGTCGGCTACTAAGCCTTGTCTTGTGTCTGCGCCTAACGGGACAGTGTCGAGAACATGGGAATGTAGTGCTTGTGGGAACATTTTCGTCGTGCTGGACATGGGGTTAACATGAGCGCATCTGGCAACTTTCCCAGGTGGTGGCGGGCACACCACCTCCCCACCCTTTCGTTTCAGGGGGCGACTAACATCAGGGCACCTGCGGTCTGCCTCGCCCTCTCGTACCACGTCGTGTGGGTTTGTGCGTGGCCCCGGAGCTTGTCTGTGCCGCTGGCTGTTGCTGCTGTTGCTGCTGTGGCTTAGCAGGCTGGGGCGGTGGCCGGAACGTGTTCTTGTTCCAGCCGCGGCGCGCGGCCACCTTAGCTGGAGGAGCTGGGGATCAGAACCCACTCCTTTTCACCCCCTGTGCCGGTGTGGTCTGCCCCGAAAAGGACATTGGCTCGGAGCTGCTCGACCGAGGCATCCACGACTGAAAAGCCTCACAGCTCTTCTGCTCAGCCTCGAACTTGACGTTCATCGCCCCCACCGCATCACCGAACACGCCCTTGACGCTGACTGGAGCGTCAAGGAGTGGTGCTTTCTCCCTGTCCGAAAGCTTGACCAGGGAGAGCCACAGGTACCTCTGCGTCGCCACAGAAGCCCCCATGACTCGCCCCAGCCCCTGCGATGAGCATCTGGTGAGTCGGAGAGACAAATCCGTTGCTCTCCGTAGCTCCTCCACTGTCTCGTCGTCCCCCAGACGAGCTGCGAGCTCCGTGAGGAGCTTGGCTTGGTAGCGTTGGAGCAGCGCCGCTGTGTTCGTAGAACACGCGGACTGCCCCACAGCCAGGTAAGCCTTCTCGGCCAGAACCGCCATGTGACGAGAGCTCTTGGTGGGTAGCACGGGTTTCTGGCCGAGGCGAATCGTGGGGGAAGCAGGGGAGAGATACCCCGCTACGGTGTCCTCCACCGGCAGAAAGGAGAGGTAGCCCTTCTCTTTTGCCCGGTCTACACGGAGGTACTCCGCAAACCCCGGAACCGGAGCGGGCCCTGAATACGGCGCAGCCCATGAGGTCTCCAACTCCTCGTTAACCTCTTCGAAGAAGGGGATGTTTGAGGAAGTTGGCTGGGGTGGGTCACCGTAGTACTCTCCGTCCAACAATGCAGAATGCACGCTGGGCGGAGGGGGGAGGGGGAGACCAAGCCGGCTCGCCGCCCTCACCGCTACCTCGTGTAGCTGGTGACCCAGAATCCGGGAGAGTGCCTTAGGCTTCGTAGCCCTCGGCGAGTCACCCATCACCACGTCTGTGTCCTCGTCAGAGTCCTCGAACGAATCCTCCAACAGACTCTCTCCTCCGGAGCTCAGATAGCGGCTCGGCGGCCTCCGCAGTCACTGCGACTGGGGCCACCGAGCGCGCTGGGGAAGAGCAGGAGGACCTAGCGGCTACCCGAAGGAAACCGCCAGGCCCACTGCTGCTTCCAGGGCGAGGGGAGCCTCGTCCGTCCGGGGACACCACCCCGGACAGCACAGGCCCTCTCTCTCCCATAGAGAGAGGCGCTTTGTGACTCGTGCCGTCGTCATTGCGGCACAGAGCGCACAAGCAGAAGGGATATCCCCGGACAACGCCGCCTCAGCGTGCCCTCTGCCGAGGCAGAGCGTACAGCGGCGATGCCGGTCACCCTTCTCCGGGGAATGGCCACAGTCTGGATAGACTCTGGACATCTTGATCTGAAAAGAGACACAATTAGCAAGAGCTAACCAACGTAGCACGTTGTAAGCAGTAGTGAACTAGCAAGTCGAAGACGAGCGTGGTCACCAGCTAGACAGCAACTTGCTTAAGCGTAGAATATCCTTGTAGCACTCGGAGCTAGTAAGAAAATAATCCAAACTCACCAACTCGAAAGAGTAATAAGCACACAAAGACAAAAGGATACGCAAAGCGAGTAGAGTTCTTGTTCGATAGTCCGTAACCTCAAAGGCGAAGGGTCGAAAGAGGATGGACGGCATAGTCACCTTCAATATATAGGGACCTGAGGGGGCGGGCTCAGGGTGGTGATTTGCCACAATTCGGCCTACCGGCGTGAAAAGAAAGTGCTTTGATTGGTCAATGAACAGGTCATCTCCCGTCAATCACATCGCAGTCCCAACTGCGATAGGGAACCTTGACTGTAGAATTCGAGGAGGTGAGTCAAAAAAATATGCTTTCTTTGAAACATACTCAGCTCTACAGTTTTCCTACAAATAGTGTCACAGAAAAAAATGTAGAATAAACATTGTGATTTTGCCTACTTACCACTCTTATAATATGGTTTAGTGTTTATGCATATTGTAATTGAATTTGAAGCTGTTGAAAAAGTAAAGTACAGCTCACTCGTTTCAGGCCATAGAGGTTGTTGTAGAGGGTCCGGAAACTCTTCCGGGTGTAGTGACAACGATAGGCTCCTCCCATCAGGAACTCCAGGACCAATCCAATGTCAATGAGAGTTATCTGATAATCTGGAGGAAGGTTGCCCTGTCAACATCAACAAAGAATGATTTGATCGATTAATCTGTCAGTAAATAAAACAGAACTATTTGCCGGATAGTTTATATGTACACTGTTTTCTTACAATATTCTCCTAAACCTACAACTTTAGAAGATGATATCTGTTTTTGAAATTCCAAATTAGTTTTTCTTTTTGTAAAGAAAGAATGTAAAAGAAATAATAAGATAAAGTTGTGTGTGGTCATCTCTACACTGTCAAAATGACGGAGAAATAAGGATATTCATTGTTTTGCTGTGATGAAAACAAATTAAACAAATGTATTAAATGAAAACAAATTAAACAGGGTAGGAATATATGTAGGGGATAATGAACAGTACGCTTATACCACGGTTGCCACACTTGTGTTATGTGAATTTGAGGGTTTAATTTCAACGTTTTCATTGCTAAATCTCACTCACGCTAAAACTTGTAGAACTACTTCTTTCCGCCACTAATAGCATGTTTTCGGAACTTACAGGGCAAACTGCTGTTACAAAGAAGTAATTGGAAAATGAAAGTTACGTATGTAACTACGGTTCTATGAATCACTGGGTGACCGCTAGACGGTGCTTCAAGCACTGGATGATCCATCTCGCGCATGCGCAGGTTCGAGGACTAATACCAAAATTGTCACGTCGTGACCCCGATGACCCCCGGATAGTTTATATCTTCCGGTGGCATCAGGGAAACTGTTCGTACACAATCTTCTCGCGAGAGCACAAGGATTCTGAGTGACAGAACGGTCTAGCGGTCATCCAGTGATTCATAGAACCGTAGTTACATACGTAACTTTCGTTCTGTTTCATCCTTACTGACCGCTAGACAGTGCTTCAAGCACTGGATGACGTATACCAACAAAATCACGAAGAACTCCAACACTTACCTCACTGAGGGAAGCAGCAGAGTCAGGCAACAGGACCACAGCCAACGGCTGGGGAGTGGCAACATACACCCGGTAGAACCTAGAGAAGGTACTAGGTGATGTCCATGACGCTGCCTCGCAGACATCTTCCATGGGGAATGACCCTCGAGGCTGCCCAGGATGTCGAGACAGCCCTGGTGGAGTGGCACCTCACCCCGGATAGCAGGGGGTGCCCACTTCCCTTTTTATCTAGGTGACAGGATCACAGCCAACGGCTAGGGAGTGGCGACATACACCCGGTAGAACCTTGAGAAGGTACTAGGTGATGTACGTGACGCTGCCTCACAGACATCTTCCAGGGGAATGCCCCGCGAGGCTGCCCAGGATGTCGAGACAGCACTGGTGGAGTGGCACCTCACCCCGGATGGCAGGGGGTGCCCACCTCCTTTATACGCCTGGGTGATGGCCTCCACCACCCAGTGGGACAGTCGCTGCTTGGAAAAAGCAGAGCCCCTCCTAGGGTCACCATAGCAGAGGAAAGCTGATTCGACCGCCGAATACCTGCGGTCACAGCCACATATGCCCTCAGGGCCCGCACAGGGCACAGTAATTTCAACCTGTCTTCCCCCTCAGGGGGAATAAGTTGCGGCAGGTGGATAGGTCGATTGAGGTTGACTGTGTAAACCTTCAGAAGAAACTGAATTCGGCCACAGGGTAATCCCTGGGCCATCCAGACTCCACCTCAACAGGGGCCGCTCATGGACAGTGCATGGAGCTTTTTAACATGCTTCGCCAATGCGACAGCGACGAGAAAGCCGTCTTGTTAGAGACCCACTTTAGCTCTGCCTGAGCCAGGGGTTCAAGGAGACAACACAAGGCATCAAGCACAAGGTGCAGATCCCATGCTGGGGTGCGCCGTGCTTGTGGGGGGCGCAGCCCTAGTGCGCCCCTCAGAAAAAAGGGGACACCAACCTGTGGCTCCCCACCGTGTCATTATCCACCAGAGCATGTCGGGAGGATAGCTGCCACATACACCCCAAAGGTAACCGGGGACCGGCCCCCATCCAGGAGTGACTGGAGGAACTCTAAGGCGCTAGGGACCACGCAATGCACGGGGCCCTCGCCATGCGGCAAACAGCTGCCACCTGTTCTCATACTGCTTCCGGGTAGAGGGTGCCCGGGCATTCAGTATGGCATTACGGACAACGTCCAAACATCTGTCAGCAGTGGGTTGGGCCCTGCGGGGCCAGACCAACAGCTGCAACCGATGAGGGTCAGGATGCCATATCCGACCCTGTAACTGAGACAGGAGATCCTTCCTGTCGGGGAGGCGCAGCGGCATCCCGCTGCAGCCTGCACAGAAGTGGGAACCACGTCCTCCCTGGCCATAAGGGGCTACCAGCAGCAGTCTGTGGCCCTGCTGGAGAACTCCCTGTAGAGTTGGAAAAATCAACGGGATTGGCGGAATGCAACTCCCTGGTGATTGATATGGGAGACGGTCGAAACCTTGTCTGACCGCACGAGCACATGTCGGCCTTCCAAGAAGGGCAGAAGCCTGCAATGCCCTGTGCACAGCCCGCAGCCCTAGAGCATCAACAAGGTGACACCCTGAGTCTCCTGTGCCAGTGCTGCTCGGCGTCCAGATGAAAACTGTGAAGCCACCACTGGAGGGGGCGTAGCGACAGCAGGCCTAGGGGAACCACAGTAGCAGCTGCTGTCAGCTTCCCCAGAAGGCGCAGAATTCCGCGTAACGCAACTGCCTGCCTTCCTGAACTGGGAAAGAAGGTGTAGGCTGTCGTACAATCGCCGTGGCGATGGACAAGCCCTCATGGCCACTGAATCGAGAGTCACCCTGAGAAGAGTGTGATCTGCGATTGGACCAGGCAGCTCTTTGTTAAATTGAAGGAGATGCGTCGTGTACAGGGCCATCTGAGCCCGGGACGGGGCACAAGGGGCCAGGCGTCAAGGTACGGCAAGATTGTCATGCCCTGCGACTGTAGGGGTGAGAGGGCTGCCGCCCCACCCCTGATGAAGGCACGTGGGAAAGGGAGAGGCCAACTGGGAGCACCCTGAACTGAGGTGATGTCCCTGAAACGCAACTGCAGAACCCGTCTGTGGTGTGGCGCTATGGGTACATGAAAGTAGGCATCCTTGAGGTCTACTGACGTAAACCACTACCCCCTGGTTATTGTACGCAGATCCCCTTGCCATGCTCAGCATGCGGAACCTCAAGACCCTCGGGAGCCTGTTGAGGCCCCTCAGGTCGAGGATGGGATGGAGTCCGCCATCTTTCTTTGATACTAGAAAGTAGGCTGAGTAGAACCCCCCGGGTTGTGTCAGGGGGTCTACCGGCTCAATGGCACCCCTGTCCAGGAGGGTGGACCGCTCCTGGGTAAGGGCCCGGGCTTTCGCCGGGTCTTCATGATGGTCATTTTGACCCGGCCATAGGCTGGGGGTCGGCGTCGGAACTGAAGTCGGCATCAGTGGGCTAGGTGGAAACCACCCCGGGTCCCTGATAGAAGCAGCCCAGTAGCTGAGCTGCAGCTGGGAACGCAGACGGCCGGCCACTGGGCCTCAGCGCCTGGCCCCCCTGCCCCTAGGGGCTCTGGGGGGACGATGGGCCGCGCACGAAGCGTGAGGTTGGCCTGAGGGCTGTCGCTCTGGACTCTGAAGGCCCGCGCTTGCCGCTGAACAGGCTGTGGGCGTTGGGCCCCGTAGTGACCCCTTGGGTGGAACTGTGACTGCGAGCTGCGCCGTGGGGCAGCCGCAGACCTTCACGGCCTAAGTCGGATCGGCAGAGCTTGGTTGCATCGCTGGGCCGGGGTCATTTATATTTACATTGTCATTTAGCAGGCGCTTTTATCCAAAGCGACATACAATGTATACACATTTCTACATTTACACTGATGGCACACTGCACATCAGGAGCAATCAGGGGTCCAGTGTCTGTTCAAGGGCGCTTCGACAGGAATCGAACTAGCAACCTCTTGTCAGCTGTTCAGGTGACAGACCCCACAGCTGCTCTGCCCCAGCCAATCTAGCCGCCCTCACTGCCTGTGGTATGTAGCTGCAATTCATGCAGGGGTTGTCTGAAAACCCTGCCCTCAGGTGCTCGACACAGAGACAAGAGGGGCATCGCTCATGGCCACCCTCCACCTGCAGAGGGCCATGCAGACCGCACGAGAGTGGTTGCTCACCATGTCTGCAACCCACGCACCACTGAGAGAGAACGGTAGTAGTTAGCCTCAGTAGAGGATAATGGTCCCAACATAATGGGGACAATCAGAATAGACTAGGCGCAGGGAAAGGTAGGCAGGAACCGGTGCCTCCACCGACAATATTCACAGGCCATCAGTTACAACCCACACCTGTGCTGGGAGTGGGGAGCGAGAGCACTGCCCTCACCAGGAGAGGGGAATGGCCACACTCGATGGGTTAATCAGCATAAATATAGGATAGATATAGATGCAGAATAGATGCCGGGAGAGGGAGGCAGGAATTGCTGCCTTCACCGACAAAATATTTGCAGGCCAAACTACAAACCACACCTGTGCTGGGAGCGGTTAGCGAGAGCACTACCTTCACCAGGAGCGGGTGGATGGCCACACACAACGAATTACACGGTGCAGAGCAGATGCCGGGAGAGTGAGGCAGGAACCGCTGCCGTCACCGACAAATACTTGCAGGCCAAACTGCAAACCACACCTGTGCTGGGAGCAGGTAGCGAGAGCGCTACCCTCACCAGGAGCGGGTGGATATCCACGCACAATGAGCTACACAGTGTAGACTAGATGCCGGGAGAGGGGGCAGGAACCGCTGCCTTCACCGACCAATATTCTCAGGCCAACAATTACAAACCACACCTGTGCTGTGAGCGGGTAGCGAGAGCACTGCCCTCACCAGGAGAGGGGAATGGCTACACTCAATGGGTTAAGCAGAATAGATCTAGAATAGATATAGATGCAGAATAGATGCCGGGAGAGGGAGGCAGGAACCGCTGCCTTTACCGACAAAATATTTGCAGGCCAACAGCCACCAATACATGCATAACATGGTATGACTGTCTGCATGTATGGCCTAGGCCAGACTACTCTGTAAAGTGTCTTCGAGTATTTAGAGAAGCACTATATAATTGAATTGATCAGCTGGTTGATACAGACCACACCTGTGCTGGGAGCGGGAAGCGAGCACACTGCCTTCACCAGGAGAGGGTGGATGGCCACACACAGAACTGAATAACAGTATAATACTGGGCTTTCCCTCAAATATTGCAGGGAGAACTTATTTTAATGAATCTGACTCAATTCAATTGAGGATTCAATTTAGTGCCAGGGCGCCGGAGGCGGGGTGCGAACCATGATATCTGGCGTGGTAACCAATGGCATGTCAGGTGGGCTAAGCATCACTGAAGAAATATAGTTAACTGTAGTGATATAGCCGTTCACCATGCGCAAGTAATTCAGCTAGCGGAATTGCAATTGCGTCTCCTCTGAGCACTGGAAGAAGAAGCGAAAGCGCGTCCTTCCAGTGGCTATGGGTGTGGGACAACCACTATGACAATCAATCTCTTTTAGCCACAATAAAGCAATCTACTGCCAACTCCACCGCTAGACTGGGCCAGTGGGGGTAGCGTAACAATCGCAATAACACAACAGTGTAGTATGGACGGTGGGAGACACGCGGACACGCAAGCCTTCACCAATTACCAAACATACCAGCGATTTGAAAATGAGTTAAATTAAGGTACATTTTCACTTTGAAGCCCCGGAGGCAGGATGTGAACCCTGGTCGCTTGCGTAGTAACCGGCGACTTACCCAGTGGGCTAAGCCTGCTTAATGGGTTACAGATTTGAATTTTTAAGTCTATCTTAACCATGCAGTATACGCAAGTAATTCCCCTAGGGAATTGTAACTGCGTCTCTATGAGCGCTAGTAGAAGGAGCGTCTACATAGTATTCGCAAACACAATGAATGGTGGGGGAGGGCGAATGCAGCCGTCACCACACTTAACACAAATAATTCCCCTAGGGAGTTGTTACGCTAGTAGCATAGCGCAATACAATGAATGGTGGTGGGAGAGGGCGAAGCAGCCGTCACCGCGATTAACACAATAATTCCCCTAGGGAATTGTTACGCTAGTAGCGTAGTAACCGCAATACAATGAATGGTGGTGGGCAGAATTAGGGAATTACTACGATCACCAACTTCTTGCGGCAACAGCTGGTTAAGCAACGTAACTGGCTGTCTAGTGGTGGGAAGGGCGAAGACGCTACTTGACCACAGACAGAGTAATTACGGCCTCGCATACCCATTGGCACGCGCAGGCGATGCCAAGTTGTAACCAGCGATAATAAGAGAACCAGGGTACTTATCCCACAGTCGGTGCGGCCTCTGGAGGGTGAGAAGTTCACGGCTCCGACAGTGTCGCGAGGCCAACGGCACGGGACAGGATAAGCACCAAACTTTTTTTTTTTTTTTTTAAGCTTTTTTAGCTTCCTTAGCTTCTTAGCAAACACCAAACCTGCGTAGCGAGAAGATGAAAGGGACAGTTTCCCTGACCCCACCGGAAGATATAAACTATCCGGGGGTCATCTGGGTCACGACGTGACAATTTTGGTATTAGTCCTCGAACCTGCGCATGCGCGAGATGGATCATCCAGTGCTTGAAGCACCGTCTAGCGGTCAGTAAGGATGAAATAGAACAGAATACTATGGCCCAAGCCCAGTCGTTAGCTCCACGCCTCCCATTGCCAAGCTGACATTTCTCAACATTCTGTTAAGTCTTAGCTTAGCTTAGCTCACTTGTGGTCCTTAGCCCAAATGTAGTGTAACGGTACTAAAATGTAAGACATTTCAGACAAAGTTATTTCAGTTATTTCAGTGTTGCTACAGTCTGTCAATATGATTTACAGCCATTGCCTTTCAGAGGGAAAGCTGACAAACTCCCTCAAGATCATCCCAGATGGCCCGCAAATATCTTACAACATTACTGGTTTCCATCTTCTGGCTTGTTGTGAGTGCTTGGTGAGTGATAGCTATTTGCCAGGTCTCTCAGTCACCACCAGCCACTGGGCTGCATTTATGGGACTGCACAAATGGTGTGATCCATTTTGTCATAAAATTTTGCCACAGACATCCTAAAAAAATCTGCCATCCTCGTCTCTGGTACAGTTGTGTGTGCAGAAGTACCACCACTTTCTTTTGCCACTAGCAATTTCGTAGCAACAAAATAATAATAATAATACATTTTATTTATATGGCGCCTTTCAAGAGACCCAAGGTCGCCTTACAACATTGAAAAAAAAAAAATACATTGAATTATAAAAATACATTGAAAAAAATACATTGAATTATAAAAAAAATACATTGAATTATACATTATACGGCAACAACTTTACAGGTTATAGGCCTGCTTAAACAGGTGCGTTTTGATTAGTTTTTTAAAAAGAGCGATTGAGTAAGGGTCAATGTTCCTGATGTCAGGGGGAAGGGAGTTCCAGAGGTGAGGGGCAGAGCGGCTGAAGGCTCTGGATCCCATGGTGGACAGATGGGCTTGGGGGACGGTCAGGGTGATGGAGGAAGCAGACCTGAGAGACCGGGTAGGGACATTGATGTGGAGGAGGTCAGAGAGGTATGGAGGGGCGAGGTTATGGATTGCCTTAAATGTGTGGAGGAGGATTTTGAAATTTATGCGGTGTTCAATGGGAAGCCAGTGGAGTTGATGCAGAACGGGGGTGATGTGATTGATGGATGGCGTCCTAGTGACGATACGGGCAGCAGCATTTTGTACCAGTTGGAGTTTATGGAGAAGTTTGTGTGGGAGACCAAAGAGAAGGGAATTGCAGTAGTCCAGGCGGGAAGTGACAAGGGAGTGAACCAGGATTGCGGCGGTGTTGGGAGTGAGTGAGGGGCGGAGGCGGATGTGAAAGTAGGCAGATCGAATGGTGTTGTTGATGTGGGTATGGAATGATAGGGTGCTGTCGAGGACAACACCCAGGCTTTTAACCTGAAGAGAGGGGGTAACCAAGGAGTTATCTATGGTGAGGGTGAAACTGGGGTGTTTGGTGAGGGTGTGTTTGGAGCCAATGAGGACTGCCTCAGTTTTTTCACTGTTAAGCTTCAGGAAATTTGAAGAAAACCAGGATTTGATTTCCTGTAAACAGGCACAGAGGGAGGAGGGTGGGAAGGTGGAAGTGGCACATTCCTGCTCAGTAGACATTTACTATAAGTCACTAGCTAACTGCTGGTGGACGAGCCTTTGGGTTTACTTTGGGGAAAGGAGTTCACAATTGTTGAATGTACATTGGTGTTGAAATACAGTACATTCCTCTCACAAACCTTCAAACCATGATGCAAGCATCAAAAGAAACAATTGAAAAAAGCATAATTACCTTTTTTACATCTCTGACTACAGAATGCAAAGTGTTTGCAGGGCCCAGTCTCTATAAAAATAAATGAAACAAATGAAGCATCAATAAAGATATCTGTCTACTTATCTACTGTATATACAGTGCCACTTGAAAGTATGTGAACCCCTTGAGCACTTAAGCGTTTTCTGTTGTTTTACCATGATTATTCATTTTTTTTATCACCAATTTTCCATAGATGAAATGTCAGGTTTATGTTTATCATTTGCATGTACTTGTTTAGAGGAAATTGTTTGAGTAGCCGAAAAACTACATGAAACATGGAATTAGTCCATTTCAAAAGTAAGTGAACCCCCAGCTGAATTGATAAAGTCAAGCAGGTAACAGATTCAGTGAAACTTATTTGGGTGATTTAATTAGTCAATTGAGCAAACCGATCATCTGAGACATACTTAGGGAAAGGTTTGGGCAAAAACAGATTAAAAGAGAGAGGAAACCAACCAAACTACTGTAGTGCCAAGGTGTACCCACACAGATCAACAATGCCGAGAGGAAACGAGATATCCGAGAACATCAGGAAGAAGGTACTGTCAGCCCATCAGTCTTGGGAAAGCTATAAGACCATCTCCAAAAGATTCCAGCTCCATCCATCCATCCAAGACAAATCATTTTGAAATGGAGGGCATTCAACATGACCGCATCTCTGCATAGAAGTGGACGCCCATCAAGACCATCACCAAGACGCACCAGAAGAAGAATAAATCAGGTAAAAGTCAACCCACACATCACCTCTAAAGAGTTTTGGACCTCTCTGGCAGCATCTGGGTTAAATGTACATGGGTCTACAATCAGACGAAAATTGTTGGTTTTGATCGTGACAAAATAATTCTATCTCGGACTCATCTGTTTAAAGAAGGGACTTCCAGAAGGCCTTTAGTTTATCCACGTGCGCTTGGGCAAAGTTAAAACGGGCAGTTATGTTCTTTCTTGAGAGCAGAGGCTTCCTTCTAGCAACCCGATCATGAATGTCATGTCTATTCAATTTTCGTCTGATTGTAGACCCATGTACATTTACCCCAGATGCTGCCAGAGAGGTCTGAAACTCTTTAGAGGTGATGTGTGGGTTGACTTTTACCTGATTTATTCTTCTTCTGGTGCTTCTTGGTGATAGTCTTGATGGGCGTCCACTTCTAGGCAGAGATGCGGTCATGTTGAATGCCCTCCATTTCTAAATTATTTGTCTTGGATGGATGGATGGAGCTGGAATCTTTTAGAGATGGTCTTATAGCTTTCCCAAGACTGATGGGCTGTCAGAACCTTCTTCCTGATGTTCTCGGATATCTCGTTTCCTTTCGGCATTGTTGATCTGTGTGGGTACACCTTGGCATTACAGTAGTTTGGTTGGTTTCCTCTCTCTTTTAATCTGTGTTGCCCAAACCTTTCCCTAAGGATGTCTCAGATGATCGGTTTGCTTAATTGACTAATTAAGCACCCAAATAAGTTTCACTGAATCTGTTACCTGCTTGACTTTACCAACTTAGCTGGGGGTTCACTTACTTTTGAAATGGACTAATTCCATGTTTCATGTAGTCTTTTGGCTACTCAAACAATTCCCTCTAAAAAAAGTACATGCAAATGATAAACATAAATCTGACATTCCTTCTATGGAAAATTGGTGATGAAAAAAATGAAAAATCATGGTAAAACAACAGAAAACTCCTAAGTGGTCAAGGGGCTCACATACTTTAAAGTGGCACTGTATCTATTTATATATAAATATAAAAGGGCATTTACAAATATATTAATATATAACATTTTGTAATTATAACACTTATTATGTACTTCTTCATGTGTACACGCATTAATTGAATTATATGTTGATGTAATATATTGTAAATGTTAATATACAGTATATATAAACATACAACAAAAAGTAAGGAAATTTGTGTTTGGAAGATTATTTCTTTGTTGTAACAATGCTTTGATGAGCAGCACAACTGAGTATGTGGGGTGCGCTCATGTAAAATGTGCCAAAAAGGAGAATTTTGGAACATTTTTCATGGGCGCAACCCACATACTCAGCTGTGCTGCTCATCCCACAAATGCATGTTCCTTACAAATGTGGTACCATTTAAAAGGGAACTAAACAGGCTTTCCAATGGTATACGTTGTATTGCCGAGAAGCATTGTTACAACAAAGAAATTATCTACCAAACACACATTTTCTTACTTTTTGTGCTATGATATATATGTTATATATACTGTATGTATATATATATTTATAGATATTTTTTTACAGTGGTGCTAGAAAGTTTGTGAACCCCTTAAATATTTTTGAAAATAACTCATGACCTAAAATGTGATCAGATATTTAAATAAATAATACAAATTGATGATGAAAATTGATGATGATGTATTGACCAAATGACCATACATTAAATTATCCCAAATATTTACCATGAATATTTAAGGAATGTGAAAAATTAACCACAGCTTTCATAATTCAGCAGTGGCACAACTCTTTTTTTAAGCATCAGTTAATGTATAACTCAACATCTGCTTAATGAAAAAAATGGGTTAGTCTTGAAAAATATAAATTCATCTTGAAAAATATAAATTAATCTTGAAATATATAAATTATCTAGGATTTCATTTTCAAACTATTCAAATTATTCATAAGGGACTTTTACACCTATAAATTACATACTAACATTAAATGACATTAATAACACACCAATGAAATGTTCCGTCTCAGAACGGGTTTGTGCAAAAATCTACTTGTTGAGCATGAGTAAAGTAGTCTAAAGTGCAGTCTTAATTACCGTATTATAGAGCTCCTCCAGGTGTGGTATAGTGAGTAGGTGATGGATGTTGACTCCATTCTCAATCAGTAGTTTAACAAAATCCACTCTGTCTAACACCAATGCATCCATCATGGCTTGCTCCAGAGAGATGACCTAAAACAAACATACACAGACACGACACGACACATGTAGGTGAATATGATTAAAGCTTCAGAGAGATGACCTAAAACAAACATACACAGACACACAGTGACAGGGAGACCACATGTAGGTGAATATGAAACATACAAGAGTTTCAATGCCAATATTTCAGATAAGTTATTTTTAATCAATGCCGATTTTGTGTTTTTCAATGTCAAACTGAGGTCCCGTCCAGATGGAAACGGGATGAGCCGTTGCCGAACAAGACCAGTTTGGTTAAAACTTCGGATACTTGTAAACAGGGCCTCAAAGTCTCTATGCGTTTATTTAAAAAGGGTACATTGTTGAACATTCCCCAGAAAATGTAAATGCACCGGAATTAGCTAGGTTTGCTAGTTTTCATCCGTTGTCCCTTGGCATGGCATGATAATGAGATATGGAAATAAAAGAAAGAAATAATAATACAAAATTATATAATTAAAAGAAATAATAATAACACAAAAAGATAAGCAACAGTTTGACAAAACAGTGCAGTTAAGAAAACTAATTGTAAAAACCAGACAGACATACAAGGTAAACAACAGTGGAACAGTTTTACCTTCCCAGCCCCTTTCTCTATTGCTTTACCCAACCAGCCAAAGCCAATGGGTCCCACCTATGAGCTGGGTTATGCTCAAGGTTTCTTCCTGGGCTGTGATAGACTCCAGAAGTGAGCTCATTGCTATACAAAAAAAGCGATTGTCATTCAGCAATGCCGAAGGTGGACCGAATACATATGTCTGACTAAAATATTGCTATTTTAGGGTGGTGCTTCACATCAGAGGCAGTGTAGTTTACTAATATTTATTTGAACAGAACCCAACATGACCCAGGTTTATAAACATGGTACTAATATATAGAATAGAATCGTGTACCCAGTTGAGCAGCTCCAGTTTGCGTGGGTCCGTCTCCTCTGGAGGCTCTGGCTTGGCCTTGCCTGCCTTGCCCTTTTTCCCACGCGCTCCCTTCCCTTTCCCAGCCGCCCGCACAGCTGCTGGGCTCTTGGTCTTCTCAAGCGGTGTGCTTGTGGTTGGAAGGGCACCCCCCGCCTTCATGCATATACAGAGATCAAGCACACATGCACATTCGACTTTAACATTCACCTGAAAGCTGAAGATCTGAAGAACAAGTAGTACAAATGGATACAACTATAATGCTGTGTCTGTACATTTTGTAAACTGAAAGAGAAATGTAGTGTTGATTTGACATATGTTCTTTATTTGGAAACAATCGTCCCCAATCGGTCCCCGCCACAAGGTTCGCTAGAGGACCTTACCAGAATGTTTTTGACGTTCGTAGCAAGTCTACGTTTGGTACTTCTGTGACGTTCGCATGAGTCTTAAATCGGACTTTTAGGGAACGTTCTAATTTGGTCTCTCAGCACACGTCCCCAGGACGTCCTTTAAAAACGTCCCCATTACCTTTATCTGTGGTCCTCTGCGCGACGTTCTCATGAGCCATATAACGGACTTTTAGGGAACGTTCTGATTTGGTCTCTCAGCACACGTCCCCAGGACGTCCTTCAAAAACGTCCCGGTAACCTTTACCTGTGGTCCTCTGCGGGGCGTTCGCATTCGGTCATTCAAAAGCGTCCCCTTGACGTCCTCTGATGGTCCTCTCTGAACCAGAGGTTCCGCTAGAGAAAATTTTTCATTTGCCGGACATTTTAATGATAAGCCGGCCAAATATCTATTTCTGTTTCTAAATTAGCCTATTGAAGAAAACTGACGGTCTGCGTAGCTTAAATAATAACATAATCAGGTAGTTCAGAATGCAACATGTTTATTTTTCTTAGTTTACAATGGGAAAAAAAACATGTCTGGTGCGCGTCAATAAGTGGCCTTTAATCGCAACCTACTGTGGCGTTAAATTGAGCGCCCCAACATGGTCATTGCTCTGATTATGTTCAATGAGAGCAGAGATTCTAAAATTATTCGACCCTCTTGTGAATCCTTTGCGTCTCCTTTTCGCAGTGCTAACAGAACATTTTACTGTGACTATCAATTACCTCGCACCTTAGCCGAGAGAACTTGTCACTCCATAACGACATGAACGCCCGACATTTCGGCTTTTTCTCTGTTAATGCTGTTCGAACATCTAGGGCTTCAGGTATTCAGTTTTTGGAAAGTTCACTTTCTACATGAACTAGTTCAGTTCATAGTTCATAATTCAAAATGTTGAACTAAGTTCACAGCTCCAAAAAATTAACTTGTTCAGTTCGTTTTTTCAATATGCTGCGAGTGCGAGCTATAATTTTTCCAAATCTCTATCTGTCTGCCATACCGTTCTCGGCTCCTACGCAACTTCGGTGCGCTCACGAACGGGCTTGGACAGTATAATGAAATGAAACGCGTTCAGACGCAACACTGCAGGTATTACAGGTTCATCCTCGTCAGACGGTTTACCCTCATCAGTCGTGTTTGGCCTCTGAAAAAAAGCTTTTAAGGCTAGTCTGCTTGGCCATGTTGGATCCTTCCCACTCAGTTCGCTCCTTGTTTGCAACCGACGGTTTGCGCTTTATTTAAAATGCAGCAAATGCGTGTTGTTTAATAACTTTCACTGCACGAAAAGTAAGATTATTGGGCCTGTACACGCTGTGATACAGCCGCGAATGATCACCATTCCTGGTTTGGTCGCGGACATTCCCCCGAAATATCCGTCTGCCGCATACAAACCGAATTTCCCGGAAACAGACCGGCGAGGGGAGGGGGGGCGATGTGTTTAGCATTCTCACCTCCCGCTCTTAATGCTCTTATTAGCATATTGACTGTCAGCAGTCTAGCCACACACTGCCCCATAAAAACGAAATTAATAATTTACTCGATAATAATTTAATTGATATTCTGTCCGTCTGGGTTTTGCTCCGGGGTTATCACAATTCTTGATTTGCCTTTCGTTTTCAGAGTTTAGAGTTCTGTCTTTAGGGTTTTGCTCCGGGGTTATCACAACTCTTGATTTGCCTTTCGTTCTCAGAGTTCGAGGAGAGCAATGTACTTTCGAGGCTGTTCCACTCATATTCCGGAGCTTCCTCTCTGCAATGTTCTTGAGATTCACTTTTGGCATGTAATTATACAGAAACGGGCTTACTCTGATACTGAGGAAGTAATTTCGCAACTTGGGACCTGTTTGCCACTCGTGATTATTTAAGCTGTGTCTTTCAGGAAGATTATGAAATCTTGCGCGAGCTTCGCGAGTTTCGAACCTGCGTTCTTCAGGTTCCCGGTGCTGTGCTCTCGCCACTGACCCACCGTGCTGGTTCAGAGCTAGGCTCGTCGGTGCGAGAATGTAACTGGTTTATCATTCCCCCCTCCTCTGGGGTATTTCTCTTCTGTTACTGGAGCTTCTGATCTAGTTATAGTTAGTTTAAGTGGGAATTGTTTAGTGGACTTATGTGAAGTTTTAATTATGTAGCATTCCATATGGGACTAGTGGAAACGGGATTTCTGTTGGGGAGTTGCCATGGTAATGGGTTGACTTAGGTGTGGTTGTTCTAAGCACGAGTGGAATACGTTTTATTAAACGGAGAGCTACTGTCTCTCACAACAGGTTCCTGTTCCAGTATGCTGATGTTATGCAGGGAGTTCTTTCTTCTGCTATGTTTTGGTTGGGGGGAGTGCAGTGTAATGCAATTTTGCTTAGTTTATATTCTCTTACGTAACGTGGACGTTCCTTTTTGATGGGTGGGACGAATGTAGCATTCCATATGGGACTAGTGGAAACGGGATTTCTGTTGGGGAGTTGCCATGGTAATGGGTTGACTTAGGTGTGGTTGTTCTAAGCACGAGTGGAATATGTTTTATACGTTTTAATACAGAGAGCTACTGTCTCATCCAAAGAGATTCATTATCAGTGTGAGTTATTAAGAGAGCGCTAACTCTGACGCTACAATTATGTTCACTTAAAGGCGCCCGAGGCAACATTAGAGGCTTGAGACTCGAATAACAAACGTTAAATGTCTAGTCTTTTTTTACACATAGTAACACCATATCATTACATATCTACATTCAAGGAGCAAAGATGAGACGTCGTTGTGTGGTGAGAACTGATACAAAAATCGCCTGGCTTCTATTTTCCACGGTAAATCGCAGGTTATGCTAGAAATGGCTTTAGCATGGGTGGGATGGGTAGAGATAACATCTTTCCATCCAGACACAAATTTAGCTAATCGGAATCTGTAAGTGGTTTCCAGATATATATATAGTCCATCTGTCTTATTTGACGAAGCAGTGAGTTAGCTGTCTTTCAATATCTCTTGTCGAATTATCTCACATGTTTACGGTGGTATGTGTTTAAAAGTGTTAACTTAGGCTATGTGTAATGTAATGTAACTTATATATTATTATTTCACCTTAATGTTCTTGAGATTCGTTTCTGGCATGTAATTATACAGAGGCAGGCTTACTCTGATAACAGTCATTAAGAGTCGTTAACAGTCGACTTGGGCCAACTTTGGCCATGGTTGCCACTAGTGGGGATCGAACCTGTGACTTTCAGGTTTTTGAAATCAGTGAAGCAGTGACGGGGTGCCTCCTCTGGCGGGGGGTGTTTTCAATCCAGGTCAATTAAATTAACATATGAAAACCTAGGCCTGGCCAAGGGGAAGGGGGGGGGGCTTTCACACCAATGTGGGCTTCTACGGCAATGCACAGGGTCGAAGACTGTCGTAAATCCCACATTTCATGCAGTGTTTCTAACGGCAGATTAGCCTGTTCCTTTAAAACATAATAAGGGCAGTGCACGTTTGCTTTATAGGCCTAAATATTAGGATTGTTGTCAATTTCAGATTGTGTTTGCGAGGCGGGATTTTTAAGAAATTCCAATCAGACAATTTGACCGGTGAGCTCATTCGTTCTGTTGCAGCATCTTTGCTGAGACTTGATAGACCTTCCTATGTATGCATTGTATTGGAATCCTGCAGACATTACATTTATAGCACAGATCAGTAGAGAAGCATTTATATTTCTTTTATTTTCTCATTATTAGTTTGGCTAGTTATTAGGCTCTGCCTCCCTGACCGCACGTCCGTGACGTGCCATGGATGTTAATTAAAAAAGGAATCATTACGGAAAACCCTCAATGCGTAGTGACTGAGATCGCTACAATATCAATATGCTTTTCCTCAAACCCTCTGTGGAAAAGCACTGTGATAAACGTGTTAAAGTCACAAAATAGGAATCAGACAGTGGTAGTGCAGTAGGTAGAGAAGTGGTTTAGTAATTGGAAGTATGCCGGGTCAATTCCCAAGCATCGCAATCAAGTTTGTAAGCGTGTGTGTGTGTGTGTCTGTAAATCATATGAAATGTGCTATCTAAATAAACTTGAACTTGTGTGTGTGTGTATGTGTGTGTGCCCTGTAAGCAAAATGACGGCCCGCAATCTATTATTATTACATTTTTTTCATTTAGCTCAGCAAAAACGGTCTTTCCCCCCACCGTGCCTGCTACGTCCGCGGTGCGTCCTTTTACCGTCCTTGAATAACGTCCCCAGGACGTCTAAAACACATTTCCCAGAAGTCACCACAATGCCCTCAGGACGTTCTTGCAACATCCTGCAGAACATCCCCAGGACCTATAGAAACACGTTTTCCAGACGTCACCGCAATGTCCTAGGGACGTTCTTGCAACTTCCTGCAGAACGTCCCCAGGCCATATAGAAAACGTTTCCCAATTGTCACCGCAACGTCCTCGGGACGGTCTTGGAACGTTGTGCAAAAAGTCCTAGAGTTGTCAAGGGAACCATACACATTTACGTTTTAAAACGTTCAGAGAGACCATTACAGGACGTCGAGGGGACATCATTTTGCTTACAGGGTTGAAAACATTCTGATCAGATAGTCTGCCCCTTCTTGTTATCATGTGCAGTACGGTAGTGCCATAGGAGCTGAATATAAAACTAGAATCTTATGCCTCAGTGTCCCCACCTTTTGTCTTTTAACCTCAAAATGTAGCATTTTATTTGGGTGTAATTGTAAGTTTAATATTTCAACTATTAAACTTGTTTGTGCCATGCAACCAAGACACATTCTTATTATGTGAAAACCAAAATAAACCTTTTTCTGATTCTACATAATTACCACTAAAATAAGTAAACTGGATTATTTCATTTCAGATGTTTAATTAAACATTTAAGTTAATGTAGGCTACAGCGCCATTCATGAAATAATGAATGAATTAATGTTTTTGCTGTATACTGTGAGGGCAGATAGCTTAGCTCCTGAGTAAGATGTGAGCCAAGCCAAAGGTAAACAGCACTCTGGTAAGTTACATTACCAAATTAAAAATTACATTTCTTACAAAAAGCTTTTCACTAAATGTCTGATTCCACCACACAATTGATGTAACGTATCAATTATTGATAGATCATTAAGGAGTCATTAATAACATGTAGTTACATTAAGTTGTAATGTTATTATAGTAACAAATGGTTTGTATGCAAGCACTTCATTTTTAGATGAAAAGAAATAAGACTATTTAGTTAGACCAATTAGCTACTCATTAGCTATTGGTAATAATTAACAATTATCAATAATTGTGTTATCCCATTCTCTCCTGGCACTGAGTGCACACAGGCAGGAGGGGGTTACTGTGGTCATGGGGACGCTCTGTGTATGGGGTGATTATCATGAAATCTCATAATTTAACATATTTAGCCTGCAGTGGCGCCTCCAGAAAATTATTCCAGGGGTGGCCAGTGGGGGCCACAGCAAATCTTAGGGTGGCATACAAAAAACAAAACAAAAACATAACCCAATTTAATAATCTACTATTTATTCTAATAAATCTATATCTATGTAATATGGTGTATACAGACATATTTTGATCTCTTGACTGTTAATGGCAACTCTCAAACAAGCAATCTTGTTTTACATGTGTACGTATACTATACAGTAGCCTATTTCACAGTAGCTAAATAGTAGTACCATTTATATAACTGTACTTTTCCTTGACAATTACTGTAGTTTAATTTTGATGTTTAAATGAACAATATATTTGAAAACACCCCAAAAATATTTTTGATATTGCTTTATTGTGCAGTGCACAGATTTACAGCACAGGTTATAATAGGTCAATTTAAATAGACAGTTAAACTATTAAAACAATTAAACAGTTCCATCTTAGAATATTGCCTAAATATATTCACAAGCTTGCCATCTTCAACAAAATCTGTATGAACAGAAATGAAACATTGAAAAAACAATGGACAATACATGAACAGTTCAGATACATTAATTTGCAATGAATTTACAGAAATTGGATTGCTTTGTTTTTCCTTGAAAATAAAATTAAGATTGCACTTTGATAGAGCAAATGACCAAAAACATGTAGCCTAACCTTCTCAACCGAAATTAATCCTCAGGCATTCCTATCAAACTTTCGGATTCCTGGTATATTGAAACATGATGCCATTACATTACTGATGTTAGCCTATCTGAAATATCCATTTCAGTAGCAAGGATATCTATTTTATCTCTGTAACTTTACCTGCTGGCCCAGGAACCATCGCTGACACAGCGTGTTCTGTCCCTGATCTATCCACCTCTTCCAGTTCATTGCCTGTTCCTCCTCATTCTCATTCTCCCCTGGCTGTTTTTCCGTTTTTCGTTTCATCCTCTGAAAATTGACACACCATTTCAGTATTAGTTGTTAGCTATGCTAACTTTCCCGCTTAGCAATGCTAGCGTGAATTCAACAATAATAAAAACGTAATGAGTAAGTTCAGTTTTAAGAATGAAGTAAACATATGTATGTATTTCCTTTGAGAGTTCACCATTGTGTGATATACATACCCACTAGAAGTTTTCTCGTCGGAAATGTTGTCCAAGTGCTGTTCAAAAGGTGTTGTCCAAGTGCTGTGTACTACTACAGTCTCTGTCTTCCACGTTTCCTTCAAATCTCTCATAGTAGGCCGTAAGGTGAACATGGTTTTCGTTTCAGCCCGTTCCACTCACTGGCATCTACACAATCTTTAGCTTATAAAAAAGAACGAGTCGTGGTTAGTTGCCAAAAAAAAGTTCGTCGCTGATTTTCCAGTCGATTGTCTATATGGCTTTGTTTTATGCAGAACTAGAGACTTCAGAGCGTAATAAGATTTTTGTCGGGAGCCGTGCCACGGTTCGACACGTGATCATGCTACACCAATGAGAAGGCTGCATTTGTCAACAGAATGGAAAAATGGCGGCTCCCGTGTGGTTAGAAACATCGTTAAAGATAGAGGAAAACATCCGAACGTCCTCAAAAGTGGGCTAAATTAATTCTAATTAGTGCTGTATAGATAGCCGCGTCCAAGAATAACAATGAGCCAAATATACGATAATGTTATTTTTATGTTAAGTTATTTACATCAAGTTTGACATACATGGGAATACCCATTACTGAAGATCTTACATGGACTGTGAACACCCACCGAAGAAATCAAGGCAAAGACTGTACTTCCTACATCAGCTGAGGAAGTTCAGCACCATCAGCTGTGTGTCCTGACAGCATCACTTGGTATGGGAACTGTACAGCCTGTGACTGCAGCACCGAATCATCAGAGCATCTCTCCATATTCTGCAGGAGACCTGCAAGAGAAGACCTACCTACCAGCGCCCAAGGTATTGTAAAGGATTCCTAAAATCCTGACCATGGACTTTTCAAAACACTGAGGTCAGGCAAACGTCTCTGCTGCTACAAGACCATAACAGAGAGACTGAGGAGGAGCTTCTTTCCTCAAGCATTCCTTATCCTGAACACACACAATGACTATAAAACATCAATAACACCTTTTTGCACACACTGCTCTTTAAACTCCCTCTTGCTATTTATGAAAAATATTTCTTGATCTTTCTTTCTCCACACTCGCACAGAAAAAACAGTAGTATTTTTATGTATGTGACAAATAAACCTCCATGTATCAATAAAAGGCAGTAATTGTAAATACCAATGACCATCTGTTTGTTCATTCATTCATTCATTCTTCCACAAATGAAAACAACACTAATGAACCATAAAAACACTCTTCATGAAACATGAAATATGATAAATAAAACTGTACAAAACTGAAAAAGAAATAACAGATTAGGGACACTCAGTCCTCACTGTTAGTGTCAGTGTCAGGACAGTTATCTTCCAGTTCCTACAGCAACGACATAGGTCAACTACATGCAACACAATCCTGCAGAAAAATATCTGTCTGTCTCACAGGCACCTTTGCAGCCACAGTGTATCACATGCAAAACACTGTCAGGGGCTGGATTTCTAGTCATCCAGGTGACGTGCAAGTTCCCATCCTCTATTTGCCAACCATATCAAGCAGGTGATGGAGCACTTATATTATGTTTGAGACAGGACCTCATAATTGCAGCCTGGTAGTTTGCCCTTTTTGCAGTGCTGATGGAGGGCATCAGTGGTAGGGGGAATGGATAATTCTGGCAAGGCTGATGATGTCATACAGAAAGCCTTGAACCTAGCTTTATTTACATTATCAGCAGCCGACTGATCATATAAGTGGCATACATACTGGAAAAGAAATGCAAATGTTGACTGCTCCAAGTTTAAGTTAGTACCTAAACTTTTAAAAGCCTTTAGGTACTCATCTTTCTCACATGCAACAGAAAATGTCTTTCTTTTTCCTTTGCCATAAAAGGCACTTGTGGAGTCACACCCAGAGAATGTTTGAATTCCGATCAAGGCTGAACACACACCGGTTCCAAGAGCTGATGACACCTTGGTAATGTCAATGATACATGTCCTGTTGCCAGTCCCTGTGAAAACATATAAAAGTGCATGGCAAATCTGTCTGCACACTTACAGCAATGACTGCCACATCTGTAGATGCCAGACAGTGTAGCGGGTTAAAACGGAAACAGGGTTCACCTTACAGCCTATATTAGGATGTGCATGTGTGTGAGTGTGAGTGTGCACACACTGGGCACCTTCACGAGGCTTCTCTCCAGTCTTCTCTTCCACACACACACACACACAAACAGAGTTGAAGACCTTGTAAATGTTTTCCCACATAGTATGTTTTTGCATATGAAAATGCCAGTGAAAATGCCTTTACATATTGTAAACATATAAAAGGTCAGGCACATTTATGTGGACCTTCCCTGCCATGTACTATCAGGTGACGTTTTAAAGACCCAGCTTGTTTAGAAGTTTTTCCACATGGCATGAGTATCAACATATGCATTTAAGAAGGGCAAACTTCACACTTCAGAATTCAAGCATTTAAGTGGCTTTTCTTCACTGTGCAACCGCTGATGGCATTTCAGACTTGATGTCCTAGTGCAGTGTTTCTCAACCACTGGGCCGTTGCACTTATCATCCTTATTACTACTGTATTTTGTGCTGTGTCTTATTGATATAATGTATTTAACCCTTATTTAATGTTAATCACAATTACAAACGAGGGTCTGACAGGGCTTACAATTAGGTGTGAGTGCTCCAGATCAATGAGGAAAAGTCAACCCCCTCGCTGGATTTCTAAAGTTGAAAGTTGGGATGATTATTGTATTTCTGTAAGTGTGTGTGTGTGGGAGAGAGAGAATCTGGGAGTGGAGCTGTAATGTTATAGGGGAATGAGGGTTTATTGCTGTGAATGAAATCTCACCTGTGAGTGTGTGTGTGCGTGTGTAGGCTATGTGTCGATGTGGAGTGAAATGTGTGTGTAGCCTACTGTATGTGGGGTGTGTGTGTTTGTATGTGGAGTGTGTGTGTGGTTGTTGCCACCTTAAGGTTTTGCCCATTTTCTTAAATCCATAGTGTCAAAGTTAGTTAAACTCGCAGGCAAACATAGTTTTTGCAGGGGCAGTGAACCAGCTCAAGGATCACCTTTGGAGCTGGTGGAAGTGACATCCAGAGTCATAATTCTTGTCTTTGTTCATCTGTCAGACGATGTCATCATTTCTTTGTGATTTCTAAGAAATGCTCATGAGTTCTTACAATGTTGCATGGAATTGTTTGTGTATCATCTAAGCCTATGATTTCTCATAATTAAGATCACCTCAGCTGACGTAGGAAGTACAGTCTTTGCCTTGATTTCTTCGGTGGGTATTCCCATGTATGTCAAACTTGATGTAAATGACTTAACATAAAAATAACATTATCGTATATTTGCCTCATTGTTATTCTTGGACGCGGCTATCTATACAGCACTAATTAGAATTAATTTAGCCCACTTTTGAGGATGTTCGGATGTTTTCCTCTATCTTTAACGATGTTTCTAACCACACGGGAGCCGCCATTTTTCCATTCTGTTGACAAATGCAGCCTTGTCATTGGTGTAGCATGATCACGTGTCGAACCGTGGCACGGCTCCCGACAAAAATCTTATTACGCTCTGAAGTCTCTAGTTCTGCATAAAACAAAGCCATATAGACAATCGACTGGAAAATCAGCGACGAACTTTTTTTTGGTAACTAACCACGACTCGTTCTTTTTTATAAGCTAAAGATTGTGTAGATGCCAGTGAGTGGAACGGGATTCGTTTTCTAAAGGACTTTTCGTGCTTCACCTTGCGGCCTATAGCAATCACCAACAAGCAACGTCAGGGAGGGGGAGCTAGCTACAATGTCAGCAAGAGCAGCGCGCTGTATCTTGCTACAAAATCGTTTTCACATTACGAACAACTATTGTGAATTTAAAAAAAATCTCGAGTACATTAAATATTTAAAATAAATATGCATAATAAAATTTGTCTTAGGGGTGGCAAATGGGTTGGCAAAGAATGATTTTGGGGTGGCAGCAGCCACCCCTCGCCACCCCTCGGTGGCAGGGTTGCCAGGTCTGTGTGACAAAACCAGCCCAATGGCCAATCAAAACCAGCCCAAAACCAGCCCAATGGCCAATACAACCAGCCCAAAACCAGCCCAATATTAGACAGGGTTTTTCCTTCAAAAAATTGTGCGACTGTGTCGTGACTGCTAGATAGATAGTAGTATATCAGCTAGACATAGATAGTAGTATATCAGCTATCAGCTATGACAGCTAGATAGATAGTAGATATCTATTTTTTTTTCGCGGTGGGTCTGGGAGTCTCGTGGCAGACTGAAAGCATGGTGCTTGTGTGTATGTGGCCGTGTCCCACGCCGCGTCACATGCCCCATGTGTGTACGTGCTGATCTGAAGTTTGGTAGGATTTGGGTATAAATAAATCATTTAATTTAAAATATGGATTTGTATTCATATAATTTGCATGCAAAATAGGTCTTCACGAACCAGCGGACAGAGAATTTAACCCGCGGCAACACTTCAAAAGAAGCCCAATTCCGCGGTACAACCGCGTACCTGGCAACACTGCTTGGTGGCGCCACTGTTAGCCTGCTATTTGTTTAGCAGGAATTGAGGAATGCTGTGAGGGCTGCTTCTGTAACGTGTTTCACAAATTGTAGATGGGGAATGTGACTTGGCTTGAAAATAAATCAGTCACAACATTGGTTTTTGCCCTAATCCCTGTGGGAAGAGTGGAGAGGAAGAGGCCGAGGAGGAGGAGAAGTAAAGACATGAACAGAGCCTGCCAATGTATTATCCTGAATGATATTTCAGATATAAACTACAAAACTAAGGCAAGCAATGGTAACCAGAGTATTCGATCAGGATTGGACATGAAGAGGAGATAGATGTTTGCTAATTTCTTTGGATTGGCTGCACCAATTCCTTATTTAAAAGATAATTAACTTTAGATGTAGAATATCCAATAAAACAACTTTTCATTTTTTGCTCAACTAGAGCTGTGTACATAGTCTCTTTCTCTCTCTCTCTCTCTCTCTCTGTCTCTCTCTCTCTCTCTGCGTTTCTGTGTGTGTGTGTGTGTGTGTGTGTGCGTGTGCGTGTGCGTGTGCGTGTGCGTGTGCGTGTGCGTGTGCGTGTGTTAGACTTACAGGCAAGTTGTGACCAGTAAAAATCTGACTGCGGGCGATGTCGACTCTGTTCCAGGCTAGGGCCAGGCTGAGCTGGTCACATGCAGAGGCATTAGTCCCTAAAGGGAAGGAAAACACACTAAATCGTTGAGATGACTCAAACGAATTTGCCATTACAAAAAGGATATGGGAATTGTTTTGTAAAGGGATACACCAGAAGATGAGCACTGCATTTTCAAAAAGTTAAGCTAACCGAAACGTATTAATAGGTAGCATTCTCAATGTGGAACTTTTCCCACATGTTTAAAACTTTCCTAAAAATGAAAACAACAATGTTTGACAATTAAATTACAGCATCAGTTTCATTAATGAAGTGTCACACCTCGTATGTGGACCTCTGCCTCTCTGACTGGACATAAATACACAGCCCAATATATACAGCTGAACATTTGTAATAGTTAGAGTAGATAGAGTAAAAAAAAAATCCTATTTTCCTTCGATGGGAGTGAAGCAGAATCCTATCTCTCTCTGACCATGAGTGAATGAGTGAATGACATCAGAAATTTGCGTCCCCCAGAAATCTCAAATTATAATGAAGTTTTGGAGTTTAATTAGATCTATATTAAACCTTTTTTGTCTGTATGTATTACCCTGCTAGTTGTTTGTTACATAGTAACATTTGACCTGTTGTGAGGAAGTGAAGAAGGCTCATCAATATTAAGATATAACAGCTGCCACACTAAAAATGCTAGGTTTTTCAACCCAAATGTTGAACTGTCCAGCAGTTTTCCACATGCACTGGAAAAAGGCTTAATTATTGAGTGATATAAAGGCTTAACCTTTTTTTATCCAGCACAGAGACATGCACTTTGTGCAATGATTGAATAGGGTCGTTTACATGTGTGTTTTTTGTAAGCCGCTCTGATGGAATCGGCTTCGCGAGATGGTGTTAAAAATTCTAAGGGAAGCGGCTCTTGTTGTTAAGCTGTTTCATGGACCGAAATGTAGTCCGCTTACCTTGCCTTGGGCATGAGCAAAGGGGGTTTCTCCCACTTTCTCCCGCGAGAGCGCGAGACGACGGAGATGTGCTCCCACTCCCACATCAGCCTTCTTTGTTTACTAACAACATCAACATGGATCCGAATCGTGCACAGGCAGCTTCCGACGCCGTTCGCTGTGACGAAATCATTAATTTGCGACACTCTCCATGTGCCGAGACGTTTTGCAATCTGCAGCTCGTTTACTGTTAGTTGACGAGCCTACCAACGACAACGACTACCAACGAGTTCAGAGAGTTCACGAGTTCAGAGTTCACGCCTCATGTTAACAAAGACATTAACAAACATGAAATATCCACCTAATGTTATCAAAAACTTGCATCCCCGACTGACACTCCGTACAAATCTCTGTACAAAAAATATGATTAACTCTTTTCAGTGGACTTGTTGTCACTGAACGATGACAACCTTTAAAAGCCAGATATCTGCTGTTGTTTTATGGCTGATGTGATGAGCACTTGTCAGTATTAGGGTTGTCACAAACACTTAACAAATGGCATTCATATTAGTATTAGCCTCCAGCAAGATATTAATGAAAACGACATGGTGACATCATAGCATTGAATATACACGTATAGCGTTGTCTTTCTAAAGTTTAATTTTGACAATGAACTGGGCTTCGTTTTTGCAGCCAAATTGAAAGCTAGATCAACGTCTTAATAAACGAGAATACATGCAATAGGGCCAACCCATATGCCTTAGGCTAACCTATCTTTACAAAAGGGCCTTCTGCAACAAGAAACACGACCTGTACTGATGGAAGACTAAATGCATTACTTGCAGAATATAGCAGTTAACATTACTAGCGTGAAATATGCGGTTTAGTAACGTTAACCACACTGCATTATGATCATTGTACTACGCATCGTCAAAACTCTGTGAAAAATCGCTTGTCGCTAAACTAGGCTAAGGCTACTTGTGTTAGGCTGTATGTGGGTGACCTTGGGGGTGTTCGTGTTTATAATCACATTTGCTAACCTGTCGTTCTGAGAACTCTCTGAAAAGTTCGGGGAGCTCCTGCACATGAGGCCATGTCTCCCCTGAGATCACTCGCTGTGAGTGAGAGCTGCCTGTTGCATGTGTGAGAGCTGGGCAGCCCCGCCCTGGCAGTCAATGCGCGAAGGCAGCCTGACAGGGAGCGGAACAGCAAAATCAACTACGTCACTGCGTCATCTCCACGTAGGCACGCATGCGCATAACACTCCCGATAAGCGGCTTACCTGTCACCACTAGCTACATGTTACATCGGACTTGTTTAAGCGGCTTACCGACCGGCGTAGACTACCTCTCTCGATCGGATCAGACATCCGCCTAAATATAAGCGTTAGTTACATGAGGCTTTCAAGCTATAAGCGGCTTAAACGCCTCATGAGCGGTTTATATTGACACATGTTACCGCGGCTATTGACACATGTAACCGCGGCTAATGATAATTGAGCTGCAAACTAATTCGATAGATAGCTAGTTCAAATTATTCGTAGTGATTCTCAAAGATGGACATTAAAGTCCTGCTGTGGTAGATACATTGATGCAATACAAGAGCTTGTCTAACAAATCCTGGCTAATTTAAATAGTGACTGATGCATGTCTTTTGGGTTTGATGTAAAGATATAATGTAAAATGGATGGAACAGTGGATATCATTTTCATGATGGAAAGTAACACTTTGTTTTTAAAATTATCCTAGGCCTGTTACATTGATAAATGAACACATTAAATATTCGACTTGTACTCCAAAAAATACACCCATGAACAATTGTTATGCTTCCAAGCTACTACAAGATAGAGAGGAGTTCTGGAGAAAATTATAAAAAATCCATGTTTTTATTGTCTTTCAGATCCATGATATGGATGTATAAGAAGACTACATGAGGAGTGCAGTGAGGAGACAGAGCTGAAAGGGTTCCCTATAGCTAATAATTATGCCACACAGAAAGAAATTACAAAATGCTTTGAAACAGTGTTTATCAGTTTCTAAGCGTGCCGCATTGTATATTGGTCACTGGAACATTTCAGATTGAATGCTGGTTATTAACAGGTATCCTACATTTATGGTTGGGTTTGTGACCATTCATTTGTGACATTACCTTTCAGCAGTGCAGTAAGTATGGCCATCTCAATATCCTGTTGGCCTTCTGAACCCATGCGGAACACTGTAATCTGGAAACAGAAAATGAAGTATAGTCAGGAAAACTCTTGAAACTTTTAATTCTTAGCCAACTGTACTGATGAAAAAGCAGAGTAAAATGGAAATGACTCCTTGAGTGATTTAGTTGCTGACTAGTCTAGTTTCGCCTTCACAAATTGAGCTGAGTGTATAAACCAGTCAAATTTTCACATGAAAGTCATATATGCATCTATGCTAAGTTTTGTTCAGCTCTCTGAATGTGCCACAAAATGTATTAATTTGTTATGAAACCATGTAACAACTTAATTAGGGCTGGGCAAGTTAACGCGTTTTTATCGCGTTAATTCATGAATTATTTAACGCCGACAATTATTTCATTGCGCGTTAACGCAGGTCTTATTATTTTGTTCAAAGGCTTTCATTTTGTAAAAGTCTGCTGCGAAACCAGAAATGAATAAACCATAGATATATGTCTTGTCACATTGCCCATAGATATGTACATAAAGGCTAGATGACTCACGGCGGAGTCTTGAACGACCGCAGAGGAGGCCGTTTTGCGACAGGATAGCTTCCGGGATGGATAGTGGTACGTTAGGTAACGTCAGTGATCTTCACAATCGTTTACACTCTTATCTCGCTGAAATCTTGACAGATTTACAAATGTCATTACCTTGGTAATAATTCTGGATGCTTGAACATGTTGAAATGTGCAGCTTAATTGTGTATCACGGCTATTGTGTATCAGTCATTTTACATCAATTGGCGAGGCGTAATTGTTCTTTCTTTTCAATATAACTTAAGTTGCACATAATAAAACTGAAGTTGCACATGATTTCCAATCGGGTTGGTTTCTTAAACATCTTACATTATGATTTCGACAGGAAATTGCTGACTTTGTTGCCAATGAAGATGCCAGACTTTTGTGCAGCCTGCTCTATTGAAAGTTCCCTTGAAACGAGAACCCGTGGGATCACCTTAATTTTATTATATCAGTAATATTGTTTTTATAAAGGTGATAATAATGGTATACATTTATCTCCTGTTGCCATTCTGTATGCTGAGTTTTAGTATCCTAGATATTGATTTTACATAAATAGCTTGTGCATGTGTATTTATTGCACCTATCTGTTTTGTTCAATGTTATTTTCATATGAAAACCCATGTTTATAATTCTTCATAAGTATGCAGTGTCATAACTACATATATTACGTTTACAACAAACCAACCCGTTTGAAAATTGGTTGAAAATCGAGCAAGTTCTGGTTATTTAAAAAGTATGTACCACTACCAACACAATGTTAAGGGTGAGCGAGCTATCCTGTCGCAAAATGGCCGCCATCTGCGGTCATTCGACTCCGTTGGCCAGAAACGCGGGCAAGATATCTAGCCTTTATATACATTTATCTCCCTCTGGAACGAAATAGGTGGTTACCATTGACAACCAACGTAACGTTTTTTTTTGTTGAAAAAACAGCCTGTTCCAGGCACTACTTTCTCTAACGGGAGCACTAGGCTTCAAACAAGAATTCATCAGGTTACTATGCATATTAAGTTACCTAAAGATAAAGAAAATTCTAAATAATAATAATAATAAAAACATTTTTGGATGTTGTAAACGGGAGGTAAGCGGGATAACGGCCTCCGAGCTGTGCAGTTCTACAAAGTTAATGGACTTCGCTGCGCGTCGTGGAGTTCTTTGCCCCGCAGCGTCCATTAACTTTGTAGAACTGCACAGCTCGGAGGCCGTTATCCCTTACATATCTATGGCGTTGCTGGCCAACGGAGTCGAACGTCCGCACATGGCGGCCATCTTGCCAGCCCGATCATCCATAATATGTACTTTTTAAATAACCATAACTTGCTCAATTTTCAACCGATTTTGAAACGGTTTGGTTTGTTATAAACGTCAGAGATGTAGTTATGACACTGCATACTTATGAATCATTATAATTATAACTATGGGTTTTCATATGAAAATAACTTGAAACAGAACAGATCGGTGCAATAAATTAACACATGCACAAGGTATTTATGTAATTTATGTTAAATCAATATTTACTCAATATACTCAGCATATAGAATGGCAACATAAGATATATGTTTACTTTTATAATAGGAATATTACTAACCTAATAAAATAATTTGAATTATTACATGTTTAGTTTAAACAAGTAATATTTCTGTAGTAACTGCTACTATATAAAAACTGCACTAAAAGTGTTTTCTGGTTTCTCACTCTAACAGGGACATTTGGTAAGCTACTGAATATAGACTGGTTATACTGCTCCCTGATGAAAGTAAAATGTTTCTGCTGTTAACTCAGAAATTGCCTGATTACATTAATGTCCTGGGAGTGGCAATGAGCTTTAATTTTGTATTTGCTTATTTAACATTGTTTAAGTTGAGATTTACACTGAATATTTTAGGTACCTGCTGATATTAAAAGTGTTTGCACAACACATGTTATGGCACTTTCGTTCATACGGCAGAACATTTAAAATAAAAGTGCGCTGTACACTACTTTTGATTTTGATTTGATTATCGAATTTTGCGTATACAAATGCGATTAATCGTGATTAATCAGGGAAATCATGCGATTAATCGTGATTAAAAATTGTAATCGTTGCCCAGCCCTAAACTTAATACAATTTGTCCATGAAAAACGAATGGCCCCTTCACTGGGGTCACTGCACCCACTAAGGGCAAGCCTGCCCGAGGGGGCATGTTGTAAGGGAGACCGGAGGGTAATGAAGTTATTTTCTTCACTGGGAATTTTTTCTCCTAAGAGGGCACATCATGAGTTTGAATAAAAAAAAGGCACCCGTAGGGAACCTCAAGTGTATCCTTTTGTAAGGTCACCACACAGGGCACTGCATCAACTCCATTAGGACACGTTATCAAACCTCCTTGCTCTACAGGACACATCTTTGTATTTCATGAAGGGGCATTCAAGAGTGCACTCAATCATTTCTTTCCCATATAAAGGGCAGCAAGGGCATTTCTTCTTAATTTCACCACCCTACAGAGCACTTTAGCCACACTTTTTCAACCATGGCCCCCCTGCCACCTCCCCAAGTCTGCCACTGCACTGTACTGATATACCCTTTACACTAAGAGGTTGTGCCCTGTACTGATATGCCCTCGATTCCCACATGGGGCGCTGTAGGCTCTGAGGGGCAGGTCCTCCCCAGACCTTCAGTGCTCAGGTGGGCTATCTCCCGGGCCTTTCTGTGTGGAGTTTGCATTTCTCCCCGTGTTCACAAGGGGTTTCCTCCACTAAGAACCCCAACAGAAAAACATGCAAAATAACAGAACACATGTCCATCCCTGACCAAAGATGGACAGTTCACTTCACCTGGTCCCCGGGCGCTACAAGCTGCCCACTGCTCCTGGGGGGTCTTTGATGGTAAAAAGCAGAAAATAAATTCACCGCGACCTCACTAAGAGGTTGTGTACTGTACTGATATGCCTTCACACTAAGTGGTTGTGTACTGTACTGATATGCCTTCACACTAAGAGGTTGTGTACTGTTCTGATATGCCTTCACACTAAGAGGTTGTGCACTGTGAGTACAACAGCTGAGGCTGATTAAATGTTTAGTCTATTATAGAATAGAATAGAATACAAAAGCCTTTATTTTCATTGTATTTACATACAACGAAATTTGGAGTGATTCTCCTGTTGGTGCGACGAGGGACAACATATAACACAACAACAACATATAACACAACAATATTGCATATCTAAAAAACGGTAGGAATTGCATAATATATATATAAATATTAAGTGTGCAACAAAGCGCCGTGGAATATATTAAAGTACCTATGTATATATTATCATACAATTTATACAGCAACAGCACACACCTTAACAGAATATATATATATACTTATATACAATATATACAACACCAGTACACAGAATAAGAAATACAGAAATACAGAGATGGTATGTGTGACTTGCAGTCAATCAATAAAGTAAAGTTTAGTGCATGACTGTGTTTAGTGTTATGACTTCATGTTACAGCACAACAACTGGTTCTCAATGCCAGCTTTGAAACCTCATGTCATGGCCTTGAGTCACACAGATGAATCTCTAAAATATATGGAAGGACTGTGTGTTTCTTCTATTGCATCCACTTTGGCAACTGTTTGCTGCTTTCAGTAGACAGGCTTTTTCACCTTCTCTCCTTCATCCTTGCTTTTCTGCTCTACCTGTGACATGTAACTTTAAAAAGTCACGCTACGTGATGAATGACCACTCACTTGGGGAAATACAGCTTTTTTGAAGACACATAGCAGATTATTCTGCCCACAGTTTAGAAGTGCAAGAACTGTACAAACACTGAACTGTGTAATCAAAGCGTCACCACTAAATGGAAACCAAATCTTAGGCCTCACCAGTTCTCTCTTCTTCATGCAGTCCATGACCATGAGGTAGATCTGCTGGGCTTGACTCCGGCTGTAGTTGAATGTCTTCTGTATGGTGACCAGCAGCTGGTCCCTCACACCATCACTCATCATCCTGAGGAACAGAATACACATGTGGGAGAAAAGAAAAATCTAGATTTGCATTCCCTGAAGGAAATATAGGTGCTACACTCTATACCAGTGGTTCTCAACCGGGGGTCCGCGTACCCCTGGGGGTACGTGAAAGTAGTCCTATACTGTCTGACTCATTGTTTCTCTATCAATCAATCTATCTTTATTGCCTGTATCTGTCTCAATATATATACACTACCGTTCAAAAGTTTGGGGTCACCCAGACAATTTCATGTTTTCCATGAAAACTCACACTTGTATTTATCAAATGAGTTTAAAAATGAATACAAAATATAGTCAAGACATTGACAAGGTTGGAAATAATGATTTTTATTTGAAATATTAATTTGGTTCTTCAAACTTTGCTTTTGTCAAAAAAGGCTCCATTTGCAGCAATTGCAACATTGGAGGCCGTTGGCATTCTAGCTGTTAATTTGTTGAGGTAATCTGTAGAAATTTCACCCCACGCTTCCTGAAGCACCTCCCACAAGTTGGATTGGCTTGATGGGCACTTCTTCAGCACCATACGGCCAAGCTGCTCCCACAACAGCTCAATGGGGTTGAGATCTGGTGACTGCGCTGGCCACTCCATTACAGACAGCATACGAGCTGCCTGCTTCTTCCCTATATAGTTCTTGCATAATTTGGAGGTGCGCTTTGGGTCACTGTCCTGTTGTAGGAGGAAATTGGCTCCAATCAAGCGCTGTCCACAGGGTATGGCATGGCGTTGCAAAATGGAGTGATGGCCTTCCCTATTTAAAATCCTTTTTACCTTGACCAAATCTCCCACTTTACCAGCACCAAAGCAGCCCCAGACCATCACATTACCACCACCATGCTTGACAGATGGCGTCAGGCACTCTTCCAGCATCCTTTCGCCTGTTCTGCGTCTCACAAATGTTCTTCTGTATGATCCAAACACCTCAAACTTTAAATTTGTGCAGAACACTTTTTCCCAATCTTCCTCTGTCCAAAGTCTGTGTTCTTTTGCCCATATCAATCTTTTCTTTTTATTGGCCAGTCTCAGATATAGCTTTTTATTTGCCACTCTGTCTATAAGGCCAGCATCCCAGAGTCGCCTCTTCACTGTAGAAGGTGACACTGGCATTATGCGGGTACCATTTATAAAGCTGCCAGTTGAGGACCTGTGAGGCGTCTATTTCTTAAACTAGACACTCTAATATATTTGTCTTCTTGCTGAGTTGTGCACCGGGGCCTCCACCTTCTCTTTCTACTCTGGTTAGAGCCCGTTTCTGTTGTTCTCTAAAGGGAGTAGTACACACCTTTGTAGGAAAAGTTCAGTTTCTTCGCAATTTCTCACATGGAATAGCCTCAATTTCTAAGAACAAGAATAGACTGGCGAGTTTCACATGAACGTTATCTTTTTTGAGCCATTTTGAGAGTATAACCGAACCCACAAATGTGATAACCCTAGAACCCCCAACCAAACAGCAAGAATTCTGGCTCCCAATGACCAGTTATGTGCCCAAGAAGTACACAGATTAGTCCTCATTAGGGTCTACACAAGGTACACCTGATCTCAACTGGTGACGTTTATAAAAGAAACCTGTCCAAAGAATCATACTTCACACCTTCAACCTCACCACCATGGGCAAGACCAAAGAGTTGTCCAAGGACGTCAGAAATAAGATTGTAGACCTGCACAAGGCTGGAATGGGCTACAAAACCATTGGCAAGCAGCTTGGTGAGAAGCACACAACTATTGGTGCGATTATTCGTAAATGGAAGCAACACCAAACAACTGTCAACTTCTCTAGGTCTGGGGATCTACGCAATACTATCAGTGATCATCCGAAAGGTGCAGAATAACCCCAGAACTACACAGGGGGAGCTGGTGAATGATCTCAAGGCAGCTGGGACCACAGTCACCAAGAAAACCATTGGCAACACACTACGCCGTAATTTTTTGAAGTACTGCAGTACTCGCAAGGTCCCCCTGTTCAAGGAAGCACATGTACAGGGCCATCTGAAGTTTGCCAATTCATACTTGAATGATTCTAAGGAGGATTGGAAGACAGGATGTGGTCAGATGAGACCAAAATCAAGCTCTTTGGCATCAACTCAAACAAGTGTTTGAAATGGGGAAGAATGCTGAATATGACCCCAAGAACACCATACCCACCGTCAAGCATTGAGGTGGAAACATTATGCTTTGGGGCTGTTTCTCTGCCAAGAGTACAGGACGACTCCACCGCATCAAGGGGACTATGATGGGGCCATGCTACGTGGAATATTGGACTTGAACCTCATTCTCTCATTCCCTCCCATTGAAAATGCAACCTTAAGGATTTGGAGAGGATCTGCAGTAAACCTGGTGACCAACTACAAGAAACGTCTGATATCTTTGCTTGTCAATAAGGGTTATTCCACCAAGTACTAAGTCATGTTCTGCTAGGGGTTCAAATACTTATTTTCTGCATCAATGCAAATGAAGTCATAAATGTTATAAAATTCAGTTTCTGGATTTTTTTGTTGATATTCTGTTTCTCACTGTTAAAGTACACCTACCATTACAATTCTAGATCACAAATTTCTTTGCAAGTGGCCATCGGCAGGGGTTCAAATACTTATTTTCCCCACTGTATGTGCAAAGTATTATGTATGAACTAATGTTCAAAGCAATGTTCAAACATTTGTTTTTACCCATTTTCCTCTGAGAACTTGTGAGCAAATGAGATGATGTCAGATGCTCGTCCACTGCCATCACAGACCACCACAGGCACAGGAGGTTCCTCACGCAGGTGCTCGCACACAGTGGCGACCACATTAGGGCCTCCCTCCAGGATCAGGCACACCAGAGGCACACCCTGGCCCAGGCCTGTGAAGCACACGTGAACAAACACACAGAAACACCAGGACCTCTGATGAGGATCTTTTGAAAAGCAGTTGAAATTATGCTCCATGTGAACTCTTGGTAATGTTTTATTTTAAGCAGTCTACATCTTATATAAAAGTTTTAGACTCAAGGGGACAGATTATTTTGTCATAGATTTACAATGTAATACTTTTTAAACATAATAAGTATAACAGTGCATGTGTCTCAATGTTCAGGTACAGTTACATTGCGTAGCCTAATGATTTAGATTTATGTCTAATTTACCAAATACCATTAGATGTAGGTGATTATAAGGAATCAGAAAAATAGTTTTGTTCTAACCCATGCAGTTCCTGTGATATGAGCCAATATGTAAATGTGCTTTTTACAGCTCCCACATGAGGATGAGTAGTACAGCTTCTATGTGCCATTATGAATGATCCTATGAAGTTTAATGCAGATCGGCCTTTCACACTTCCAAAGACTGACTGCTGAAATTTGATTGGCCATTTTGTTAGCACGTGGGGCCAAGTATAAGTATACCACATTTCAGTTCCTTGTCGTAGAACACTACGACATTACCAGATGGGAAGTGACATAGTCACACATCCAATTTCGAAACACTATTCATTCACGCCTGGAAGGCTGAGACACGTCAATCATCTCCTGAGCCCGCCCCCTCAGGAGTGCATAAAAGCCACACCTGACGTGTCTCTTCCTCTTTTCTGATTTTGCGTTGCATGTACAAGGTACTTGTAACAACAAACACTTTTTTCTATTACGCTCAAATTATTATAATTATTGCAATCCTCGTATGCCACATACTCTTCGTAGTTGGTGAATTGGGTTCCACCCATCACTGGCTCTGGGTGCTACGAGTTTGGCTTTAATCTAAGAAACTCGAGGTATTGTATCTAAACTGTTACCAGCTGTCCTCGGACTAGCTTGCTAACCTTTGCTGCTCAACGTGTTTCGTTGTGATACTTGCACTCGTACTAATATTCTTCATTTCAGTTATGTCCAGGCAGTGGCCTCGTCCCGGCCTGCGACGTTTTGTGCTAACCTTTTCACATTTCAGTCCGTCCAGTTGGCGTTCATTCCGAACTCCCCTTGGCACGCTGCGCAACATGGCTCTGACCGGAGCTGCAAGGTTAGCTCATTAGCTGGCTAGTCCACGGACTATCCTGCAAAATGGGTCGGTCCCTGACGACTGTCCCTCTTGGGAAGGTAAACGAATGTTTTTCTACCCTCACTAAGGCTTATGGTCTTAAAACTCAAGTTAGCTATTTAGCTTGTTAGCGGACTAGCTCACTAAGACTTCATAGAGTTAGCTACCTAGCTTGTTAGCGGGCTAGCTCACCTTGCTATGAATGTGAATATCTCTGTCTACTCCCGCGAGTTTGGCTCATGAGAGTTAGTTAGTAAGTAAGTAAGAGTTGAGTTGGCTATTTAGCTTGATAGCGGACTAGCTCACTCAGGCTTAATGGAATTAGATACCTAGCTCGTTAGCGGGCTAGCTTATCTTTGCCTGATGGCTTGCCATTAAGAATGTAACTACTCTATCCCTCACTACCGTGAGCGCGAGTTAAACTTCAGAGAGTTGTGTTGGCTATTTAGCTTGTTAGCATCTACTATCATACTAAAGCGCCCATAGGCAATTGTATTGTTGGCGCTATATATAAATTCAATTGAATTGCATACTCTGTCACTCCCGTCACTGACGTGAGTCTGTGAGTTAAACTTCAGAGAGTTGAGTGAAATGTCTAGCTTGCTGGCTTGTTAGCTTGCTTGCTAGCTTGCTGCCGACAGCAGTGTTGATGAAGTTATTGAACTCTCTCTGTACTAATGTTTCTCTTGTTCTAGTGCTTCAGCAGGCTTAATGCCTCGCGTGCTGGGACTGCAGGGATGCGAGGAAGCAGATGTCTGCTCAAACTGGAGTTACACTCTCAGCTGAGCAGTGCACACCTCCAGCAGCAAGTGACAGGGAGCCCTGCTGTAGCTTTTACTGCCGCAACCGCTCCCAGCTGGTGGAGCTCCCTCACGGTTTCCAACCAGCCCATCCCAGACGTGGATTTTCTGACTGGATACGGAGAGCCTGCTGGATGGAGAGTTCTACTGTGGCCCTCCTGTGTCAGCCCCCACTGAAAAAGACTGCCCATGGCGCACGTGTGACCTCAGGTCGAGCACGGTGTGGTCTCCCAGCTGTGCAGTACACGCCTGCGTCAACGGGTAGCAGTGAGCCAGGCTGCCGCTTAAACGGCCGTAGCCTCACGCAAAGCGCCGTGATATCACAGGCACCAGTCCTGTAGACTCACCAGTAGTCATGCGTAGGTGAATGCCCCTCATAGCATTCGCCACGGCACCCATGGGACCATATGTTTTAAGCAACATGATGCTGTTTTTTCCCCAGATCTTGCCCCCTCCCCTACAGAAGAGGGCACAGCTCAAACAGCGACAGTTTTCCCCGCTCCAGCATGCTACCTGCAGCGGGGGAAGGCTGAACAGGTTCCAGCGCACCTGCTCACCTGCCATTTGAAGAAAGGGGAGGTGGTCCCCTACCGCCAGTAAGACTGCCTGCCGCTCACATGCAGCCTGCATGTCAGGCACAGTGTATCAGTCTGCAAAAGCATTACCCATGTCACAAGCATAACCCATGTCACGAACATAAGTCATGCTTGGTAAGTTTCCCCTCAACATTTCCTTCACTGTACACATTACCCACATTCTGTCAATGTGATGGTGTGCCCCCAGATCTTGCCCCCTCCCCAGCAGAAGAGGGCACAGCTCTAAACAGCGACAGATTTTCCCCGCTCCAGCATGCTACCTGCAGCGGGGGAAGGCTGAACAGGTTCCAGCGCACCTGCTCACCTGCCATTTGAAGGAAGGGGAGGTGGTCCCCTACCGCCAGTAAGACTGCCTTCCGCTCACATGCAACCTGCATGTCAGGCACAGTGTATCAGTCTGCATAAGCATAACCCATGTCACAAAACATATCATGTCACGAACATAGTCATGCTTGGTAAGTTTCCCCTCAACATTTCCATCACTGTACTCATTACCCACTTCTGTCAATGTGATGGTGTGCCCCCAGTATATAAACCGTCAGGGGGGGTGTTCGCTCTCCGTCGCTGCATCGCCTGACATCCCGCCTGCTCTTGTGGGCAGCAGCTCGCATCAGTTCCCTCAGAGCAGTTCATGTTCCGGGCCACCGCAACTGGGGCGCGGACTTGCTGTCGAGGGGCAATCCACAGGCTGCAGACTGGTGTCTTCACCCTCAGGTGATCGAGCAGATCTGGCTACGTTTTCACAGAGCTCAGGTGGATCTGTTTGCCAACAGAGAGAACGCCCGCTACCCGCTCTGGTTCTCGCTGGGGGGAGTCAACCCCCTGTTAGGAGTAGACGCGCTGGGCCACCAATGGCCGAACATGCGTCTTTACGCTTTTTCCCCGATCTTTCTCCTTCAGCAGGTGCTGAGCAGGATAAGGGATGAGGGCAGAGAATTAATATTAATAACTCCAGGTAATCACCCTTTAACGTCACGCTTTTGGCTGCCGTTAGGCGTCTCAGAGTGCACGAAAGGCACTTAGTACCCTCATGGGATCTGCTGGTGGTTTTACGCGCTCTCACAGGTCCTCCGTTCGAGCCCCTTGTGACAGTAGACATGAAACTTGTTTCATTTAAAACCACGCTGTTGTTGGCTTGGTGCCAGCAAAACGTGTGATATTGTAAGGCTGCGAGTTGGAATTCTCGCCACACTTTCATTAGATTCTATATGTTAGATGTGGCTATTCCTTCTTTCTTGCAAGAAGTCTTACACGCTGATAATTCAATAGCTCCCCAGAGCCTGTGAATGGTTATTAATATGAACGTTTGCCAGCTTTTACACGTTAAATGCTGACGTTCCGATAAATGGGGAAATCATGTAGACAGACGATTGGAAATCGCTTAGTCTGCGTGAGAAGGTTATTGATAACGTATGTGTTCATTAGCTTTTATACTAATGCAGATGAACCGTTATATGAGAGACTCATGTAGGCAGGTAATGTATGTGTTTATCAGCTTTTATATGATAAATGCAAATTAACCGATATAAGGGGGAATCCCGTAGGCTGGTGATCAGAGATGTTGTAGCCTATGTAAAGAAGGGATTGCCCCGTGATGTTAACCGCCAGCTGTCGTGAGAACCTCTTGGGAGGTCAGAAGTACGAGGAGCTGGCTAAGGTTTATTGACACTGTATTTTTCACGCTTGAAGGGATACGGTTCCCATCTGGTAATCTCGTAGTGTTCTACGACAAGGAACGTCTCGGTTACTTACGTAACCTCAGTTCCTTTAGTGGAACCGCAGACATTACCAAGGTTGCGTGTACAGTGTCCATTCTTCTTGGAGTGGGTGTGTTATTTTGTTACGCTCAAATTGTCCAAGAGGAAGAGACACGTCAGGTGTGGCTTTTTATGCACTCCTGAGGGGGCGGGCTCAGGAGAAGATTGACGTGTCTCAGCCTTCCAGGCGTGAATAAATAGTGTTTCGAAATTGGATGCGTGACTATGTCACTTCCCATCTGGTAATGTCTGCGGTTCCACTAAAGGAACCGAGGTTACGTAAGTAACCGAGACGATTTTGAGCGTAAGCAGATCTTGAGATATTGACACATATCAGTTCTCGCCCCCTATGGCTTAAGTTTCACAAGATTTTGCGTACGTCCATAGAATGTGAAGATATTGATAAAAAAAACAGGCAGTAACAGAAATAAGCCCAATGAAAAGTAATTCAAGAAACAATATTAAATACCAATTATTTATGTAATAATAATAATAATAATAAAAATTATAATAATAATAACAACAACAATACCAAATACCGAAGCTAAGACTACATATTGGATTGCATTTTTTTTAACCTGGAAGTAAGGCGCACAGTAACTCTGCAAGGTAAAGCGTGAATGGGTCTCTCTCTCGTTACCTGTATATTTCTCTGCTTTTTTGTCCTTTGCCAATCACATCTCTAATATAGATATATCTATAATTCAGTTTCAACATAAGGACAGTTTAAAGCAGCCTGTCAGTCCTGCTTTTGTCCAGTGTGCCAGCACATGATATTGACCAGGAGGGAGACATCCCCGCAAACAGGGAACGTCCCCAGGACGTTAACAGGACATTCGCAAGGTCCCCAATCGTCCCCAATTGGTCCCCGCCACAACGTTCGCTAGAGGACGTTACCAGAACGTTTTTGACGTTCGTAGCACGTCTACGTTTGGTCCTTCTGTGACGTTCGCATGAGTCTTAAATCGGACTTTTAGGGAACCTCATAATTTGGTCTGTCAGCACACCTCCCCAGGACGTCATTTAAAAACATCCCCGTAACCTTTACCTGCAGGTCCTCTGCGTGACGTTCGCATGAGCCTTAAAACGGACTATTAAGGAACGTTATAATTTGGTCACTCAGCACACGTCCCCAGGACGTCATTTAAAAACGTCCCCGTAACCTTTACCTGCAGGTCCTCTGCGTGACGTTCGCATGAGCCTTAAAACGGACTATTAAGGAACGTTATAATTTTGTCACTCAGCACATGTCCCCAGGACGTCCTTCAAAAACGTCCCCGTTACCTTTACCTGTGGTCCTCATGCGTGACGTTCGCATGAGCCTTAAAACGGACTATTAGGGAACCTTATAGGTCTGTTAGCACAAGTCCCCAGGACGTCCTTTAAAAACGTCCCCATAACCTATACCTGCAGGTCCTCTGCGCGACGTTCACATGAGCCTTAAAACGGACTTTTAGGGAATGTTCTTATTTGGTCTCTCAGCATACGTCCCCAGGACGTCCTTCAAAAACGTCCCCATTACCTTTACCTGTGGTCCACTGCGGGACGTTCGCATGAGCCTTAAAACAGACTTTTAGGGAATGTTCTTATTTGGTCTCTCAGCATACGTCCCCAGGACGTCCTTCACAAACGTCCCCGTAACCTTTACCTGTGGTCCTCTGCGGGACGTTCGCATTCAGTCCTTCCAAAACGTCCCCTTGACGTCCTCTGATGGTCCTCTCTGAGGTTCCGCTAGAGAATTTTTTTTTTCATTTGCCCGACATTTTAATGATAAGCCGGGCAAATATCTATTTCTGCTCTTCTATCTATTGAAGAAAACTGACGGCCTGCGTAGCTTAAATTATAACATAATCAGGTAGTTTAGAAAGCAACATGTTTATTTTCCTTAGTTTACAATGGGAAACAAAAACATTAATGTCTGATGAGCGTCAATAAGTGGCCTTTAATCTCAACCTGCTGTGGCGTTAAAATGAGCGCTGCAACATGGTCATTGCTCTGTTCAATGAGAGAAGAGATTCTTAAATTATACGACCCTCTTGTGAATCCTTTGCGTCGCCTTTTCGCAGTGCTAAAAGAACATTTTACTGTCAATTACCTCGCACCTTAGCCAAGAGAACTTGTCACTCCATAAAGACAGAAATGCCCGACATTTCGGCTTTTTTCTCTGGTGAAGCTGTTCCAACATCTAGGGCTTCAGGTAGGCTATTCAGTGTTTGGAAAGTTCACTTTCTACATGAACTAATTCAGTTCATTGTCCATAATTCAAAATGATGAACTAAGTTCACAGCTCCAATTTTCAATATGATGCGAGTGCGAGCTATAATTTTTCCAAATCTCTGACTCTCGGCTCGAACTTCGAGGCGCTCACGCATAGACAGTATAATACAATTCAGACTCAACACTACAGGTATTACAGGTTCATCCTCGTCAAAAGGTTTACCCTCATCAATTGTGTTTGGCCTCTGAAAAAAAGCTTTTAACACTCTAAGATCCAAGGCCTTTTAGACTTTTCTAAGTTGTCTGACATGCCTTGATGTTTTTGTACATTTTGCTTAACTAAAAACATTGATGCACAAATGGAATATATGATTCTATTCTAGAAGACCTCAGCAATAATATTAGAAAAGGGTTCAATGTTTCCATGGTTGTTCTTTTTATGTCTCTAAGACGAAAACTCAAAAATAAAAATATCCCGGACGAGGGATATAGACCTTTTAGTGTTAAGACTAGTCTGCTTGGCCATGTTGGATCCTTGTCACTCAGTTCGCTCCTCGTTTGAAACCGAGGGTTTGCGCTTTATTTAAAATGCAGCATGAGTGTTGTTAAATAACGTTCTAACGGCAGATTAGCCTGTTCCTTTAAAACATAACAAGGGCAGTGCACGTTTGCTTTATAGGCCTAAATATTAGGATTGTTGTCAAATCCAGATTGTGTTTGCGAGACGGGATTTTTACAATTTGACCGGTAAGCTCTAGTATACGTTCTGTTGCAGCATCTTTGAAGGCCTGCGGAAAGCTAAAATGTTAAAGCTAGACACTTGATACACCTTCCTATGTATGCATTGTATTGGAATCATGCAGACATTACATTTATAGCACAGATCAGTAGAGCAGCATTCCTATTAATTTTATTTCATCATTCTTAGTTTGGCTAGTTATTCTGCCTCCCTGCCCGCACATCCGTGACCTGCCATGGATGTTAATTAAAGAAGGAATCATTAAGGAAAACCCTCAATGCGTAGTGACTGAGATCGCTACAATATGCTTTTCCTCAAACCCTCGGGAAAAAAATGACTAAGTTTGTTGGCTGTCTCACACTGTGATAAACGTGTTAAAGTGACACAATAGTAATCAGACAGTGTTAGTACAGTGGTTAGAGAAGAGGTCTAGTAATAGGAAGGTTTACGGTTCAATTCCCATGCCTGCAATGAAGTTTGTAACCGTGTGTGGCTGTGTGTGTGTCTATGCATATCATATGAAATGTATAATATAAATAAACTTGAACTTGTGTGTGTGTGCGCCCTGTAAGCAAAATGACGGCTCAGCGATCTATTATTATTTTATTTTCTTCATTTAGCTCAGCAAAAACGGTCGTGCCTGCTACGTCCGCGGTGCGTCCTTGAATAACGTCCCCAGGACGTCTAAAACATAGACAAATATATGTCTATGCGTCTAAAACACGTTTCCCAGAAGTCACCACAATGCCCTCAGGACGTTCTTGCAACTTCCTGCAGAACGTCCCCAGGACCTATAGAAACACGTTCCCCAGACGTAACCACAATGCCCTCGGGAGGTGCTTGCAACGTCCTGCATAACGTCCCCAGGACCTATAGAAAACGTTTCCCAGTTGTCACTGCAACGTCCTCGGGACGGTCTTGGAACGTCGTGCAAAACGTCCTTGAGTTGTCAAGGGAACCATACACATTTACGTTTTTAGAACGTTCAAAGAGACCATTACAGGACGTCGAGGGGACGTCATTTTGCTTACAGGGATGAGACGAAGGCCTGAAAAGAGGATGAGTCCTCCTTCAAGTTGTCCAAAAAGGTTGGCAGCGTCATACTGCTAAATATGTTATACTGCTAAATATGTTATACTGCTGAATATGTCATACCGCTGAATATGTCAATCCGCTGAATATGACATACTGCTGCCATGTCATATTGCTGTCATGTCATACTGCTGAATATGTCCTAATGCTGAATATGTCATATTGCTGTCATGTCATACTGCTGAATATGTCATAATGCTGCCATGTCATCCTGCTGCCATGTCATATTGCTGAATATCTATCATAATCCGTACCATACTAACTGTCAGCTAACCTGTTGAGGGGTTACATGTTCCACTTACGTGTGTTGATCTTCTGAAGAGAGACGTGTTTCTCTAGTTGTCTGCGTAGCCGCACTTCTGCACCATATTTACCATGAGTGCCATTATCCACCAGGATAAAATGTGAGTGGCTGTTGTTTAGGACTGACAGCTTACTCAGTGGGTTTGACATGGTCTGGTATGGCCGTGTCACCTGTAAAAACCCCAAAAATATTATGTTAGATGATATGTGATTGTGGAGTCACTAGAAAAATGTCAATTATAAAGAAAGATGTACCATCAACACAAATCCAGACAATCCTCAAACAATCCTCAAAATGTTCAGAATCTGAGCTTTGAGTTTTGTGGCAAGCAGTAGGCTAGTAAATTGGAAACACATTGAAACTGTTATGTCCTTTTTTTTACTGATTTACACTATGGCTGTTATGCAAACACATTACACAACTGTGAAGTGAGGAATTATTTTTTTTTTTTTTAAAGTACTAGATAATAAGCAGGCCTTGTTTTAGTTGTATTTGCATAAATAATTGTTGATAGATTGTAGCCCATTCCAAAAAGGTTGAAAAACAATAAAAGTGTTAATTCATGATAGGTTGCTATCATGGGAATTGTTGAAACAAGTGTAACAGTTAAAGCGGATGACAGAACGGCAGGAACAAGCATTTATGGAATCATCTCCCATTTTTATAAGATATGGTTCCTCTTCACCATTGCCAACTCAAAAAAGTAAAGACTTTTAAGTCCTATTCAGTCTTGTGGTACGAACCAAACTTTCTCCAGCATTGTCCAAAGGGCAGCCGTGGCCTACTGGTTAGGGTTTCAGGCTGGAAACCGTTGGGTGGCCGGTTTGATCCCCGACCAGTAGGAAAAATGTGGGCGGGGGAAGTGGTAGACCACTTCTCTCCCATGCCCACATCCACGGCTGAAGTGCTCTTGAGCAAGGCACCTAACCCCGATCACTGCTCCCCGGGCGCCGCCAAAGGCAGCTCACTGCTCCGGGTGACGCCCGACTCACATTGATGCGTTGGAATGCGTTGATCCAACGGAAGGCAGAGGAGGAGTCTGGCGCATGGGGTTCTGTTGAGACCGGAGACCTTATAGTGAGATTGACAGGTCATCAAACCAATCAAGTCACTAGCAAGCTTTTCCCCTTTCAGTAGTAGCATGCTATCATTAGACAGGGTGCTCAGAGACCTCGCAAATCCTATGATACGTATTTTTCAGTTACAATAAAGGGGTTTTTACATTGTACAGTGTCTATTTCTCGGTAACTTTTAAAAAATCTAACCAAAAAAAAGTCAAACAACCAACTTGTAGGTACAAATACGACCATCTACGGAGTTTGGCAGCCATCTTTTTTTTTTTTAGTTTGCCGCTCTGTAGACGTGAGCATGTACGGGATATGATTGGCTAGCGCCTGTGCTGTCAGTTATGCATGAAAGGCAATATGATTGGCTGATGCATGCATTGCCTCTCGAAAAGTTCAACCTTCTTCAACTCTTGCCGCAAGCAAAGCATGAAACGCAACGCACGCGAACCAAACGGAGCCACAATTCAGTTCGGCAAAGGATGACGTCACCCCATGCAAAGTGAATGGGGATGCGTTAACCCTGACGCATCAACGCCTTCCAACGCAACAATGTGAGTCGGGCGTTAGTGTGTAACCTCACTTCACTGTGTGTGTGTCACTTCCCTGGATGGGTTAAATGCAGAGGTGGATTTCAGAGTGTGTGTGTCTACACCACCTCTGCCATAGAGAGGACTTTCACTTTCAAAACCCAGAACATCATACCACATGTATTCACTAACAGACTTACAGTACATCTTGGCCAAAACCCACAGCATCATACCACATGTATACAGTAGAAGACTTACATCTTGGCCAATGAGGTCCTCCTTATTCTCCACAATTCCCCAGGGGGCAATTCCAATGGCACAGACTTTCCCTCTAGATTTAGAGGAGTGCTCTTTCAATGCATCTCCCACATGACGCATCACACCTGCAAACCATAAGGCAACCATTAAAGGAATCATTGCATGCACATTTTACCACAAGTTGATATGGTTCCTTGGGGTCTTACTGAGATGTGTTACGTAGGGTGTTTTGTATGTATACATGTTGTAGGCCTACATGTATTCTGGTTCGGTTTTGTGTTGTTGTTCTGTCTCCACCTACTGTTTTCATTCTCCTACTTCTCAGATGTGAGCGCCTGGTTCCAGTCATCAATCACCACACCTGTCATGTAAATCCCATCAGCCATTCCCCACCCTTGTTTGTGTTAGAGAGAGCTTGGGTTGAGCTCTGGTTGAGCTCTGGTGGGTTTTGCTTGTTTTTTTTATTTTCCTTTAGTTATGTAAAGTTTCCATCTTGTTGTACATTTGTGAACCATTTACTTTGGTTTTTAGCAGCCAACTTTTGTTTGGTCTTTTGTTAAATCTTTGGTTTTGCGCACAGGGACAAGGGTAGGTAAGATACCCTGGGTCTACATCCACTGTACTTTGGGGTGCTTAGCACCTGTCAATGGGTGGTGGGGTTATTATATTGGGTTGGGTTCCTGTTTTTTGTGTTGACTGCACCCTCTCTTGCTCAACCTGCTGCTTTATGATGCTTCCTTCTACTCCGAGCCACCAAGGGACGTAACAAGATGTCTGTAACATACTTTGGTCAAAATACCACAAGGGTAATTTAAAACAGCCCTGCTCAGAGCAACCTTTTTTGAGTACCTGTTCCTTTAAATGCGAATGAGCCAATGTTTGTACATTGGCTAAGGTCATAGTGTCTTACTTACTCTTTCAAATATTAAAAGTTACAAGAAGACTACTGCTGCAAAAGACTACTTTTGTGTACCAGTATTGATCCCATGCCAACTTTCCATTCAGAGAGTGACTGAGGCGGGCGGAGTGGGCACCTGTGCTGACGCCTCCAGTGAAGATCCAGGCTCCTGTAGTGACCGCTGCTTTGATCAAACCTTTCCCAAACACCTGCTTGAGTTTGGGCTGTAGATCAAAGTTCTGCAGCCCTCCGTGGACTGAGATGAGAAGAGCTGGGAGCTCCTGCTGCCACTCCTGAACCATCAGCTGAAGCAGTGCATCTGGTTTAGTTTCATGGGAGACTCTGATATACTAAGAATGGGTAAACACACACATACACACAGATTGAGACACAGCCAGTTTATCCATAAACAATTTAAAAGATAATTTTCTCACTTTTACTTACAGTGGATATGTAATGAATAGATAATAGGTGGAAGCAGTGATGATAGAAGCCAGGCATCAACCATGAATTACAACACTGAAGACCTTAGTGCTCTCCTAGACCTTAGTGCTGCTTTCGACACTATAGATCATCTGATCCTGTTACAGAGACTTGAACACCACGTTGGCATCAAAGGCTGTGCCCTATCTTGGTTTAGATCTTACCTCTCTGATCGCCATCAATTTGTTCATGTCCATGAGAAGTCGTCAAATCACACCAGAGTAAGCTACGGTGTCCCACAAGGCTCTGTCCTTGGACCACTGCTTTTTTCCCTCTATATGCTACCCTTAGGTGCTGTCATAAGGAAACATGGCATTAACTTCCATTGCTATGCTGACGACACCCAACTCTACCTATCAATGAAACCTGATGAAATTGTACATCTACCCAAGATAGAAGCTTGCCTCCATGATGTAAAATCTTGGATGACTAGCAACTTCCTGCTCCTCAACTCTGATAAAACTGAGGTTATGCTTGTAGGCCCCGATCAACTGAGAACTACACTATCTACCCATTTAACCACACTCAATGGCTTCCCAACACCCAACACTAACATCAAAAACCTTGGTGTAACTATCAACCAAGACCTCCTACTTGACTCACACATAAAACAGATCTCAAAGACATAATTTTTTCATTTACGCAATATTGCCAAAATTAGAAAGGTCCTATCCCTCCAAGATGCAGAAAAACTAATCCACGCATTTATTACTTCCCGCCTCGATTATTGTAATGCTCTCCTGTCCGGATGCAGCATCAACACAATAAAGAGCCTCCAACTTATACAGAACGCTGCTGCTCGTACACTCACCAGAACTAAAAAATATGAACACATCTCACCGGTACTCGCTTCTTTGCACTGGCTCCCCGTTAAAAGTAGAATCGACTTCAAAGTACTCCTGCTAACATATAAAGCCCTAAACGATCTGGCTCCAAACTACCTCAAGGAATTAGTCGTCCCCTATTGCCCTCCAAGGCTGCTCCGTTCCCAGAGTGCAGGCCTCCTGGTAATTCCAAGAATATCAAAGACCACAATAGGAGGGAGAGCCTTTAGCTACCAAGCCCCTCTCCTCTGGAACAATCTCCCTGCCTCCATCAGAGCTGCAGACACCGTGCCTATATTCAAATCAAGACTTAAGACATTCCTCTTTAGTGCATCCTATAGCCAAAAGTAACCGCGCCAACAAACCAATCACCTGCTGTACCAGCCACCCAGACATATCCGAACACAAATTAAAATATTACTTGCATTTAGTACCGCAACATCAAATGTGTTTCCTGTTTGCCGAGTGGATGCATGTACGGCCCCGGCAAACAGATCACAACAAAAAACGAATTAAATTACTACTTGTAATTTAGTACCGCAACATCTAATGTGTTTCCTGTTTGCCGAGTGGATGCATGTACGGCCCCGGCAAACAGATCACAACCAATAAAACAAATTAAATTACTACTTGTAATTTAGTACCGCAACATCAAATGTGTTTCCTGTTTGCCGAGTGGATGCATGTACGGCCCCGGCAAACAGATCACAACAAAAAAACAAATTAAATTACTACTTGTAATTTAGTACCGCAACATCAAATGTGTTTCCTGTTTGCCGAGTGGATGCATGTACGGCCCCGGCAAACAGATCACAACAAAAAATAAATGAAATTACTACTTGTAATTTAGTACCGCAACATCAAATGTGTTTCCTGTTTGCCGAGTGGATGCATGTACGGCCCCGGCAAACAGATCACAACAAAAAACAAAATGTTAATGCCAGAAAAACTAAACATATCTAAGTACTGCAATATGCAACAGGCAAACCGACAAACAGGTGACATGTCCCTGGTTGGTGAAATGATTCATCTGTGTGTTTGTTTGTGCTGATTCCCGACTGACAGACCTGCAGACTGATTCGTCATTTCCTGTTTGTTAGATGGATCAGGAGGAGCCTCCTGGGCCTGATCACTCCCCTCCTCAGCCCGCCCCGAAACGCCCCTGCAGACCAGCTCCAGAGCAACACCAGCATCGCCCACGCCGCCCTGCTCCCCATCCTGGGCCCTCAACTCAGTCATCATCCCCTTGACGACTTCTCCCGCTGGATGTGACGACCCCCACTCTGGTCATCGGCAGCTCCATGGTCCGAGATGTCCACACCCCCCCCTTCAACAAGCGGCCCCTGCAAGGTCCACTGCCTCCCCGGAGCCAGGCGTGTTCCAATCGCTGTTGGAAGTGGAACTTTCCCTCCCCACCCCCACCACTCTGCACGTAGTCTCTCTACCTGGTCTACCTAGAGAAACCCTTGGCCAACCGCACCCACCGCCACTGCATTGCCGTACACCTACTCTACCCAATACCCTATGCTAGCATTTATGTACAATATACATTATTGCCTCCACCGAATTGTTTCCCTGTCCCTACATCCCCTACCCCTGAATCAGTAACCCTATTGCCACAGTAATCTGGCCTTGTCTGTATCATGTATTTACCACCAGATGTATGTACACATATGTCCAGTGACCAAATGCTGGCTGTGTATTGCCCCTGTTGCTTCCTTTCCCCTTCTGCCACACTACCCTTCCCCTTCCCCCCTTCCCCCCGTCCCACCTTCCTGTCTCCACCCGGCCGACCTCAAGCAGATGGGTCCCCCCTTATGTGCTGTGGTTCTGCTTAAGGTTTCTTCCTGCCCAACAGGGAGTTTTTCCTTGCCCCTGTTGCCGTTGTGCATGCACTAAGGGGGTTCAGGCTCTGGGCTCTGTTAAGCGCCGAGAGGCAATTGTATTGTTATGGCGCTATACAAATAAAATTGAATTGAATTGAATTGAAGGGGCTGCAGTCTTAACACTAAAAGTCTGTAGCCTACCACATTGGTGTAAGCAATCAGTATTAATCTGAAAGCATTGTTGGGGCTTAGTTAGCAATATATCACACAAGCTGTTGCATTGTTGGGGCTTAGTTAGCAATATATCACACAAGCTGGTGCATTGTTGGGGCTTAGTTAGCAATATATCACACAGCCTGTTGCATTTTTGGGGCTTAGTTAGCAATATATAACACAAGCTGTTGCATTGTTGTGGCTCAGTTAGCAATATATAACACAAGCTGTTGCATTGTTGGGGCTTAGTTAGCAATATATAACACAAGCTGTTGCATTGTTGGGGCTTAATTAGCAATATATAACACAAGCTGTTGCATTGTTGGGGCTTAGTTAGCAATATATCACACAAGCTGTTGCATTGTTGCGGCTTAATTAGAAATACAGTATATCACACATGCTGTTGCATTGTTGTGGCTTAGTTAGCAATATATTACATGAGCTGTTGCATTGTTGTGGTTTAGTTAGCAATATATCACATGAGCTACACTGCTCACATCATTTGTAATTGCATACATGGACAAAGACTGGTTGAGTTGATGCTCTTTGAATGTATAATGGCTGTTACTAGATCGAATCGCACTAGGTAGGTCATTCCACCATTGAGGTACCACTAATTTGAAGCATCTTGTTTGCCATCTCTTGCTGTGGAGAGAAGGCAAAGACAAAAGACATTCTACAGAAGAACAGAATGATCTTCCTAGATCTTTTTCTTTCGTAGGGCGAAGTGATAGAATCCACGTAATTGCATAGGTTACAGTATGCAATGGCTGACTGTTGTGGCGCGACAGTGGTGGACGAAGTACACTTACTATGTACTTAAGTGAAAGTATAGATACCTTGTGTAAAATATTACTTCAGTAAAAGTGAAAGTATGCACTTTAAATTTCCACTTGAGTAGAAGTATAAAAGTTTTTGCCTTCATATGTACTTAAGTATTAAAAGTAAAAGTACCTTGATGTTCAAATGGCCTTCTATCATTTTCACATCAAAGCTCCTGCTCAATCAACTGATATAAGGTGAAAATACTAATGCCACTGTTTAAATAGTGACTTACATTTGTCTATTAAAAAGAATATTATTAGTATTATTAGCATTAGTATTTTTTTTTATATCACTTATATTATAAGCACAAAACATTGAAAGCTATCTATTGCCATTAGGTAAGACAAAGTGGTTACGAAATAACAGCACTAGAGAACAATTATTTCATTTTACTTTTATTTCAACATTTATTTATAAAAAATGTGGATTAAAACATATACTCCTTAACTATATCACATCTGTATGTCTGTATCTGTATGTCACAATTTATTTCAGTCAAACTGCATTCAACTTGACAACCTCAGTGGTATAGCCTCTAGTGGCTATAACACTAGCTTGCTTAGCTAAGTGGGTGCGCAAACATCCTGGCTAGAATCACAAACACTCAAAAGTGTGCCCCACTACCAATTTCAGTATTTTCCATTTCAGTATGCAGGTACATATTCTACGAGCAGCAGTGAAACGGTACTAAATAACATTTCAATGTAGCCTACTGGATTGAATCGGATATTCCATCTCGCGCTGAGCCCTGACGGTGTGATTGTGCACTCTTTTTCCTCGTTTCCACCAAGGCCGGGCCGGTGCCGGGCCAGTGCCCAATCTGGCACCAGTTCTTGCGTTTCCACCAAAATTTTGCTGGTGCCGGAGCTGAAAATCCGGCACCGGCCCGGCTCCCTGGAGTTGCTGGGCCCAAATCGGGCACCAACTACGTCACAGAGGTGGGCGGAGTTAACCCACCAGAAACAGACATTTCCGCCGCCATTTTTTTTAGCTGTCAACCAAGATGATGAGTGAAAACGATGAAAACGTACATGGAAAGTCGATCCAGTAATGGACCATGGATTAAATAAATACCTCGATAGCAATTTAGCCATCAACAGAAATGAAAGACAAAATTGAAAAGTCAGTAAGGAAAACTAAAATATATGAGGAAATACGAGGAGAGTCGGAGATTGCAGGGTTCAAAAGGACAACATACCTAATAACAAACACATTAAAACTAATAAAGAAAGCTTTCATCCATCAAAATGTGTTGGTTTGTCTGCCTTGTATACATTAAGGGCCTGATTTACTAACATGCGACCGCTGCTTAATCTGCGCTCGCACATTAACGCACGGTGTTTTTGCGCATTTTACTTGGTATTTATCAAACCAGATCTGCGCTGAGCAAACTGTGTTTACTCCGCCCTATATAGGGCCTGATTTACTAACATGCGACCGCTGCTTAATCTGCGTTCGCACATTAACGCACGGTGTTTTTGCGCATTTTCCGTGGTATTTATTTAGGAAGAGAAAATGAAGGTTCAGCGAAGTGGAGATAGATATGTTGGTTCACGTTCGCTCAATCACTGAACCTGATTCAATGTGTGCGCTGCTATATTGTTGTTCTGCCCGCCATCACCTACAGCGAGATGTTTAAAAGAACACGATTATAAAGAATATGCTATTGGTGGCATTAATGCATAAACTGTCTATTATAACAATATAGATGTGTACATGGCGAGATTAATAATTTCTACAAGGGACATGGGTTCACTATAATATATATGGACGTGGGTGCAATCAATGGTTCATATTACGTTCAGAAAGTTTGCGATTTAAAAAAAAGTCCTGTTTGATGTCTCTAATTTCAGCTGTGGCAGTGGGGAAATGTATTGACCAGTGCGCCGTAGCAATGCCTCGAGTACCTGTGTGAATATTTGGCTGAGTGAAGGCTGAGATATACCAACTGCTGATGCTATAACTGTTTGAAATGATCCGATGGCAATATTTGCAATGTTGTCCGGAGTTTAACATGAATATGATCTGCGGTTGGAGGGTTCCATGTCGTCTCTGATGTGGTTCAGTAATTGAAGCATTGTGTGGCTGGTTAACCTGTACCGTCTAATGATTTGTGGATCGCTTAACTGAAAAAGTGTTATAAGAGTTGAAAAAAATATTTCTGTAGGCTGTCTCTGTCTATATCTTCGCCTTGTTTTTATAACTTTCGCCATATCAACGTTTTCAGACTCAATGGAAATGCGCTTCCTGGTTAAGACGTGCTTTTATGAGGCAAAGAATTATCCCGCAAATTAAAAAATAACAAGTCTATAAATTTGAAAAATAAGAAAAAAAAGAGAAAGAAAACCAATTACAAAATTACACAGATACCTTTTTAAAAAGACAAACATTGTTTTTTAATAATATACAGACCACATAGTTGCATCATTAACTGACCGTGATATAGTGCTGGTTCCTTATCGCAGAAGCTGCGATATAATAAACGGGACTTGACCTAGTGTCATGGACTTGTTCGAAGAACTTATTCATTCACGCCGCTAGGCAGGGAGAAGTGCGCCGGGCTCTGGCCCCGCCCCCACTGGAGCCTATAAAACCCACGGCGCGCTTCTCCATTTTCCTTTTCAAAATCTTCGCGTATGATTAGGACGTTCCAAGGACTATTCGACGCTCCATTCCAGACGGTCGTATTACTTGTTTCTATTTGAAACCTAACTCGATATGAGCTGGTGAGTTAAAGGTTCTCTAACCTTCACTACCTCAAGAGTGCTACAAGTTCGACTCGTCGTACAGAAAGTCGAGTTTCACTGTCTAACTTGTAAGGCTGGCTGGTCTCTGACCAGCCTGCTAGTGTGGTTTGATAGCCTACTAGCTTGGGTTGCTAGCCTACTAGCTTGCTTGGTTGGCTAGCCTACTAGCATGGGGCTAGCCTGCTAGCTTGGGTTGCTAACCTCTAGTTTACGGTGATAGTGTGCTCTTTTAATCTTTCTTGTGTTTCAGATATGTCGCGCCAAGCATCACTGACGGTGGGTATGTCTGGCCCAAAGGGGCAGTGGTTATGACACTCATGTGGGAATGTGGTGCTTGGTGGGCGCTACCCACACGGGACGACAGCGCACTGCTGGTCGTGGCAAGGGCCACAACAAACACCCCGCCACCTGAAATTCGGTCGTTGACCACGAAGCGGGGTGAGGTGGAACCATGGCCACCAAGGAAAACTACACGTTGCTCACAGGCAGAGCTCATGTCAAGCACCGTAAAAGTATTCCACCAAGCACCACATTCCCACATGAGTGTCATAACCACTGCCCCTTTGGGCCAGACATAAGGCATGCTTGTGTTTCTTCCCCCACGGTGTTCGTACACCCAATTGTATTCGTACAGTATGCGGGGGACACCCCAGATCTAGCCACCCCAGAGCTCTCCCTAGGCAGAGCGGTGGCAGGTCTAGAACTATTGAATAATGAGCGGGCCTAGGTCCCGACCAATTCTACTTGAAGCCCAGCTTGGCAAGCTGCGCGGACAGTTGGCTCACATTAACAGCGTCACTGTGGGTGTTTAATACAATAACAGTGGGTTACGTACAGCAGTTCACCCGCCCCCTCCAAGGTTCGGCGGTGTGACCCGGTCAGTTCAGAGGTTTGCATATGCTCCACTCAGTCAGCGGTGGTGCAAGCCTGCCATCTAGTGGAAGCACACTTCGACCTGACTTGTTAATACAGAGGCAAGGGCGCTGGGTGCCTCTGAGCTATGCACGGACACTTCATCATCCCCAAGACGGATAGAAGTTGTCGTCCAGTACTAGATTGATGTAAAATGAACAGAGCACTTAATAAATTGAAGTTCAGTATACTGACCCCACGCACGCTCGTTCAGTTCATACACCCAAACGATTGGTTTGTGTCGCTAAGATCTAAAGAAGGCATATTTTCATATACCAACTCGCCACAGACATCAGAGATTCTGAGGGTTGCATTCGGGGGAACTGCATGCCAATTTTGTGTTCGCCTGTTCGGCCTGTCTTGGCTGCGTATTCACGAAATGCGCAGAGGCAGCCATCGCTACGTAGAGAGAGGGAGGAGTACGCATTCTCACTTGTCTCTATGGCTGGTTAACATGTGCCCACTCAAAGTCAGCGGTGGTGCAAGACTGCCATCTAGTGGTAGCACACTTGTATCGACTCGGCTCGTTAGAAAAAACAGAGGCGAAAGCGCTCCGTACCTCGACATTGCGCTCCATTCCTAGGCATTGAACTAGACTCTACCTCAATGAAGGTCAGTATGTCCCCAGCGGGAATAAAAGCCATCCAATCATGCACACGCCGGTTCAAGCGAACACAGGCGGTAACGTCCCTCTGCCTTCAAAGGCTACTGTGGATGATGGCATCAGCCGCGGTAGCGCTGCCTTGAGGGCTATTACGCATGAGGTCATGTCAAATTATGGTACCTCTCCCTGAGGCTCAACTCCACTGAGGACAGGTACGGTAAGCTGGTGGTGAACGCCAGATGCATGATAGAGGGTCATCATGCGCGTATAAGAACGGACAACACCTCCGCTATGGCATATATATAAACTGCCAAAGAGGGTTCGTTCTCAATTACTGTTTCAATGGGCGAACCGCCTACTCCGTGGACAGCGGCGTATTTCCCCCTAATCAGAGCAGTAGGTTACACATGCCAGGCCTGCTCAACTACGGAGCAGACCTGTTATCAAGAGGCAACCCCCGGGCGGCAGACGGGTGCCTGCACCCTCAGGTGGTAGAACTGATATGGCAACGCTTTTACAAAGCAGAGGTGGACCTGTTTGCCAACAGGGAGAACACCTGTTGCCCACTGTGGTTCTAGCTGGGGGCGACAGCCCCCGATTAAGCATAGACGCCTAAGCAATGGCTGAGCTTACGTCTATATGCGTTTTTCCCCCAGAGCTGTGGCAGCTCAGAGTTGTCACCTGAAAGGCATAGGCTCCTAGCCCCAGGTTCATCTGACTCAGTGGTGGCAACGATACAGAGCACACGCACCGGTTCGACCCGGTCTCTATATACGTTAAAATGACGCAATTTCGAGAGGTGGTGTGGTTCGCATCAACATGATCCTATCAACTGCGCGCTGGGCGTCATTCTGGAATTTCGCCCGCAGTTATTTGAGGAGGGGAAGGCTGCTTCCACTCCCAAGGTTTACCTAGCAGCCATCTCCGCCGGCCACGCAGGTATTTATAATAAACCCCCGGGCTATCATCCACCAGCGCGGCTGGTGTGAGAAGTATCAGAGTGCCGGGCAGGCACCCGGTGCCGTCATGGGATTTACTGATGGTGTTACGTGCTCTGACAGGGCCTCCATTGTGCCCCTATAGACAGCGGACATAAAATGTGTTTCGTTGAATACGGCGCTGTTGCTGGCACTTGTGTCAGCAAAGCGCGTTGGTGACATGCACACCCTGTCCGTCAGTCCATCGTGCCTTCAGTTCTCGATCGCTGGGGACAAGACAGGGATGATAGCCTACCTAATGCTGCATACACACCTAAGGTGGTAGCAGCACCGTTTCGTAATCAGGTGATTGAGTTGGCAGTGTTCTTGCCTCCTCCGTTTGCTTCGGCAGAGGAGGAGCGTTTCAATACGCTGTGTACGGTGCGCGCTCGCCGTTGTTGGAGCGCACCAAGACGTTCCGACGATCAGATCAGCTGTTTTTGTGCTTCGGGGCACGGGAAAAAGGCAGACCTCTGTCTAAACTGAGCCTCTATCATTGGATAGTATACAAGTCTTATAAAGGTTTGTCTCTGGATCCCCGGCAAGGCGGCGTGCGCACTTCGTGCACACTCGACGCGTCGGGTTGTCTTCTTCCTGAGCCTTGTTAAAAGGCGTCTCAGTGGAAGAGATATATGAGGCAGGAAGCTGGAGTTCTCGCCACACTTTCATTAGATTCTATATGTTAGATGTGGCTGAGACCAATTTTTTAGTTACAATGCGTTCTGCAGCCAAGCGATCTCCTAATCGCCAGAGCCTAGGAGTAACTAAATAGTACAGGTGTTCATCAGCTCTTACGTTGTAAAAGGCATTGAACAGAGCCCTAAACATTGACAGTTTAGTTGGTGTTAGAAAGTGCTCTACAGGATGGCGATCTCCGAATCCCCAGACCCGGAGGAGAGTTACGAGTTTTATGTGTTCGTCAGCTTCTACGTGGTAGAATGCAGTGAACAAAGACCTAAACGGTGACCGTTTAGTGGTGTATTAAAAATAACTCTAGGCTTACGATCTCCGAATCTCCAGAGCCTGAAGAGAGTTACGAGTTGTATGTGTTTGCCAGATTCTACGAGGTAGAATACAGTGAACAAAGCCCTAAACGTTGACAGTTTAGTGGTCTTTTAAGAAATAACTCTGTAGGCCGACGATCTCCGTATCTCCAGAGCCTGCGGAGAGTTACGAGTTATATGTGTTTGTCAGCTTCTACGTGGTAGAATGCAGTGAACAAAGCCCTAAACGTTGACAGTTTAGTGGTGTAGGCTATTAAAACTAACTCTGTAGGCTGACGATCTCCGAATCTCCAGAACCTGAGGAGAGTGTTTTGTGTTCATCGGCCCTATTGAAGGAGTGCCATGAACAAGATACTAAACGTGAGAAGGTTTAGTAAGATATATGTTCATCAGCCTCGGCTTGGCTAACGCAATGAACTAATTAATGGGTAATCCTATGATCAGGGAGATCGGTGATCCCCTTGGCATATGTGCACATTGAGAACCTAGCGTTCACAAGCACGGGTAAGGCCCTATGAACGTTCACCACTTACGTAACCTCGGTTCCTTAAGCACAGAACAAGATATAATAATAGGTGCGTGATACAGTGTTTTTTCTTCTTTTGGGTTGGTGTTTCGACGCTCAGATTTTGATCCAAGGAAAATGGAGAAGCGCGCCGTGGGTTTTATAGGCTCCGGTGGGGGCGGGGCCAGAGCCCGGCGCACTTCTCCCTGCCTAGCGGCGTGAATGAATAAGTTCTTCGAACAAGTCCATGACACTAGGTCAAGTCCCGTTTATTATATCTTGTTCCGTGCTTAAGGAACCGAGGTTACGTAAGTAACCGAGACGTTTTGTATTGTGTGTACTGTAGAAGACGTGCCACTTGAAAACGATAGCTCTTGACTAAGCAAGTTCGTGTAGTAGCTAGCTAACTAGCACTAGCTGCTGTAAGGTACTCCTAAGGTTGTTATGGCAACTGGTTAGTATATATATGGTTCTCAATCTGTGGTACGCGAGCGCCCTCTAGTGGTACGTGGAGTATGCACGAGAAAAAAAAGTACCTCCAAGTAATCTGCGAACGCAAGCTGTACTGAATTTTTTTTTCAAACTTGTTCGTTGGGCCAACCCAGTTCATCATGATGACCTTTTTATTTCGAGTCTTCAGGTCTGTTCAAAATGGAAAGTAGCTGCCTCGATGCCGTTATAGACAGTTGTGGTACACTGCAAGAACGTTATGCTATTGTTATGCTATGTAGGCTAACGTGCCAATGTCAGACAGTTGGCTGACAGATGCCCGCAAATCACATCAACCATATTTGCTGGTTACAATAACGGTGTTATTGGATATTGCAGTGTCTATTTCTCGCTTACTTTTTAAAAAATCTAAGCGCGAAACCGCCAAAAATTGCACATTTACATAAAAGACACGGCGGAAAACAGAGTTTGATCCGGAGTTTAGCTGTTCATCACGCCACTGGATTGGAAGTCAATTTTTCAGGCTCTTGCTCGCCCCCTTCATTTAGGCAGAGGTTAGGTTTGCCTCCTCTATGTGCGTTTTCACTGTGGTTTTATGACAGATCAGCAAGATTAAACAGCTTCTACACATACGTGAAATACATTACCTATTCTATGGATACAAACGACATATGAAAAAAGTGTCTACAAATATTTCAATTAAAGTCAAACAATGAGAAGGTAAAAGGCATGAGCTCCACCCAGTTAATGAGGGATTGCACAATCTGAGATGAGGCACATCTCGTCGCTGCCTCACCTCGCGAGTCGCCTCTCTGTTCGAACAGGTCGGATTTTGATTATAAATATGATTGGAATCATACAAAAATTACATTAAAAGCACAGATCAGTAGAAACATATTAATATTTATGTTATCATTATTTTTTTTTTTCTTTTCACAATGACTTTTGCTGATTGGGTTGGCCTGTGCCCGTGCAACATTCAACACAGGAATGTTTAGGATTAAACTGTTACCAGACCACAAAATTGTTTACAACAGCACAAAGTTCTTTATAGATCTAGCCTCTTAATTTTGCTGTCAAAGTGCACCAGATTGATGCATTGAACTTTAAAATTTGCAAAATGTTCTTATATATAAAATATATTCCTGGGGAGCATGCCCTGGACCCTCCTAGAGGGTGTGCATCGTTGACATCTTTTTCATCCCTGATGACTTTTCACCCCTGAATACTTGTTAAACCTCACTAGATTGACTGGTATTTTATATCCCCATTTGCTGGGTAGGCCTATGTTTTGATCAGTAATTAGTATTGTCACCTTGTAAGTTTTTAAAAACAATACATGAGTTTACATACACTTAGTTGCTTCAGTCATGTGAACAATAAATCATTATTAATATGAATGCCTTCTGTGTATTCTCTATATAGTTACAGGCCTACGCTACTTTATTTTAATTCTGGTGGTACTTGGAGAGCCAAATCATTTCTAAGGTGGTACTCGTGGTGAAAAGTTTGAGAACCACTGGTGTATTAGCTAGGCAACTCCGGTCATGACCTGCATTGCCACTCGTCTGATCTACGTGAGGAAATATAGAAACCCTTGGCCAAGTAAACAGAACTTTAACTTTAAGTCGTATGGTACTAAAAAGAAACATAATATAAGTTTTTATTTAAAATTAATTTGCCTTCTCGCTGGAAGAAGACCACTCGTGAATAACTCACAATTGTAACCAAAGTAACATGTCACAAGATCCCATAACGTTCAGTTTTGGTGCTGGAACAGGTGGAAACACAGGCCGGTGCTGAAAGGCAAAGTATAAAGTCTCGCCAAATAAAAATACTTGAGTAAAGTACAGATACATCTATTTGTCACTTAAGTACAGGATCGAATCTACTTCGTTACTGTCCACCACTGTGGCGCGATCATATGGATAAGCATGTTTTGGTCGAAATGCATCTCTAGTTAATCTTCTTTGTTTGCCTAGGGTGTGTATGGCAGCCCCTCAGACGGCATGGTAAAAAAAGTTTCATGCCAGCGCCTCAAGCGCCATCAATAGGTTGAAGTTGGGGGTACATTTATGCATGTAACTTTTAAACCATATGGCCGATGCGGTGCCATTTTGGAGCAAGCCAATGGATGTTCCTCAATTGGATTTAATTGTGGTATTTGTCACAAGTGAAAACCTCAGGAAAATTATCACATAGATTTTGATTGATTTGATTGATTTGCATTCAACCATACCAGCCAATCAAAAGCTTTCAAACAGGAAGTGAGCCCATATCTCTGCAACACTTTGATGTATCTACAATAAACTTATCTTTGATGTATCTACACCAAACGTATCTATGATGTATCTACACCAAACGTATCTATGATGTATCTACACCAAACGTATCTATGATGTATCTACACCAAACGTATCTATGATGTATCTACACCAAACGTATCTATGATGTATCTACACCAAACGTATCTATGATGTATCTACACCAAACGTATCTATGATGTATCTACACCAAACGTATCTATGATGTATCTACACCAAACGTATCTATGATGTATCTACACCAAACGTATCTATGATGTATCTACACCAAACGTATCTATGATGTATCTACACCACCCTTATCTTTGATGTATCTACACCACCCTTATCTTTGATGTATCTACACCAAACTTATCTTTTATGTCTCTACACCAAACTTATCTTTGATGTATCTACATTAATCTTGGACAGTGGACTGTCTCAAGATCATGAGTCCAGAAAAAAATGCCCCATTTTATCCCTCTATGATCTGGATATGTTGTGATCTCATTCAATGGCGAAGCCACCAAACAGGAGGTGGGGTCATTTATTAGAACCGTAAGCACCAAACACATGGATTCTTGCCTTTCAAAAGCATTTGCGTTTGTCAGTCAACAACCGATGACATGCACTGAAAACGTTCAGCAAAGCCGCTAAACAGGAAGTAAAGTCAACATTGGTGAACATTAACCTTGGTATATGGGCTGTGGTCAAATAGTCTTTTTTGCTTAGGATGGTTCCTAACTGAGTGAAATGACCTGGAATTATCTAAGTGGCAGCCATTATAAGCACTGTACGAATTCCCTAAATGTTCAGGAAAGCTTCAGTGCTTCCTTTCTCATCTATAGGCTACACTGGACCATCCTGTACAAAAGAGAAGGAGATAATGCTGCCCCACAATTCCTCAATATGATCCACGTCAGTAGTATCCACCTTCACATAACCAACATGATCCACGTCAGTAGTATCCACCTTCACATAATCAACATGATCCACATCAGTAGTATCCACCTTCATATAATCAACTGATCAACATGATCAGTAGTAACCACCTTCACATAATCAACTGATCAACATGATCCACGTCAGAAGGGGAAGTGCAGTCAGATTCTTTTAGAACTGTGGTTGTCTTATGAATTCTTCTCCAGGGATTAGGGAATATGGGTGTCAAATGTGTAGGCCTAAAATACTCTTGGCTCTATTAAGTTGATAGCCGGTTATCATGAACATTCAAGGCAATAGTGATTGACTGGGCCAGCTATAGGTTGTTTCTTTCTTTCACAAAATAGCTTGCCTTAGCCTCAGCCATCGAGAAATTGGTTCAAGGTGAATGTTAACACTGGATGCTCACTGGATGCTGCCATCGGACACGACACACCAGTTGACCTAAAAGGGAGCATTCTTTTGGTAGCTGATGCTCAATGTAATTTTCTCTCTCTTTTTTTTTGCCAATATATGAATGTCATACATTTACAACGGTATTCTTAGCCTGGATACCAGCCCAAACCCCGCCCACAAAAATTTTGGTCAGGGAGATTTGGTCTGGCTCTTAGCTAGTTGCGAGAGTGTTTCATCGGACAGATAAAGCCGGACCAATCAAATTGTCAGGACGGGCTTTATACGATTATGGACAGATTATCAAGCGGTTCATTCGAAATCCTCCAAAAGATGGCGGCGTATCCGGCTTGTAAGTGGGACATATTTTATGTAAATTATGCTATCTACACGACTTTTTTATGTCTACATTGACTCGGTTAGTTGTATATGTGCAACACGAATGTTGCCGAGGATTGTATGTCTTAACTGAAGCGCTCTAGACCATTATTGTTAGGTCATTGCTAACGCTACACCAAAAATCCATTAAAATACATGGTAGCTAGCTATAGCCTTGTTGCTAATTAGTAACGTGAGCAGGCATATCTCAACAGATATCGACAGCGTATTCATTTTAAAAGAGGAACAGAGAAACGCGATCAAGGCATTTGTCTATCGAAAAGATGTTTTTGCCGTCCTTCCTACGGGATCAGGTTAAAGTTTTAATGTATCAGATGGTCATACTACGTTGCTCTGATTGGTTCTAGGTATCCAATTGAGCGAAGAGGCATTTTTTTTCCTGGTTCGTTGAAACACGCCCCATAATCACAGCCCAATAGTTCAGTATCAGACTCATATTCTGACTAGAATTATGAGTATGACATCGTCAGGCTAGAAAGTTCTTGGTTTTTTTTGGTCTGGGTTTAAATCTCAAAGTCACCACTGACAGCTCAGGAAAACTGTCAGTCCCTGCAAAGGAGACTCCATGCCACTTACAATAACGGAAATGATGGGAAATGAATCCTCTCAAAGGGGCTTTAATGCTTGACCTCATCATGCACTGCTCCCACAGAAACAGAGACACTAACCATGGCCTTGACCTCATCATGCACTGCTCCCACAGAAACAGAAACACAAACCATGGCCTTGACCTCATCATGCACTGCTCCCACAGAAACAGAGACACAAACCATGGCCTTGACCTCATCATGCACTGCTCCCACAGAAACAGAGACACAAACCATGGCTTTGCTGCTATGACCTCCTCCTTGGAATTCGATGACACCATAGGCATCTGTCGGTGAAGCCTGAGTGTGTTTATTCACTGACCATTTCTCCCCTTCCACTCTATCCTCTTCATTCTTAACAGCTGGGCCTGATAGGAGTCCCACATGCTGACTGGTCAATCGACCACAGCAACATCTGTTTGAGGAAAGGAACAGGTTTACAGAAATTACAATATTACACCTATTCTCTGTCACACACACACACACACACACACACACACACAGAGCTAGAGAGAGTGATGTAGCGGTGATGTCACAAACCAAATCAGGGCCATATTGGCAGAAAAGCCTTTTGTAGCCTACATCTTTAGTTGGATTTTAAGAATTGGAAATAACGTTTTAGCTTAATCAATAATTGTGGGAAATGGCGTTTAAACTGCTTGCTTCAACAGCTAAGCCAATCAACAACTAGCTTACCAACCTAATGTTACAGTGCACTATTTCATTTTGAAATTAAATAATCATACTTACTTTCCCAGTTACAATATGAAGGCTTTTTTTACTGATACTAGTGACAAACCCTTATTTGTAACTTAACCTTAAAGAGCTGCCACTGTTAACAGATAAGCTTTATGCAGATGTCTGGATACTGGTCAGGAACTTCTTGTGGAATCTAGATAGGTTTGAAAAGGATGCCTGGAAGGTCGTGGGGACTGGATAAATTATCTTTGTAGTTTTTTTAGAATAGAAGTCAATTGGGCCATGTATTCAGAGGGTTAAGGCTATTCAGCCCTATAGCAGGCTATCAAACACAACCACACACATCTATACACACAAAACACACAACATTCAATTTCACTGAAGATAGCATTTTTGGTTTGGTACCTAGTGGGGTCTTTACTTGGAAGGATGTGAATACACTCTCTCTTCTGAAATGTCTTCTCAATCCATACCTTTGGAGTCTGAAGGGGGAGAGGACAAATGAAACAGCCAGAAATTACACATTGTATGAAGACAGAGTGCACATCAGGGTGATCTAAGCACAAAGCAATAGTCTAAGGCATTGGGTCAAACGAAGCACCTGAACAGTTTGTAGATGAAGAGTGTAAATCAGTTCAATTCAGTTCAATTAAAACATGGTTCCTGCAGATCTTTAAAAAGTAATAAAAAGCATTGAGCTTGTTTATGTAAAAAAAAAAAAGGCCTTTATTGGTATTCAAAAGTCTTAGAAAGGCTTAGACATGCCCTTATTAAATGAGACACTACTTAAAGTAATACACAATTCACTAATTTCAGGATACGTTCCACAATCATTCAAAATAGCAGTTTTCAAACCATCTCTCCAAAAAAAATCTTTGATCCTGATAATCTGGCTAACGATAGATTTATATCCAACCTCCCTTTCTTAAAAAAAAGTCTCGAATAAGGGGATGGCAAAGGAACTCATCTCCTTACGCCATAACACAATATCCAAGACTACCTCCAATCTGGCTTAAGAGCCCATCACAGCACTGAAACAGCCTTAGTCAAAGTTCTGAATGACCAACTCATCGAATCTGATCATGGGTACATCTCAATACTGGTTCTTCTAGACCAGTGCTGCTTTCAACACTATAGATCATAATTTTTTGGTACAGAGACTTGAACATCATGTTGGTTTCAAAGGTTCCCTGTCGCAGAGGACTGCGACATGACAGATGGGACGTGACGTAGTCACGGGTCCAATTCGAAAACCCTATTCATTCACGGCGGAAGGCTGAGATGCATCAATCATCTCCTGAGCCCGCCCCCTCAGGAGCGCTTAAATACGAGCGCCTGACGCATCTCCTGTCTCTTTTCCAATTTCGCATTGCGGTACAAGGTACTTGTAACGACAAACATTTTTTCTATTATGCTCAATTATTATAATTATTGCTATCCTTGTATGCTACCTACTCTTCGTAGTTGGTGAGTGGGGTTCCACCCATCACTAGCTCTAAGTGCTGCGAGTTATTGGCTTTAATCTAAGAAAGTCGAGTCATTGTATTCTAGCTGTTACTAGCCAGTCCTCGTACTAGCTTGCTAACCTTTTGCTGCTCAACGTGCTTCGTTGTGATACTTGCACTCGTACTAATATTCTCTCATTTCAGATATGTCCAGGCAGTGGCTTCGTCCCGGCCTGCGACGTTTGTGATAACCTTTTCACGTTACAGTCTGTCGAGAATGGCATTCCCTACAAGGATCCCCCTCTGGCAGCTGCACAGCATGGCTCTGACCAAAGTTACCAGGTTAGCTCATTAGCTGGCTAGTCCACTGACTATCCTGCAAAGTGGGTCGGTTCCTGACGACTGTCCCTCTTGGGAAGGTAAACAAATGTTTTTCTACCTTCACTCGCTTACTGCCGCGAGTTAAGGCTTATAGTCTAAAACTCAAGTTAGCTATTTAGCTCGTTAGCGGGCTAGCTCACTGAGACTTCGGCTGAATCCCATTACTCTTAAAATGCTCTCTTAACAACCTTGGTGTCTTAGAACAAGAGAAGGAAAGGCCGTCTCAATCTGCTTAATTATTTTTTTCTGGGTCTTCGATACCTTAAAATACGTCACATAATGGTCATTTTTCAAGGAACCATCGATGTAGCCTTGATGCTGTCTATTACCCACAAACCTGTGCGCCACGACCCTCTGGCAACTGAAAAATGTAAACAAAGATGGCGGACCAACTCCGCTGACGGTCGTGTTTTGTATGTAAATGTACATTTTTTTCGTGCTTAGATTTTTCAAAAGTTACCGAGAAATAGACACCACACTATCCGATAACACCATTATTGTAACCAGCAATAATGGTTTATGTGATTTGCGAGGCGTCAATCAGCCAACTTTCTAACATCAGTACGTTAGCCTACGTAAGTTAGCTACGTAAGCTACGTAAGTAACCTACGTCCTTTCAGCATACTAACGTCATAAAAGAATTTTAAGAATGTAAACAACTCTATCCCCGTCACTACCGTGAGCCCACGAGTTGAACTTCAGAGAGTTGTGTTGGCTATTTAGCTTGTTAGCACCTACAATATCATACTAAATCGCCCAGAGGCAATTGTATTGTTGGCACTATATAAATATAATTGAATTGAATACTTTGTCACTCCCGTCACTGGCGTGAGTCTGTGAGTTAGACTTCAGAGAGTTGAGTGAGAGGTCTAGCTTGCTGGCTTGTTAGCTTGCTGGCTAGTTTGCTGCCAACGGCACCATTGATAAGGTTATTGAACTCGCTCTGTACTAATGTTTCTCTCGTTCTAGTTCCTCAGCAGGCTTAATGCCTCGTGTGCTGGGACTGCAGGGGTGCGAGGAAGCGGATGTCTGCTCAAACTGGAGTGACACCCTCAGCTGAGCAGTGCATACCTCCGGCAACAAGTAGCGTGGAGCCCGGCTGTAGCTTAGACTACTGCAGCTGCCCCCGCTGCGCCGACCCAGTCCTTCCCTCCCACCTGGTGACCGCACACCCAAGGCGGTGGAGCCCCCTCACTGCTTCCAAGCAGCCCATCCCAGATGTGGATTTTCTGGATACGGAGAGCCTGCTGGATGGAGAGTTCTACTGTGGCCCTCCTGTGTCAGCCCCCACCACTGAAAAAAGATTCTCTCCCCTCCAGAATGCTACCGCTGTTCCAGCGCACCTGATCGCCTGCCATTTTGAAGGAAGGGGAAGTGATCCCCCACCGCCAGTAAGACTGCCTGCCGCTCACATGCAGCCTGCATGTCAGGCACAGTGTAGCAGTCTGCAAAAGCATTACCCATGTCACAAGCATAACCCATGTCACGAACATAACGTGTCACAAACATAAGTCATGCTTGGGTAAGTTTCCCCTCAACATTTCCACCACTGTACTTATTACCCACATTTTGTCCAGCAATGTGATGCTGTGCCCCCAGATCTTGATCCCCCTCCCCAAAACGAAGCATGCACAGATCTAGACGGGGGCTGATTGGCTATAAGCGAGTTCACTCCCGACCAATGGTTCAGCTCAACCTAGACTTCTGTAATGCTCTCCTGTCCGGATGTAGCAACAACTCAAAAAAGAGCCTCCAACTAATACAGAATGCTGCTGCTTGCACACTTACTAGAACAATCTGAACATACAGTGCCCTCCACAAATATTCACACCCCTAGTGAATGAGCTAAACAGGCTAAAAAAAAAAAAGTCTTTGCTGTTAATGCTCTTGGTTTTTCACTCAAAATATTCACAAAAATCTTACCTTTTCATTGAAGTAAAATAAAAATTAAATAAATATTTTTCCCCAAAACGTGTGCCACAATTGTTGGCACACCAAGAAAAATCTTTAATTAAAATGTAACTGAAGTATATTTCCAGTCATATTTTACATTTTTAAGTTCACCTGTTCGATAAGGAACTCTTATGAGATCAACCATGACTTCCAGTTTCACTGGCGTACAAATATGAGGTGACACAGGCCAAATTCCATTAGTCATTCATCACTATGGGAAAGACCCAAATAACAGTGACGATGTGCAACGAAAAGTTGTTGAGCTTCATATATCAAGAAATGGACACAAGAAAATCTCTAAACAGTTGAAAATACCCATTTCCACTATCATGGCAATAATTAAGAAGTTTAAAGCGACAGGAGATGTTAAAAATTAGCCTGGAAGAGGACGTGTCTGTACATTGACCCCACGCACCGTGAGGAGGATGGTTCTACTGGCAAAATAATCTCCAAGGATCACAGCTGGAGAATTGTAGAGGTAAGTTGAGTCATGGGGTCAGAAAGTCTCCAAAACTACCATCAGACACCACCGACATCACCACAAGTTGTTTTGGAGGGTTGCCAGAATAAAGCCTCTGCTGTCAATCAACAACAAACTAAAGCGCCTACAGTTTGCCAAATGTAAGTCAGACTTTCAATGGGACCGAGTTATATGGTCAGATGAGACCAAAATAAAGCTTTTTGGCAACAAACATCAAAGGTGGGTTTGGCGTAGACAGAAAGATAGCCATATAGAAAAGCACCCCATACCCAATGTGAAGTATGGTGGCGGATCTTTGATGTTGTGGGGCTATTTTCCTTCCAAAGGCCCTGGACATCTTGTTAGGATACATGGTATCATGGATTCCATCAAATACCAGCAGATATTAAATGAAAACCTAACAGCCCCCTCCAGTAAGCCTTAAAATAGGCCATGGTTGGACCTTCCAGCAGGACAATGATCCTAGTCACACCTCAAAATCAACACAAAAATGGTTCACCGACCACAGAATAAAGGTTTTGCCATGCCATCACAGTCCCCTGACCTAAACCCCATAGAAAATCTGTGGGATGAGCTGTAGCCAAGTCTACAAACGTTGATCTCAGATTCTGAAGGATCTGAACAGATACTGCACGTAGGAATGGTCTCAGATCCTGTGCCATGTGTTCACTAACCTCATCACGCATTATAGGAGAAAACTCAGAGCTATTTTCTTGGGAAATGGAGGCTGCACAAAACATTACATTAAGGGGTGCCAATAATTGTGGCACACATGTTTTGGGGAAAAACATTTATTTAATGTCAATGTTTTTTTTTCTTTTAATAATTTCACTTCAATGAAAAGGTAAGATTTTTGTGAATATTTGAGTGAAAAACCAAGAGGATTAACAGCAAACACATATTTTTTTTTATAGCCTGTTTTGCTCATATTCGCTAGGGGTGCCAATATTTGTGGAGGGCACTGTATCTCACCTGTACTTGCCTCTCTGCACTGTTTCCTTGTCAAAAGTAGAATTGATTTCAAAATACTCCTTCTAACATAAATAACATAACGGCTTAGCTCAATTCAATTATATGACCTCAATGAATCAGTTGTCCCCTACTGTCCACCAAGACCACTTCGTTCTCAAAGTGCAGGTCTCCTTGTAATTGCAAGTATATCAAAAAGCCCAAAAGGAGGCAGAGCCTTCTGCTATCACGACCGCTCTTGTGGAATAATCGTCCTGCCTCCATTGGAGAAGCGGACACCCTTTCCATCTCGAGATCAAAGCAATTTCTCTTTAGTGCATCCTATAGTCATGAATAATGCATTAAAACCCAGCACCTGTCGCAACATACTTGTTGCCAGCCATGTTGTTGTGTCTAGCAGCAGTGAGCTACAGACAGAACATGTCCTACTGTGTAAGAGGGCCTTTACCCGATTCTGGAGGATGTCTTTGTAGAACTAAAATTCCCATGCACCATGTTAGCCAATGTAACTAAATGTAACTCAACAGAACTAAACATAAACAGCACCACACACCATGCCAGGCAGCCTCTCCCCATCCTCTCCTTTCATATCACATTATGCTGAAACATAAATACTAATAAAATGGCCATACGTATTACATACTGCTTTTTGTTAACTGAATTTTATCTCTTTATCTTAAATATCATTTCATGTTTACTAACCAAATCTTCTCTTTCTTAAAGCGTGACCTTTGCCCACTAATGCAGATGGCTGACAACATTGTTCCTCATCACCATAACCATAAGTACTACTTAATACACATATTAGACAGCCGGGCTCTGCCCACTCACTGTGTCTCTCTTTTCTTTACCCACTAAGCTGTTCTACAATATTGTAATGCTCTCTTCCTATCTTATCTAATTTTTTATGTGTCATGGCTTTACCATCTTATGTGTGTATGTATCAAGTAGCATCAAGTTTTTAAACAATATAAAGATTGCATTTTGCCACGTCACCTAGACATAGTGTGACGTCACGTAGACGTAGCGTCTGAAACCGATACCAAGCTATGTATACAAGACAAGGCATATTTTGCAGGAAGTGTTTCAAAATGTAGATAAGCTCAAATAAGTTCAAATTGATGTTAAAAATGCGTTGTGGCCATAATCCCCAAAGGGGAGTTTGGAGAAAAAAAGGAGCACCATTTGTCACCAATGTCATGAAGTCAGGCAAAAAAACTGAAGCCAGTGAGAGAAAAAGTCAGTATTTTGAGGGCCGTGCTGTGTGTACATTACAGTAGTTCAGTCTAGAGAAGACAAAAGTATTGATTTGTTTTTTGGCATCCTGCAGAGAAGACTGGAGGTCTGACTTTATTGCTATTTCTGAGACTGCTGAGGCAGATGGCTGTTGTAGTGATGTTTTAAAAACACAATAGTTACCTCAGGTTTCATTCTAGATGCCACATTTCCTGACAATGTTTGTACACAAGAATTATACACAAGACACAAGAATTTTCAGTAACATCACATTTTACAATTGATTACAGGTTTAAAGGTTTTAGTCAGAACAGTTATCCGGGTGAGTCAGAAATTGCATTGTGAAAAACCTTCCTTGATCCAGGGATTAAGGGACACCGCCACTGCCCATGCATTGTTATTTTCATACAATCCATGATCGCTTAATGGGAAAAGACTGAGAGCAAAGCTGATTATTTCAATCCTACTGTGCTTATTTAGCCATTTTATGACTGTGCTGCCAGATTAAAAACCATCTGATTGTTACACATGAAGCTGAAGTAGGATTGACTGCAGCTGTTCCACTTTCTCTCTGATTATATGGACTTGTTTAAACCCCCTAGCAGCATTCTAGTCATGGGCAGTAGATCTAGAACTGATGCAGCCTTCTAGACATGAGTAGTAGATCTAGCACTGATGCAGCATTCTAGTCATGAATAGTAGATCGAGCACTGATGCATCATGGGTAGTAGATCTAGCACTGATGCAGCATTCTTGTCATGGGTAGTAGATCTAGCACTGATGCATCATGGGTAGTAGATCTAGCACTAATGCAGAATTCTAGTCATGAGTAGTAGATCACTGATGCAGCATTCTAGTCATGAGTATTAGATCACTGATGCAGCATTCTAGTCATGAGTATTAGATCACTGATTCAGCATTCTAGCCATGAGTAGTAGATCACTGATGCAGCATTCTAGTCATGAGTATTAGATCACTGATGCAGCATTCTAGTCATGAGTATTAGATCACTGATGCAGCATTCTAGTCATGAGTAGTAGATCACTGATGCAGCATTCTAGTCATGAGTAGTACTAGATCTAGCACTGATGCAGTATTCTAGACATGAGTAGTAGAGCACTGATGCAGCATTCTAGTAATAAGTAGTAGATCACTGATGCATCATGGGTAGTAGATCTAGCACTGATGCAGGAGTACATGTGAGTGAATGTGTTGCATATCAACCATATGATACTGAAATGTCAGACAATGGTCTCACCAAACAATATCTAACACCAAATCGACACCACATACTGAATCCTATCAATATTAAACACCACCGACTGAAACCCTATCAATATTAAACACCACATACTGAAACCCTATCAATATTTAACACCACATACTGAAACCCTATCAATATTTAACACCACATACTGAAACCCTATCAATATTAAACACCACCGACTGAAACCCTATCAATATTAAACACCACATACTGAAACCCTATCAATATTTAACACCACATACTGAAACCCTATCAATATTTAACACCACATACTGAAACCCTATCAATATTAAACACCACATACTGAAACCCTATCAATATTTAACACCACATACTGAAACCCTATCAATATTTAACACCACATACTGAAACCCTATCAATATTTAACACCACATACTGAAACCCTATCAATATTTAACACCACATACTGAAACCCTATCAATATTAAACACCACATACTGAAACCCTATCAATATTTAACACCACATACTGAAATCCTATCAATATTAAACACCCCATCAACACCACGACTGAAACCCTATCAATATTAAACACCACATACTGAATCCTATCAATATTAAACACCACCGACTGAAACCCTATCAATATTAAACACCACATACTGAAACCTATCAATATTTAACACCACATACTAAACCCTATCAATATTAAACACCCCATCAACACCACCGACTGAAACCCTATCAATATTAAACAACACATACTGAAACCTATCAATATTTAACACCATATTAATACCATACTGAAACCCTATCAATATTAAACACCACATACTGAACCCTATCAATATTTAACACCATATTAATACCACATACTGAACCCTATCAATATTAAACACCACATACTGAACCCTATCACTATTAAACAACACATACTGAACCCTATCAATATTATACACCACATACTGAACCCTATCACTATTAAACAACACATACTGAAACCCTATCAATATTTAACACCACATACTAAACCCTATCAATATTTAACACCATATTAATACCACATACTGAAACCTATCAATATTAAACACCACATACTAAACCCTATCAATATTAAACACCACATACTAAACCCTATCAATATTAAACACCACATACTGAACCCTATCAATATTAAACACCACATACTGAACCCTATCACTATTAAACAACACATACTGAAACCCTATCAATATTATACACCACATCAACACCACATACTGAACCCTATCAATATTAAACACCACATCAACACCACATACCGAACCCTATCAATATTTAACACCACATTAATACCAGATACTGAAACCTATCAAGTTTTGTTTTGCAAGATTGCTTCGCAAAGAGTATTCAATTCAATTCAATTAAATTGTATTTGTATAGCGCCAAAACAATACAATTGCCTCTAGGCGCTTAACAGAGCCAAGAGCCTAAACCCCCTTAGTGCATGCACAATGGCAACAGGGGCAAGAAAAAACTCCCTGTTAGGCAGGAAGAAACCTTAAGCAGAACTACGGCACATAAGGGGGGACCCATCTGCTTGAGGTCGGCCGGGTGGAGATAGGAAGGTGGGAAGGGGGGAAGGGGGAGGGTTGTGTGGCAGAAGGGGAAAGGAAGCAACAGGGGTTGTACAGAGCCAGCATTTGGTCGCTGGACATAGTATGTATACCAAAAAATCAGCTGGCCCTGACCATGTAAGGGTAAGGGTTCTGAAGGAGTGCAGTGAACAACTAAGCCCTATATTTGCTCAGGCTTTTCAAATGTCCCTGGACACACGCTACATTCCCAAGGCCTGGAAATCCTCGCTTATAGTACCAGTTCCAAAGGTGTCAAAACCATGTGTTTTAAATGATTATCGTCCTGTTGCCCTTACGTCCATCATAATGAAGAGTCTAGAGAGGATTGTCCTGAAACATGTTCTTGATGAAGTGCAGCACAGTACTGATCCCTTACAATTTGCCTATAGGGTTATGAGGAGCACAGACGATGCTCTACTGTACATGCTCCACAACATTTATTGTCATTTGGACAGGCCCAATCGGTATGCTAGGGTTCTTTTTATAGACTTTTCGTCGGCGTTCAACACAATCAGGCCCCACTTTATGATGGAGAGGCTACTGCACTTGGGTGTGAATGCAAATATAATTAGATGGGTTGAGTCCTTTCTGACGGAGGGGACACAGTGTGTTAGAGTGAACGAGGCTGTGTCCACCCCCATTTTAACAAACACAGGGGCTCCACAAGGGAGCGTAAGTTCACCTGTATTGTTTACTCTCTATACAGATGCATGCCAAAGTAACACAGCCGATCATATTACAATTAAATTTGCTGATGATACAGCTATTGTAGGGTTAATACAGAACAAGGATGAAACACAATATAGAGACTGGGTGGACCAGTTTGGAGACTGGTGTAAGTCCAGCTGTCTTATTCTCAATGCAAGGAAAACAAAAGAGTTGATTATTGATTTCAGGACGGGGAGTCACATCCACCAGAGTATGGTCATAAATGGGGAGGGGATTGATGTTGTGGGGAGTTACAAATACCTGGGAACAATAATAGATGATAAATTAACATGGGGTTGTAATACAGATGCTATCTATAAAAAGGGGCTGCAAAGGCTCTATTTTATGCGGAAGTTAAGGCAATTCAGAGTTGACAGAGACATGATGCGTATTTTTTACAACTCTTTTGTTGAGAGCATTTTATGTTTTTGTTCTGTGGCCTGGTACTTTTCACTGTCAGTAGCAAACAAAAATAAGCTTCACAAGATAATTAACATGGCCAGCAAGATGCCAGCCATTAAATAGCTTGGCCATGACTGTTGAAGCAAGGGTGGTAAGAAAGGCACATAGTATTTGTAATGATGTGTCACACCCTTTACATCAGGCGTATGAGTTGTTGCCTTCAGGCAGGAGGTTCAGGCTGCCTTCATTACAGACAAATAGAGCCCGTAAGTCTTTTATACACACCAGTACATCCCTGTTAAATAAGAATCCAACTGTAATGTAACTACACTCATCACCACACTTTTCCATTGTATTGTATTTTGAGGGGGTTGTGTATTGTAATGAGAGCGTATTGTCCTGTCCTATGTCATGTTGTGTTCTGTCTGTATTTGTCTTTGTGTCTTTTTTCTGTTTTTGTAACTATCAGATGCACTGTCAATGGCACAGAACAAGTTTCTGCAAAGACAAATAAATAATCTATCTATCTATACAGGCATCCGGTGGTAAATACATGATACAGGCAAGACCAGATTACTGTACTAATCGGGTTACTGTTACAGGGGTAAGGGATGTGGGGACAGAGAAACATTTCAGTGTTCAGAAATACATACACTTAGTTGTCTTAACTGTGACTTATGTTGGACTAGACTAATGCTGGACATAGACGACTCTTCAATTAAAAAACAGCTGTTGTATGTGTTTGCTGCCAGTAAACATCCTAATGAAAGCAAATTTTTTCAATGAAAATACATCACAACTAATACACACATTTATTTCCTACATAAACATTGCATTCATACAAGTGAACTGGCTGGAAGAGCATTGCATATTACATATCTGCTTGCCTTGGCATACTTTATAATCTATACTTGGCATACTTTCTCTTCCTGCTTTACAATGCTGATGCTGTATCAGTCTGTATGACAATGAAACTAAAGAATGCTCAAAAATAAAGAATGCTCAATGTGACTTAGGAACATTTATGTATAGAAAAATGTATTTATATACATATATAAATAAATCAACACTATTTAACTTATACAAACTTTAATATTTTTTTCAGTTGTAGGGTCATAGCTAATGATTATTTGCTAGTATTTTGCCATGCATGGATGTCTGGCTCAACTGTGGGTTTTTTATGAGCAGACTGGGCTACAATATAGATCCTCTAAGGGACCAAGATGGGTTAACTGTTGACTGTTAACTATTGTGTGTTTCCCTATTCTCTACTGCTTTACTGTGATTGTTTGGCCCACTATGGGCAGTGAAGACTGGCAAAGAGAAATCCAAACCAGACAAGAGCCTTTGGGTTAAACATTCTCCCATGAGATGAAACCAGTAAAGATATGCTAGTCTGCCCATGCTGAGCACTCTTTGCCCAAGGTCCCTAGAAAATAATACCTTAAAAAGTAACCTACATTTGTCCCATTTCTCATTTCTATTTTCCATATTAACTGATCTCGGACACAACCACTAGGGCCGTAGGTTTTCCCTTTCCCCCCCATATATTGAATTTTTTTAAAAAGTTGAAATCGTTCAACATAGTTTATCATAGCTAATTAAATCTGTGGCGTAGTCACCAACCAGGAAGTGAGCTCATAACGTTTTTGATGAATCAAATTTGGGACATGGATCAACTACCACTTCCTGAGAATGTGCAACAAAATATTGCATCATTTGACCACTAGGGGTCATACAATGTAAGTAAAGACACATTTTGCTGTACAACTACTGATGAATTCTTGCATCTGGCTATATATTTGGGTCCTAAAGCCTAGACAGGGCATATCAACCTAATGGGTCCACCATGTTGGATTTTATGAAAAGGTTTAGAATTTTCACAGACCACAAATTTTGTCTTAATTCATTTTGGCATAGATGATCTTCGGGCCAAGCCTGATTTTTGATTTTTGAAAGCGCTTGTCTGTGACAGCTAATCGATATGACTTCAAACTGCAATAGCAACTGTGTCATGTTGAACTGCAGCTTGCACTGTTATTTGTTATGTCTTTTTCTTTGCAGTATTTAACTGGTTTGAGAAATCTGACAAAGAAAGACTAAATCCATTCATCCATTCAGACATTTTGTTTTTGAAAGTGTCAAAAATTACTGCATTCATTTCATTTTTGAAAGTCTCTAACATTAACTTCAAACTAATTTATTTTTTGAAAGTCTCTAACATCAACTTCAAACTCTTTTTCTAAGCTGCAAAGTGGTATTTTTTTTCTTGTAATATTTGGTAGAGAACTCTCATTTACATATGGTATCATGTGGTCCACCAAACAAATGAAACATTCTAACTGGTAACATACTAAAATATAGTTGCACATAAAAAGACTAAACCTCCATATTATATTACATATCAGTGTTCCGAAGGGGACAATCTAATTGTCCCATTACTTGAAGGTAATTAAGCAAAATGTAGGATAAAATAAAATTGGACAATGAAATTAACTTAATTTAATGAACCCCTACTTTTCAATCCCTTAAAACCTAGTGCACAACATCCAACAATATGTGCAACACATTCAGGTCTGCATACATTGGCATGCATCCTCTGCCAAAGGCAAAATTACACTTTTAAACTTTGGACCCAAGCGATGAAGTAATATCTGAACAGGCCTACATAGTACAGTGGAAGCAAGTTGCCAGACCAATATTTTTAATCAGAAATTCTCATCAGGTCAAGAGAAGGAAGAGCTGTGAAGAATGCAAGACTGAGAAACATTTGATCTGAGAATGGGACACTTTTGAACTATGGATGTATTGGCCATTATGCAATATATGCATACACATATGAGCATAATGTGCCATATTTACACACACATATGAGCATAATGTGTCAGATTTACAAACACATGTAAACTGTGAGAACAACTCATTACTCTGCAACCACGTCATCATTGGAAGGAAAGAAGAATTTCTGTGATGATCGATGTTAATCTTAATGTTAATGACTTTGAAATGATTTTGCATCATCCCATAAAATAATTAGGGTAATCCTTTTTAAAGTCAGCAGTTTACATAAATACATTGTTAGCCACAGCACTTAATGTGTAATAGAAAAAAGTCCATTTAGCATATATTGTGTTTTAGATTCCATTTGATAGGTGTTCAGGTGAGCAGTAATGTGAATTGTAGTTGTGCCATACCTTCTGAGAACCAGAGATGGTGCGTTTTATGGAAGCATGTCTGAAAGATCCGCTCTTTCTTCCTCCAGGTGCCCGACTGTCCATACTCTTCCCTCCTGAGCTGACACTTCAGACTAGAGGCAATCTTCAGGACGATGTGTGTCTGAAAACAGCCTTTTCTGTGGGAGATCCACACCCAATCTAACAAGACTATACCAATACAGACAACATCTACACTAAATACACAATCCACCTCTAAATAGGAAAGTGGAACACCACATAATAAGACTGGGCATATAGCATGCCCTGCATGACAACTAAAATAGCAGCTTATCTATCTGCTAAAACATAGGCTCTCTTTGCCCCCTTTCAATCCCCCAGTCTCTATTCCACTCTCTCATTCTCTTTTTCTCTGTATATAATCAGGCTTAATGGAGCATTACTCTTTAATGGCAGCGATTAAATCAATTGAGATTGAAGATAAATCTAAATCTACTTTGTAAATTCAGTGACATAAAGGTTTTAAAAATAAGAAAAAAAAGGCACGTGATAAAAGTGGCAGACTTTCTGCTAACAAGAACATCAACAACACAAGACCTAATTTGGATGCTCAAATTCTGACCCCTATGCCTGAAGTCTGATGCAGACTGACTGAAGTCTGTTGCATAAAAGAATCTTGTTAGTACTTAAGAGTTTCATTGAGTGACATAGTCTCTAACAATATTTGTTTTAAAACCATTTGTGTGTAGCTTTGGCTGTATGCCTGAGGTCATTGTCTTGCAGACTGAGGTCACACTTTCTTGCAGACTGAAGTCACGGTTTTCTTGCAGACTGAAGTCACAGTTTTCTTGCAGACTGCATCAGGTTTTCCTCCAGGATTTTCCTGTATTTTGCTGCATTCATTTCATCCTCCCTCACAAGTCCCGTCACGCAGTTTTTGAGGACGGCCCACTCAAGGCAGGTTTACGGTTGTGCCATATTCCTTCCAATCCTTTACTCTTTATAATCCAAACATTCCATTTTTCAAATGTGATGACCTTGTGGCACAAAAGGGCTTGTTGTCATGGTTCATAGCAGAGATAAAATGTACCCACTAATATAATCAGGAGAAACAAACCTTTTAAATGGTATGAAATAAACAAAGAATAAACTATCAAGTGCAACACACATTGTTATTTTAATAATAAAATCAAAAATCAATCAAAAAACAAAACAAAACAGAGGAGAGAAAGAGAGGATGAAGAAGAAGATGAGGGCTCTAGCTGATGGTGACTGATTCTCCATATGCTTCATTTTACCCAGAATATAAAACACACTGTGTTGTTTTTGTTTTATTTATGATTACAAATTCATAAAAAAAACAGGAAAAACAACGGTACTTACCACATTTTTACAAGCAAGCAATCAGTAACTTTATTAGAACCACAGCGATATTACGACAACAATATAACAAAGGTGAACTAAATATTTTACATGTAAAACAAAATATGCACCACAGTTTTTCCACCTGATCAACCTGCAGAAACCCTCAGCTTACAACTGCCCTTTCCCCCCAGACCATTATGCACAAATCCTCCTCTGCTTAAAACACATACTGTGTGCCAGCCTGCTTACATGTCATATAATACATAATGGCATTACTGATGGTTTTCTGCTTCATTGCTCTGCCTATCCTCATAATAGTAACCTTGTGAGGACACTGTATGCCCACTAAGCTGTAATAGTAACCTTGTGAGGACACTGTATACCCACTGAGCTGTAATAGTAACCTTGTGAGGACACTGTATGCCCACTGAGCTGTAATAGTAACCTTGTGAGGACACTGTATGCCCACTGAGCTGTAATAGTAACCTTGTGAGGACACTGTATACCCACTGAGCTGTAATAGTAACCTTGTGAGGACACTGTATGCCCACTGAGCTGTAATAGTAACCTTGTGAGGACACTGTATGCCCACTGAGCTGTAATAGTAACCTTGTGAGGACACTGTATGCCCACTGAGCTGTAATAGTAACCTTGTGAGGACACTGTATGCCCACTGAGCTGTAATAGTAACCTTGTGAGGACACTGTATGCCCACTGAGCTGTAATAGTAACCTTGTGAGGACACTGTATGCCCACTGAGCTGTAATAGTAACCTTGTGAGGACACTGTATGCCCACTGAGCTGTAATAGTAACCTTGTGAGGACACTGTATGCCCACTGAGCTGTAATAGTAACCTTGTGAGGACACTGTATACCCACTAAGCTGTAATAGTAACCTTGTGAGGACACTGTATGCCCACTGGTCTACAACCAATACTTTGAAGGCTGGTTCTCTCCATTTTTATCCACTAATAATTCTGTATATTTCATGTACAACCCCAAATCAGAAAAACTTGTGACAGTATGGAGAATCCAAATTAAAAAAGAGAGCAGCGATTTATAAATGTACCTTACCCCATACCTTTCATACCTTAAGACTTGTTTACAGGTAGAATGGGACAAAGTTACACCTGAAATGCTTCCTCACTCGGTGTTTTCAGTCCCTAAACGTCTTTTAAGTGTTGTGAAAAGGAATGGCATCATAACAAAGTGATAAATGCTTTACTGTCCCAAATTAAAAATATATATATATTGTAAGAATCAAAATTAAATGAGGTGTTTACTATAAAAAAAAACACAATACAATTCATGAGGTAATACATCAAATAATGTTCTGTTGTATTGTTTTCAAGTAATACAGGTCAAAAATAATTTACAAATTACTTTTTTAGTTTTAATTTAAATATATACCGTCCCAACTTTTTCTGATTTGGGGTTGTATATGCCTTCCACCATGGTTCTAGAAATCATATACAGTATGTATCATGAACACATGTCTCATTTGTGGTGATATATACTGTATATATATAAAGACTAGTGCTGTCAAACGATTAAAATATTTAATCGCGATTAATCGCATTTTTGTCATTGTTAACTCAAAATGAATCGCGATTAATCGTAAATGTATTAATCGCAATTTTTTTTTTTAATGCTCGTATCAACATGGAAAAGTGGATTGGCTTGCTTTATGCAATATTTTATTTGATTGAAAAACAACATTGCCAAACAAGGCGGTACAAAATGAAATTATAAAATCCACATTTCAAAAAACAAGGACTCAGCCTATAGTGCAGTTAAACCATGGCTTAATATTTTCTTTTTTTCAAGTTTGCTGTGAACATAGAAGTCAGGCCTCTTATTTCAAAAACAATGAACCGTAACAGTTAGGTTACCAATAAAAGGTAAGTTGTTACATAGAAACACAGAGTGGGTTTGGGGCTGATTGACAGTAGACACAAGAAACCTACGCCTGATCTAGAACATCTTGAATGCCACTCCAAGAAACAACTCCTCTCGCTAACTACACACACACACACACACACACACACACACACGCACGCACACGCACACACACATGCACACACACACACGCACACACACAGACACATACACTAACTACACAAAACATTTTCATCTTTTAAAGAAACAACTCCCCTCACTAACTACCAAAACATTTTCATCTTTTAAAGAAACAACTCCCCTCACTAACTACCAAAACATTTTAATCTTTTCATCTCTAACTTACATTTTCTGTGACATAGCTAACAGCTTTTTTTAACTCCTCTAGTACGGTAACGAGTGATTTCAGGATGGCAACAGAGAAACTATTGGAGAAATTCACGCTGGCAAGATAGATTTTCCTAAATCTTATGTCCTGGTGTTGTATTACAACGTTGCTAATCCTGAAAACAGAAAAGAATCATACCTAGATTGAAAGCATCCTGTCCAGCTGCATCACTGTGTGGGGCAGTAGCTGCACTGAACACGCAATGCATAGTGAACACAGCTGGTAAGATCATTGGTGCCCCCCCCCCCCCCCCCCCCAAAAAAAATCACTCAGGATAATGAATATTTATGTTCACTTAGGTGCAATGCACACGAAGTCTAGGGCCTCCGAATCGGATTTACTTTTCACACCAATCGAATCTTTTAATTTCGTACATACGGAGGCTGGCAACGACAGATTTGCGTAAACACGGAGGCAGCAGATTGTGGTGAACCGACTGTAGTACATCCCCCACGCCTGTTGGTGTCGCTCTAACGGTGTTACAAACAACTGGCAGACAACTGAAGAAAGCGGAAAATAAGACAAGCGCATGCGTATAAAACAAGCGCGACCTCAAACTCCACTGCAGAAGAAGAAGGAGAGGAAAACAAATACAGACGAATGCGAAGAAGAAGAAGAAGACAAGAAGACAAGAAGACAAGAAGACAACCAAAAGAACCGAAAGAACAGACAGAACATGGCAAACGCCAAAAATGTTATGGTTTGGAGTGACGATGAAACCGTGCAGACGAACACCAGCCCCCGTACCGATTCAAATCTACTCACTTTTTACCCCGGACTGCGATCGTTGCAGAAACAAGGTGCGGATAGAGAGTGTTCGTATGGATGATAGGGCTATCTGTATTAGCTATCCATATCAGTTTGACAAACTAGGCTCCATGTAAACGACACTTTAGTTTTAGGAAATGTCTTGTCTTATCTGTTGTGCCTGTGCACCTTTATATGTTTCACCGTGGGAGAGTGGGAAACGTCTTATTGATTCCTTTGTATGTCTTGACATATTAAGTTATTGACAATAAAGCTACTTTGACTTTGACTTTTTTGAAGAAGGCTGTATGCATTTATCATTTGATCTGACCTGTCAACACCGCCCTTACATTAAGTATGGTAGTCTGGCTAGATACTATTCTTTCCCAGACTGTATCCTTTCTTACACATCTTTAGACTTTTAACATTTCATTAGTATTGTGGAAACTGGATGAGCATGTGACTGCTATGTATCTTTCCACTGGTCCTGTCCTTCTGTCTCTTTACGCCTCATCATAAGAGCTGATAAGAGAATAGATAAATTAAACTTAGGCCTCTTTTTTCCCCACCGAAAATATACATATTTTCCTAAACTGAAAATATTTTCTGTTTCTTTGAGAAGGTGCAATAAAACATTGCAATGACTGGGTGTTGACTGCTTCCTTCATTTTGATAGAGATACCAGTGTAATGTTGCCGTCATAGGCTATGTACAAGGCTTGTGAAATTAATGTGAGCATTGGTATTGATTTTTTAGAAACTAAACAAGTTTAGCTTGATCAGTTGGAATGAAGGATTCAGTTTTGAGTAATACTTACTTAACAAACTGAGTTAAATTGATGGCTCGGGAATGGTTGATTGAAGTTAATACGTAACTTGGTTATTAGTACATTAAACTTGCATTTTCCATTCCATTCAATTTAGGGTGTAAGTAGATTGAACATAACCAACTTAATTTGCACAACACAAGGCAACAAGTTAAAACATATTTTTCAGGGGGTTGAGGGGTAAATTTGAAGTCATGGTTTTTTCTATCAGTGTTAAATTCCATTATCCTGCAAAACACTGTTTAAAGATATATAAAAGAAGATATGTAGAAGATATATATATATATATATATATATCACTAAATGTAACCACCACTAGAGTAAAATACCTGTATGATATTAAAGTATGTTTATATACAGTGTATTGGTGGTTACATTTTTCAACAAACATATTTATTAAATCATTTCATTAATCAAAGCCAAATATACTTAAGATATACATTGCACATACAAAGTTTTTTGTTTGATCTACAAGTCATGAGTAGTCATTTGAACAGTGGATGATAACCATAATACACACATGTGTGAATTAGTGTTAGGTAAAAAGGGACAGACACAATTTTAATTATATGTACTATGTTTTATTTTTAAATATTTGTCCACAGGTGACATAGCATTAAACATCATAGTTTGACCTTAAAACAAAAGTGTGTTTTAAACAAAATAACACAAAAGTACCCCATGCCACCCAAACATAACATACATATCTATAGTACCACAACAAAGCATATTTACATCAAAAAAATAAAAAAATGTTTAATAGAAAAAAGAATTCAAACATTACATAAATAGGGAGATTACTATGACACGAGGACCGGTGTACTGTTTTTTTGGAGAACCTGTCTCGTTGAATTCTACCAAGCCTGCATGTTAAAGCATTGTGAACTTTACTACGCTGTCTGCATTGAGTATAATTGTGTGGTTACACTCAGTCCTGTTGAAGGTATCATAAACATATCCCAATATTCCTGAGCGCATTGTCTTAATTGTTTAAATCTTACCAAACCATATTAGACTAAATCAAATTTAAGATCATTAATGTATATATATATATATATATACACATATATATATTGCTGCAAGCAACTTGGTGCCATCATTTCAAGGTCATGTTGAGGCTAGAACTTCCCAAAAAAGTTATGGCAACACTTCCAGTTTGGAAGCTTTGACATAAAATTTGATGCGTCGCCTTTGTGCTTAGTCTCCGATAAAAATGCAATGTTCCTTCTTTCACTCAATGGCCCCTGTTTTGAGGACGATAACGCCCAGTCGCACCGAACTCTCCCGTGACGCATGGAATGTTCAATATGGGCATGGCAAAATATTATTCTCTGACAGGGAATATTAGAATGCATCAATCATAAACCCTTATTTCCCAAGTGTGATTTATTTAAATATTATGTTCGTTTGGAAGAGTAGTGCATTATGCTTACATATTTCTGTATCAGCAAGGAAGCAGAGGCAAACCTGTGATACGGGTTCATGCAATTAATCATGCCTGCAAAGTGGTTTGAATATTATTTTGAAAAACCTTTACCAGCAAAGTCTGTAAAGGATTCTAACCCATTTTTGTGTATTCTAATACAAAAATGTAACTGCACATCAAAACGCTTTGCTGCTTTTCTTTGTTTGAAGGCTTTGTATGACCATAGAAATGTGTGTACAAAAATACAAGGACCATTCAGAAGGGATAACTATTTCTGGTGACATTTGATTGGCTGTTAAAAATAACAGTAAACAGTCAAACAGAATACTTAAGTGACCTTTTACACAGCAAGCCTCAACTGCAAGCAAGCTGGTGAACAAAAGATATATGTTGACTTCGGGTGGCCATAAAATATCAAACTCTGTGGCCACAACATATCAAACTCTAAATTGAAAATGGCATGAGGATGTAAACCTCCTGGACTTGTCTGTGATAATCTCTGTCACATGTCTAGTGACTAGACTGATCCATGAAACATTCATGTGGCTCTGGGCCAGATCCCTTTCATTGTTTCATTACATTGGAGGATGATGCTGACATGTTTAGACAGAGGAGATTGCTCTATGTCCAAGCTAACATGTTGCTTAGAAAATTCCACCACTGTACATATGATGTAAAAATGAATTTGTTTAGAGCCTACTGCACCCCTCTCTATACAGCTCCACTCTGGGTGAATTACAAGAAGGAGAGCTTGCGTAAATTGAAAGTAGCCTATAATGACTGTCTTAGGATACTGTCTTATTGTCTTGACATATTAAGTTATTGACAATAAAGCTACTTTGACTTTGACTTTTTTGAAGAAGGCTGTATGCATTTATCATTTGATCTGACCTGTCAACACCGCCCTTACATTAAGTATGGTATTCTGGCTAGATACTATTCTTTCCCAGACTGTATCCTTTCTTACACATCTTTAGACTTTTAACATTTCATTAGTATTGTGGAAACTGGATGAGCATGTGACTGCTATGTATCTTTCCACTGGTCCTGTCCTTCTGTCTCTTTACGCCTCATCATAAGAGCTGATTTTTAAAAATGAATTTGTTTAGAGCCTACTGCACCCCTCTCTATACAGCTCCACTCTGAGTGAATTACAAGAAGGAGAGCTTGCGTAAATTGAAAGTAGCCTATAATGACTGTCTTAGGATACTCCTGAAGAAACCCAGGAGTACTAGAGCCAGTCAGCTGTTCTGTAGTAGAGGTCTAACCACCTTCATGGCCTTGCTGAGGAACCTTACTTTTAAGTTTATGTGTCGGATGGACCGCTCTTCAAATGTTATAATTGATCTGATGACAGACCCTGGCCGCAGCTCTGTCAAGTACACATCTAAGATTTGGGAACACTGGCATAAGTGCCTTTTTTAGCCCTTCTTTCCTTGTGTATTTATATGTATTTATGATTGTATGTATGTATATTTATATGTAATGTATTGATTTTATGTATTGTACATCTTCCATGTGGGCCTTGAGCCTGTAATAAAGTGTATTATTGTCACTTTCATCATACTGAATACTATGCAGAACAGAGATATTGCAGCATTCTGTTCCATGTTCCAAAATCTCCATGATCTATTTGGACTTTATGATGTATTCATAATCTCATCTAAAGCCTTTAAATGGAATGTGCAAACCTGACACTACAGCACATATTCTGTGGCTAAGCCTATTCAGTCTCTTCATCTCAACCCCTACGTAATAGGGTGGTCTTTTTTCTGTTGTATGCGCCAGTAGTTTCAGTTTGACGACTTAGGCACTGAAGGTGAAACTATGAGGCCGTCCAAGAACAAGGCAGAGGCTGAATGCATGCGTTTAAAAGCCAAGTGCAATATCCAACCATGATGACATGGAATAAAGAGTTTCTCATCAGGCCTGGACATGAAATGGGCAAGAGTGTATCCTGTTGCACTGTTTAATGTGAATGCTGTGATGGTACTGTATGACGTTGCACTGTTTAATCTGGACGCTGTTATGGTACTGTATCACGTTGCACTGTTTAAACATGGACGCTGTGCTGTGATGGTACTGTCCGTTCACCTTTTTCGTAATGTCTTGCCAGTACAATGAGTATGCCCTTGCCTTTTCAGTGTATTTTCTGGAAACATTGGCATAAATACATTTTTTACACCATAATCTATCACTCAAACGATACAACTATTGACTACATAATCTTTCAGTATCACGCAGACGATAAATATTGACATAAAATATGATTAAAGGATGTTTTTAAGGGATTGAAAATAAGAAATGGGCAGAAATCACCCACTTTGGAATAGCTTTTCTAGGCTTGTTTGGTAAATCCCAATGCAGTATACATTATCCCGCTTATTATACGACTACTTAATAGAACTACTTAGAGGTGGTGCATAGCAACCTATCACTTGCTGACAATTTACAGTTACAATGAATTCCCGTTACATTATATGAATGGACTAATTGCAGAATGATATAAAATATTTGAATTAGAAGCACAAAACCTGTTGCAAATGGCAGGGGTGATTCATATTTTGCAGTGGTCATTATAAAGAGATATCGCATCCCCTAACACTGAAGGGGGCCCATTCAAATCAATGGAACTTTTGACAACATTCTGAGAAGCTGAATTATAAGATGATTCATCCAATAACACCAATTCCTCAAAGACTGTATTTACGTATATCTATTTGGTTGCATTTTGACAATTTTTAAATGAAAATTGATTGAAAATTATTCAAATTCATGTTTATAAAATTTGGCTGTAATAGAATGATCATTTTTAAGATTTTAGTATAGGAATATTTGAATATGGGAAAAGATGTCAAATTCCTTGTTGGGGTTGGGGACTTCCGGCAGCAGCCAAACCTCTCACAGTACAAAACAACAACAACAAACCTCTCCTAGAACTTAACAACAACAACAAAGTAGCTTTTGTGAGCACTTCTCTGGGCTTGTCAAGTGGGCAACTTCCTTTGTTCATTGAATTAGGCCTAAAACACCTCTAGAATGCTCAACAGTGGAATCTGGAATCCTACACCCACTCCCCTCTATACTCAAAATAGGTTAGGACACAACAAAGGGCACACCTCAAGATACACCCAAGCATTAGAGACACCTCCCCACAACAACCATGACCGGATATCAGTCTATACTAGGAAAGACATCATAAGAGGTTCCAACAATGAATTTAATTCGGTTAGCATCCATAGCCCACAATTTTCTCCAGCTGATTAAGTGTAATAATGGCAACATTCATTTTAAGTATTTAGAAATGAATGAGTGCAGAGGTTTGGACAATCCCTGAATTTCAAATAGTGCAATACAAAAATGGGAGGCAGTCACGTCAAGGCTTAAAAAGAGTTAGTAGCAAACGTTTTTTTTCAGAATCCTTTAAGAATCCTTAAATTAGGTCCCTATTCCCCACTCCAACTCTATATGTAGTGGCTTACTTAAGCAATAAGCCCCAAGAGGCCGTGCTTTGTGCTGATTATAGAACAGGTAAGGGGAGTTGCTAGGCACGACGTGAAGCGTCGGAGACTGGAACAATCAGTTTTAGAAATATGGCTTCCGTCTTGATGTGTATTACATTTACATTTTACATTCAAAAAAATAAACATTTTCATCAGAACTTGAACTTTACCCTGGCCACGACCTTGGTTTTGTTTTGCTCTATCAGAAGAGTGCTTTGAAAATAGTATTTGGTCCCTGTCCTCTTATCTTGTGACGATTTTTGTGCACCCAAAAAATAGGGCCCAGTGTGTAAGAGTTAAGAAGAACATTTAGAAGAACCTTTTCACACTGACTTTGTTCACTGACTTTGTTCACAGCCATTGTTCACATTCTGATTAAAGTAGGGCAGTTTTTATCCTGTGTGCTAGGAGAAGCTAAGTGTTTCTCTGTGTGTTGGAGCTGTGTGCTAGGAGAAGCTAAGTGTTTCTCTGTGTGTTGGAGCTGTGTGCTAGGAGAAGCTAAGTGTTTCTCTGTGTGTTTCTCTTTGTGCTAGGAGAAGCTAAGTGTTTCTCTGTGTGTTGGAGCTGGGGCGTGAGCGTGCCAGAGGTGGGCTGTGTTGGCTCTGGACGCTCCGAGGTGGTTTCTTCCCCTGCTCCTCCTTCATGAAGAGATCCACCAGAAGGGCCTTCTCCCTGTGGATCTGGAGACTGATGTCTTTGGGGATGTCAGGGATCAGCCAGTCGATGAAGTCACTCATCAGCATCACAGCATTCTGCAATCAGAGGTAAGATTATTTGGAGCCTTATTAAAAAGGTGCTGACAACAATCATGGCTATAATGGCTTTCAGGGGAGCCTGGTAGAATAATTACAGACGCATGTCTGCAAGATAACGTGACGTGTGATTGCTCAACAGCAGCAGAAAATCATAACCCTTTCCCAACAAATGACAGATTATACAGCTTTAACACTGATTATTATTATTATTATTATTATATAATCTGGATCACATGAGCATACACCACACAGGGTTGGTTTTTTGATTCATAAAAAAGTATTGAAAATGAGCAATTATTTGCTAATTTGTTGTGTGCAATACTAAAGTGTAATAATATTCTATCCATCCTCCATGCTTTAGGCGTAAAGAATGTCAGAGATACTTAGAATACTTTGAAATCCTCAAATACCACAGAGTCAGCTGGTATAATGAGTGTACATTAGGGTATGGACAAATAGTCTTACTGTTGTAAGATCAGAGAATTTCATAGAATGTAGCAGATTTATCCAAAAATACCCTGAGCAACTAAAGAAACCCACGTCTTGGAAAATTGGAAAAGTCTGATGGTTTAATGTGTATGCTGAGTATACCTAGATGCTTTGTGTTACGTGGGGAGCCGTATTGTGCCCGTCTGTGCGCTGGTTTCTATCTGTCCCCCTCTACAGGTGACCTGGTGTCCAATTGGGACGCATTTGTGGGCGGGCCTTCGCCTATAAAAGACGCCCCTTGCGCGTTTCATGGCTGTCTTTCCAGCTCTCTGGCTTTTTGGCTCTCCCCCGTTCGTCCAGCTACACCGCTTCCGGTTTTCGTTGGGCCTGCTGCACGGCGCTCCGCTGGTGCCCTGCTTTATTGTTATCATCGTTACCAGAGTTTCGTTTACTCGCAGTTTAATCCAGAGTAAACCTTTTGCTTTATGTGCATTGGAGGTTGGTGGTGTTTGGTGGTAGGCTTTTGGAAACGCTTTCAGATCAGGTTAGTCTAGAGTAGAAGGCAGTTTACCCGGAAGACTCACCACATTCCCGTGTCCTTTTATTTAACGCGAGCAGCTTATATCTCCCTTTTATTTCCAGCAGACAGTGTGAGTGTTTGCTTTCTATTTTGTTACTGATTATTTTCATCACCACCTTCTCCTTCCGTTAACTCTTGGTTTGTTAATAAATATATTTACTTTCACCGTCACCAGTTCTCTTTGGCTTCTTTATGTTATGCTACCATTTCGTTACGTTATGGTTTTGTAACATAAATGGGGGCTCGACCGGTTTTGAACCAAATTCTTAGTTAAAACATTAGCTCTGATTAACTCTAACCCAATCTTTTTCGATGTGGGCGCACTGCTCCGCACAGCTGCCTACTGCGGTTGTCTTTTTAACCATAGTCTTGGTGACTTATGCAGGATATGCCCAGTGTTAATTATTTATTTATTGCCTTTGCTGTGGCAGCGAAAGATATCGTAGTATAGTAATGTTTGACATAGATGCGTTTGTGTTGTCTCCGACTCCGGAGGCATTATTGACGGCTAAACGCGATGATCTGGTCCGAATCGCTGGCCACTACAAACTGGAAGTTCGTGGTTCTCCAAGGCTAGGTGAGCTGCAGGAGAAGCTCACTGCAGACTTGCGTGGTCTTGGATTGTTGGGAGGTGAGAGCCCTGATGAGCCCGAAGCCGGTAAGACCATTCGCTCTCCTGGCCAGTCTTCTACAAAGTCTGGTTTAGAGTGGAAACGTTTAGAGCTGCGGGAAAATGAAATTGCGTGGGAACGTTAGAAACATAAGTTGGAGGCTGATAGGCAGACTCTTAGAGACCGTGAGCGAAGAGAACAGGAGTGCAAATTAAAGGATATGGAATACGCACAAGCGTTACGTATCAAAGAGATGGAGTTGAAGGCCCGTGAGGCTGGTGTACTACTTAGGCCAGAAAGTTTTGACGTGACGCGAAACATTCGCGTTGTCCCTCCCTTCAGAGAAGATGAGGTGGATAAGTTCTTTGCGCACTTTGAGCGTGTTGCAACAACGCTTAAATGGCCCAAAGAAGCTTGGCCCATGACTCTCCAATGTGTCTTTGTAGGCAAGGCGCAGGAGGCGTACTCCTCGTTGAGCATGGAAGACGCGGCGGATTATGAGAAGGTGAAACAGTCCGTCTTGCTTATTTACGCGCTCGTGCCGGAGGCTTATAGACAAAAGTTTCGAAATTATCGTAAGCCTGAATCCCTCGCACATGTAGAGTTTGTTAGCGAAAAAGAGATGCTCTTTGATCGTTGGCTAGGCTCTCAAGAAGTTACATCATTCCAAGCTCTTCGTGATCTCATGGTTCTTGAGGACTCTAAAAACTGTCTGCCACAATCAGTCGCAACTTATATAAGTGAGCATAAAGATTTGACACCTGCTAGTGCTGCCGTGCTTGCTGACGAGTTTGTACTCATGCACAACCGTATGCCTGCTCTCACTCATTCTCTGCAAAATGTTTCAATTTCCCCGGAGTTATATGAAGTTTCTGACTCTGTCGCTCCTTCTCTCGAGAAGCGTGCGCCTTTGGGTTTCAGAGGAACCCCAACGTGCAGCTACTGTAAGAAGCGTGGTCATGTTCTTGCCAAGTGCTTTTCGTTAAAACGCAAGAACCAGGCACAACAATATGCAAGTTAATGGGTTCCTGGATCTAATTTGTTTATTGCTGTTTTGCCTTTTGTGAATGACCCTAAACGTGACAATTTTCGCTCCGTTCATATTGGACGGATTCGTTTTATGCAAAGTATGTTGCCTTTAGTGATCAGCCTTGTACTAGTTCAAGGTTTTGAGATGTAATTGTTCTCATTGAGACTTTTCTTGTTCAACCTTCACTCTTTGGTGGCGACCCCATGTTACATTTGTCGCCATCTCTTTCCGATGCTCCTAAATTGGCTGAGCCGAGAGCATCTTGTACAGGAACTTCAAAATGACCCTTCTCTTCCTACGCTCTTTTCTGCAGTTATGTCCGACGAGGACATTGAGCGATGGCCTCATGGCTATTTTTCTCGAGATGGTGTCTTAATGCGCAAGTGGAGACCTCTTACGGCCCCGGCACAAGATGAGTGTAGAGTTCCCTATTAAATTGTTGTACCTGGGCGAGTCACTCGTTCTTTCTATGTGCCAGGTATGACCGTGATGTTGCTAAATATTGTCGTACGTGACAATGATGTCGGCGCCTTGCGCCCAATTAAGCATCATCCTTATGGCGCGCTTCCACACGGGCCTTTTCAAGGGTTTTAATGTATTGGTTATTGTTAAATAAATTGTGTCTTTAGTCAAAAACGAAGTTCGTCTTCTCTGATGAGTCCAATTTTCAGCTTTGCCCAACAAATGGTCGTCTGATGGTTAGACGGAGACCTGGAGAGGCCTACAAGCCACAGAGTCTTGCACCTACTGTGAAATTGGACTCATCAGAGAAGACGAACTTAGAAGACCCTCCAGTCCGCTTTGGTTAAATCCTTATGGTCTTTTACAAACCTCAGCCAGGCAAAGTACAACGTTGTCCCGGAAGAAAAACTTGCTTCCTTTTGCTCTGACAATGCTCCCCAACTCTGAGAAGTGTTTTTTCCAGCAGGGCAATGCTCCATGCCCACACAGCCAGGCCAGTAAAGGTGTGGATGGAGTACCACCAGATCAGGACCCTGTCATGGCCAGCCCAATTTCGAGACCTGAATCCCATAAAAAAACCTCTGAAATGTGATCAAGAGGAAGATGGATGGTCACAAGCCATGAAAAGAAGCCGAGCTGCTTGAATTCTTGCGCCAGGAGTAGCATAAAGTCACCCAACGGCAATGTGAAAGACTGGTGGAGAGCATGCCAAGACACATGAAAGTTGTGATTTTAAATCAAGGTTATTCCACAAAATATTGATTTCTGAACTCTTCCTAAGTTAAAGCATTAGTATTAGGTAGTTTAAAAATGAATATGAGCTTGTTTTCTTTGCATTATTCGAGATCTGAAGACACTGCATCTTTTTTGCTATTTTGACCAATTGTCATTTTTCTGCAAATAAATGATCTAAATGACAATATTTTTATTTGAAATTTGGTAGGAATGTTGCCAGTAGGTTATAGAATAAAACAAAAATGTACATTTTACTTTAACTAGTAGTTAAATAGTAAAACCAGAGAAACTGATCATTTTGAAGTGGTCTCTTAATTTTTTCCGCGGCTGTATCTAACAAAATCACAGATTTCCCTCCATTTCCGTCAACGAGAAAACTTCCATTGTTAAAGTTGATAGGCTAGAGAAAAATATCGAAAAGGAAAAAAAAAGTATTGTGCATCCCTGGTGTTTCTATCGGCGATTTTGAAATAGAGGTTGCCGACCTGACCTCGTCTGGCATCTGGGTGGGCAAGTTTAAATCACTAAACGATCAGCTGGAAGGAATCACACGTCAGCGAGCACAGCTTGCGAGTGAACACAAGTGGACTGACATGGGAAAGCTTCCATCTCAAGACGAACTGCTTCTAAAAACTTGGAATTAACTGCCCATTACATATCGCACATTGCAATATGTTAGTATTGCTGTGTTACCCATGTTCGGTTCCACTTATGCATGCGAGAAATCTTTCTCACATGAAAAATATAAAGGCGAACCTGCGCTCGCGTTTAAACGACGAAAGCCTCAATGCTTGCATGAAGCTTCACCTCACTGAATATGAGCCAGACTACAAGGCCATCAGCAAGTCTATGCAGCACCAGAAGTCGCATTAATCTCTGGTAGGCCTAATGTTCAATTTCGAGTGTAGAGTTGTCAACTTTGTTAACTTCATGTCGTTGTTACGCTGTAACGTTGTTAACTTCTGTCATTTCCCATTGCCATTTACATTTCAAGTTACTAGTAGGCTACAATAACTTTTAAAACTAGTAGAAAATGTATTTAAAAAACTCTGTTGAATAAAAGAAAACTGTTAGTTAAATATCCAAACTTTTTCTTGTAACTGTCTTTTTGTGACTCTTCTGAGGTATAAAAAAAATGGTAAAAGTGGCTCTCCAGGCAAAAAAGGTTCCCGACCCCTGCTCTAGGTTCTCGCCCTTCCGCCTGATGGATGGGCGTGAGCCACGTCTCTTTTGTGAGGTAATTCAATTCACCTGAAACTTTTTGAATGTAGTATACAAATATTATAGACTACGATGTTCTGTCATGTTATTTGACATTGCATTACATGATACATTAGGTCACTGGCGTAGACTCTCCAGAGGAAGTACTTGTGGCCAGTCCAGAAGAGGCGGACGTCGAGGCCTATGTCGAGGAGCGACACAGGAGAGATGGGGAGGTTTTTGAAAAGGTAATTAAATATTTAGCGAGTTGACACCTGTTGCGTTTAGAAAATGTTAACAAAGGTCAGTTGTGAACAAAATTGCTTTCGTACATAACCAGGTGCATGCAAACCTGGAGAGGGCCCAGCAGAGGCAAAAAGATGCCTACGGGAAGCGGATAAAGAAGGGGACCAAGAGGTATATGATCAGGCCAGGGATGGTGGTGTTGAAGAAGAATGAGAGGAAGCGTGGGAAGCCAGGCATGACGATGAAGCCTACTTGGCCAAACAAGTACAAGTAAGTAGACATGTTTCGTTTTCAGTGGTTTCTGACGTAGTGTGGTGGTTTGAGGCACATTAACTTATACAACATATGCAACCCCATCAAAAAGAATGCTCTGAAGCTGCATGTGAGAAGTATAAGTTACTATGGAGTAACTTGGCACTAATTTCACATCTTAACAATTTCAAGGGTGGTGAAGGTGGAGGACCATTTTGTGGAGCTGGAGACCATGGATGGAATCCCCCTGAATTCCAGGACACCCTACGCGTCAGTGAAGCCAGTTCGTATCAGTATGTGCTCTACTGTTATACTTATACTCATACTAATGTTAGTCTGCTATGCCTAAACATCTTTTCTTACTTGCTCTGGTGCATTTCCAAATTTGTCATTTATGTGTGCACAGTAGTCAGAGAGAATAAAGTTCACGCCTTTACTCTTTTGCCAGGGTCCCAGACAGGTCACCCCATTGAGGAGATTGTAGAGGTTTCCTCTGACAGCTCTATGTCGGGGAGCGACACCCTTGAGGTGCGTTGAAATTCACATGTGAACACCTGTGGGAATATCCATTACCAACCCTCACAATCACATGTGCCATAATGCTTAAGTATTACCAGCTCGTCATTCTAAAAAATAACCAAACTGTGCCTTCACAACAGCGTCATGTAACAAACAGTACTCTGAACATGCATGTTTCTCTTTCAGGTGACTGTACCTCCTGGCACACCGTCCCCACAAGAAGAGACAGGACAGTCTTATGGTCTGCCCGGCTCTGTGACAGAGGATTACAGGCATCATCAGGACGATGCTGCTCCAGCCCCAGTCTTGGTTGGATGACTCTGCCATCGATCATGCCATGGCACTCCTGAGGTTCCAACACCCCCATGTCGGAGGCCTCCTCTCCACCACCTCCCTGGCCCTATTGACACCTCTTCCAGCACCAACCCAGGGATTCGTACAAATAATGAATATTTGTGGGAATCACTGGGTTGTGGTAAGTAATGTCGGCTGCAAGGTAGGCGAAGTAAACATCTTTGATTCCCTGTATCGTACTTGCACCGATGACTTTGTTGCCCAAGTCACTGGCATTCTTCAGTTTGCAGGGAAGACAGTTCGCCTGCAGTGGCCAGACGTCTAGGGACAGAAGGGGGGTGCAGATTGTGGACTGTTTGCCATTGCAAACAGTCTTACTCTCTGCAGAGGTGAGGATCCTCGCATGGTACAGTACCACCAAGACCACATGCGGACTCATCTCTGTTCCTCTTTACATATTATTTATTGAAAAAACTAATGAAAAACAGAAGATTTAGCTCTAGTATTAATCATTAGAATAGGTTTAATTATTAGTTATTGCCTAATTTAAATTGTTTAAATAGTTTTATGTGTCAATCATACATACAGTATAGGGATGCATTTTTAGATTTTACAAAAACAAAAAACAAAAAAACCCTCTCTATGGCCTGTACCTTGACGTTGGTGAGAGGGCTTTCTACTAAAACAGGACTTAGGAATAACATGCCACATCCATGTATCTGAGTGCACATCTACTGTTTGTGTGATCAAGACTTGTCATCAAGCCTTCTCTGTTACTTGCTGCCTTTCTCTGTGTCCCTTAGCGGTTCGAGGTGTGATCGTGGGCAGGACTGTCACTTAACAGCTGATCGACTACACCAGCGCGAAGGAGCTGCCCCTGTGACCTGAGTCCCATTTCATGACTCTGGAACATTCGACATGCACACATCACATTCCACACATTACAACTACTTATCACTTTGTGATCAACTTTAATAATTAAATAAATCTATCATTTTGTGATTGCATTCCAAAAGCCTCTGCCGTCCTATTACCTTTACGGTAACAGCGATAATGAAATTTTGAGTTGTTTGGGGAACAAAATTATTAAATATGTATTACTATCAAGTGCTGGTTAAGTGTTGCTTACCTATGTATGCTAAAGAGTTTTCAATTGGTAAAACACATTTGAGTGAAATTATGTTCTCAAACAGAGGTGGTGCACACACCATAAAACAAGTCAAAGTGCCATCTTAAGAGTGCAGGAACTCTTTCTTTATCATGGGATTTATTGATGGAAAAACATTTCCATTGAAATGGCCAAATAACTCCAAAATGTTTTACATAAGGTATTAGCTTATTTATGGAGCAAGATGGCTGGCTAGGTGGGAGAATGAACGTTAACTTTTAATTGGGTAAATGTATTATGATATTTACTACCGTGTAAATCAATTTCTGCACATACAGTGCCACTTGAAAGTATGTGAACCCCTTGAGCACTTAAGCGTTTTCTGTTGTTTTACCATGATTTTTCATTTTTTTATCACCAATTTTCCATAGATGAAATGTCAGGTTTATGCTTATCATTTGCATGTACTTGTTCAGAGGAAATTGTTTGAGTAGCCGAAAAACTACATGAAACATGGAATTAGTCCATTTCAAAAGTAAGTGAACCCCCAGCTGAATTGATAAAGTCAAGCAGGTAACAGATTCAGTGAAACTTATTTGGGTGATTAATTAGTCAATTGAGCAAACCGATCATCTGAGACATCCTTAGGGAAAGGTTTGGGCAACACAGATTAAAAGAGAGAGGAAACCAACCAAACTACTGTAGTGCCAAGGTGTACCCACACAATGCAGAGAGGAAACGAGATATCCGAGAACATCAGGAAGAAGGTACTGACAGCCCATCAGTCTTGGGAAAGCTATAAGACCATCTCCAAAAGATTCCAGCTCCATCCATCCATCCAAGACAAATAATTTAGAAATGGAGGGCATTCAACATGACTGCATCTCTGCCTAGAAGTGGACGCCCATCAAGACCATCACCAAGAAGCACCAGAAGAAGAATAAATCAGGTAAAAGTCAACCCACACATCACCTCTAAAGAGTTTCGGACCTCTCTGGCAGCATCTGGGGTAAATGTACATGGGTCTACAATCAGATGAAAATTGTTGGTTTTAATCGTGACAAAATAATTCTATCTCGGACTCATCTGTTTAAAGAAGGGACTTCCAGAAGGCCTTTGGTTTATCCAAGTGCTCTTGGGCAAAGTTGAAACGGCAGTTTTGTTCTTTCTTGAGAGCAGAGGCTTCCTTCTAGCAACCCGATCATGAATGTTATGTCTATTCAATTTTCGTCTGATTGTAGAAAGTATAAATAATCACTTTGTAAGGAGGATATAACTAATCCCTTGCACATTTCAGCCTCTGAGTGAGGTTTTGACCCTCCCATTAGCAAATGACAACTATTCATATGATAATTCAGTGATCACCATTGGTTCCTGATGTGTCAAGAAAACCTGTAGGTGGTAGTGGGGCACAAAGACATTCCAGGGCTATTACGTCATGGCCATTGTCATTTGACCAAGGTGTCAGAGAATGTTCACACCTCTCTCATCAATATGCATAGTGGTCTAAGTGAAGAAAAGTGTCACTTTCTATAATACTCATAATTAGTATAGAAACCACACACACTTTCTTAATGCTAAACTCACCTATGTGGAGCAAACACCTATGTTTATGTTTATGTTTACAAGGTTCAGAGTAAAAAAGAAAACTTCCAAAATATTAACAATGTGTTTTTATACAAAGTCTGAGCACCTCTAAAACTAGATTTCATTTTAGGGTCTTTAGATTTCATTTTAATAAAAAAAACTTGTTTTACTACATTCCTCATGGTTTTAAGTTGGGTGAAATATACAAAAATATCAGGCATGGCAGAACACTTAACAGAGTCAAAAAAGGCCTTAGTGTTGTAAGTGTTAAAGGAGGAGTCCTTGATCCAAATTAAGTTTGAGACGTCCAAAGCGAGCTTTAAATAAACAGAATCGGTGATATTAAGTTATTTGATACGTATTTATTGCCGTTATTACCTATTAATGTTCGTTGTGACATGAAGATTCTATATCATTCACGTGAAAAAGCAAAACAGCTGATCGGAACGTCTGTTGCGTCATCCGGAACTTCTCGCTAGCCGGCTAAACAGCTTTTCGCTCATGACAGCTCCTATTTGGCCCGTAACATAAGCAGATATAAAGGGAGCAGAAGTGATCTGTGGTATAAATGTCACTTACAAGGGATTTAAGCGTCTTTGGGTACTTAGAAAAGCACTTTTTAAGTCTAAGGTATTATTATTATAATTATTATTATGGGGTTGAGAGTACAGAATGTCTACTCCACTAACACCTGGAGCTCTTAGCCACATTTTGCCACTCTAAACACAAGATCCAAATGTTAAATGTTGGGTAAAGGATTCTGTGCTGACCTTTTCTCTAAAATATTCTGAGGTTATAGCTGGTGCACACTGGCCTAGAACTATGCCAGATAGTGATGCGGCATGGGAAGTGCATCTCAGTGCGAAAGAATAACTCAGGACATTTTAGGTAGAGACTATCAATCATTCACCTCTGTCCACATGTCCAAATGAGACTGTTACTGATGCAGTATTTCACACCAAACCATCCTTTACTACTGTTGAAGCAGGCATGGAGTCACAGGGCAGCCATGAAGGCCTGATGTCAGACACTTTTCTAAAGGGTTACGTAACAAACAAGAGTTACGTACAAAATTATCCTACACCAGAGAGAGGAGCAGAGAGGACTGGTATCTAGCAGAAACTTTTATCCAAAGTAACATACAAACAACCTGCAACAATCGGGAAACAAAGCTGCTCTGCGCCCAATACACCCTCCTGACTCTGCAAACCTCAGTCAGTGGGAGTGTGAAGACTGAGAAGTTGTGTTGACTGTTGGCTCATTAAAGCATAAATGAAGTGAAAGTGACTCTATGGCAGAGGTGGTGCATTTGACCCATCCAGGGAAGTGACACACACACAGCACCCAGTGACACACACACATTGAAGTGAAGTTACACTAACCCGGAGCACTGAGCTGCCTTTGGCGGCGCCCGGGGAGCAGTGATCGGGGTTAGGTGCAAACCTCAGTCAGTGCGCACGCACGCACTCACACAACACGCACGCACGCACTCACACAACAGATTGACTAGTGAACAGTGGATGTGCAGACGGATGTGATTGCTGTTTCCCCACGGACCCTATTCTCAGAAGCTCCGGACGCTACTTCCTGCTAATAGGCTTGCTACTGAGTCGCCTTGTCTAACCCCGGAACGCTGCTTATCTGCTTTGTACTTAAGTATCCCAGTGACTGCGCTCACTATCACTACTTTTCACACTACATCGAATCTGGGAATTCTCTCTCTCCCCCCCCTATTTCCTGTCGCTCTCAGCTAACGCTTAGCTGGCCATGGCGTCTTATTCGACCCCTGTCCGTTGCCCGACGTGTAATATGTTTAGCGACTCTCTAACAACTTTCAATGGCCACAATACTTGCACTAAGTGTAGGCTACTGGCAAGCTTTGAACAGAGGATATCTCTACTTGAGTCGCGTCTCCTCAGCATTGACTTTATAAGTTTGTTAACCCAAACTAGCGATATTCAGCATGCAGATCTACACTAACCGACGATACTCTGCCTTCTAGCTCACCCGTGATAACACCGCAACCCAAACCCCACAATAAATGGGTGACTGTAAAACGAGGAAGTAGTAGAAGACACTCAAAGCCCGTATCACACTCGTATCCCAATCCCATCCCAACTTCAAACCGTTTCTCTCCCATTAATACCACCGATACTGATGATAAAGTTCTCGTTATTGGCGACTCCACCCTGAGCCATATCCAACTCACAACCCCGTTACAAACAGTGAACTGTATATTGGAAGCTAGAGCAAATGACATCGAATCCCACTTAAAACTAATCGCTGATCGGAGATTCTCGAAAATAATTATTCACACAAGCGTAAACGATGTCCGCCTACGGCAATCAGAAACCACCAAGCTTATTTTTTAATCGTCATTCACTACCGCAACACAAATGGCAGACTCTGTAGTGTGTTCTGGCCCTATGCCTATTAACCGCGGTGACAAAATGTACAGTAGACTATCGGTACTTAATAACTGGCTAGCAGAATGGTGCTCACACAATAACGCAGATTTCATAAATAACGGGCCAACTTTTTGGAGGAAGCCTGGGCTACTACAAAAGGATGGCATCCACCCCTCCAAAGTGGGTGCTAGCCTCCTTTCACAAAACTTAAAACACCACCTAGCCCAAACGTACTACTGACAACCAATAACTAGAACTGGAAGGCAGACCTATTACCCAACACTAACTTCTGCTGCACCAGTACACTCTCTGCCCATATTAAACCACATACAAACGGTATCTATACCCAGAATACATAAACCCAACGCAAATCATACTAGAAGAAGTATTAATCAGGAAAACCTAATAAAGATACAAACCTTATCAGCACAAAATTAAACTTAATTAAATACTAAAACTGGGCCTTATTAACATTCGGTCCCTAACATCAAAAGGTGCACTTATAAATGAGCTGATAACAGACAACAACAGCAAAATATTTTTCATAACTGAAACCTGGCTAAGACCAGATGTGAAAGTGAAAGTCCTCTCTATGGCAGAGATGGTGTTGACACACACACTCTGAAATCCACCTCTGCATTTAACCCATCCAGGGAAGTGAACACACACACTGAAGTGAGGTTACACACTAACCCGGAGCAGTGAGCTGCCATTGGCGGCGCCCGGGGAGCAGTGATCAGGGGTAGGTGTCTTGCTCAAGGGCACTTCAGCCGTGGATGTGGGCATGGGAGAGCAGTGGTCTACCACTTCCCCTGCGCACATTTTTCCTACTGGTCGGGGATCGAACCGGCCACCCTACGGTTTCCTGCCTGAAACCCTAACCAGTAGGCCACGGCTGCCCCATATGAACGCATGTATGACGCCTTCAGTTAGTAGGTCGATATGAGGTGGGGGAGTGCATATGCCATTTACTTTGCCAGCGGTAGGAGCTGAGGTGAATAGATGAATTCATAGCCTTAAATTAATCTACCCCTCCAAGTCATGCTAACTGCCACATCCCCCGCAGCACTGGACGTGGAGGTGGAGTTGCTTCAATTTCCCTCGCTAATCTAGGTATTTCCCCAAGACCTACATTTAAATTTACATCATTTGTACTTCATCTTATGCATCCAAACTCAAAAGCCACTAACCCCGTCACTCTTGTGACACTATATAGACCACCAGGTCCCTACACTGAATTTTTATCCGAATTATCTGATTTCCTATCCGCCCTGATTGTAAATTCTGATAAAATCCTGATAGTGGGAGATTTTAATATCCATATGGATAATGAAAATAATAGCCTTACAATTGCATTCCAATCACTGATAGACTCTATCGGGTTCTCACAACATGTAAACACACCAACTCACTACCATAATCAGACCATTGACCTTGTATTAACGCATGGCCCAGAAATTGACCGCCCTTTAGTTCTACCCCAAAATACTACCCTCTCAGATCACCACCTAATTACATTCAACATGAAATTAGAACTCCGTCCAACATCGGAAATAACCCACTTCTACAGCCGTTGTCTATCCGACAGGACTACAGCTGAATTTATATCAAAACTACCCTTCGCCCTCACCTCAGCTCCTACCGCTGGCAAAGTAAATGGCATATGCACTCCCCCACCTCATATCGACCTACTAACTGAAGGCGTCATACATGCGCTGCACTCAACCCTTGACGCTGTTGCACCACTAAAAAAGAGAATAAGAAAACTAAAAAAACTGGCCCCATGGTACACGGATCAGACTCGTGCACTTAAACAAACCACACGAAAACTAGAAAAAAAATGGTACTCCACCAAACTTGAGGTATTCCTCCTGGCATGGAAGGATAGTCTTCTAAGCTATAAACGAGTACTCTTTGAGGCGAGATCAGCTTACTATTCTTCATTGATTGATAGTAATAAAAACAACCCAAAGTTCCTATTTAACACTATTTCTAGGCTAACAAAAAACCACAACATAATCGAACATTCGGTTCCCATAATCTTTAGTGGTAATGATTTCATGACCTTTTTCAATAATAAAATCCTCAAAATAAGAGAACAAATCCATAGTTTCCTCCCCCTCTGTGACCCTACACCCCTTCCAAAATGCGCCATGGCAACACCCCCTCAACCGGGTGCTGTCCTTGAATTCTTCGCATCCACCGACCTCCCTGAATCCTCCTTGATCCTCTCATCTAAATCATCGTCGTGCCTACTAGACCCTATCCCCACAAAATGACTTAAACATGCACTTCCCTTATTAAGTGAGACATTACTCAATGTAATGAATAATTCACTCATTTCAGGATACGTCCCACAATCATTCAAAATAGCAGTGATAAAACCATCTCTTAAAAAACCTAACCTCGATCCCGATAATCTCGCTAACTATAGACCCATATCTAACCTCCCTTTCTTGTCAAAAATACTTGAAAAACTAGTAGCTAAGCAACTTACTTCCTTTCTACAACAAAACAAAATTGAAGAAACCTTCCAATCCGGTTTTAGGGCCCACCACAGCACTGAAATGGCCTTAGTCAAAGTCTTGAATGACCTACTAATCGCTTGTCTGGGAATTCCCTGCCCCTTCACTGCATTGCATTTGCTCAGTTAGTCTGGCCAACTACTCATCAGCGATCCACTTCACTCACGTAATTGGACACGCCTTTAACCAATCAGACCAACGATACTATACAACGATACAACGATCGGTAATAAAGCAAACACATATTTTTTCTGTATGAATTGTTCCAGGGCAAGTTTCTGTTCTGTTTTCAAAGAAAACTTGCCTTATCGAAGTTTTGCGGTGCTTCGGCGGCCACCATGTCCAATGTTTAAAAACTCTCCGTGCAGTAGATTTTGTAAAGTAGCCGTGGTAAGTTTAAATCCGCCAATGGCGCGCCAGGTAGCCAAAAGCCAGTTTGTGATTGGCTCCAAGGATTCTGGAAATCTTGAAATGAACGGGTATCCAAAGTTGGCCAGACCCACTGCAGAGGCAAAATCAATTTGGCCGAAAGAAGTGGGGCGGGACTTCCCAGACTAACTAATCGCATCTGATCATGGGTGCACCTCAATACTAGTTCTTCTAGACCTTAGTGCTGCTTTCGACACTAAAGATCATCATATCCTGTTACAGAGACTTGAACATCACATTGGCATCAAAGGCTGTGCCCTATTTTGGTTTAGATCTTACCTCTCTGATCGCCATCAATTTGTCCTGTCACCAGCCTGTGTATACTGCAACCCTAAACAAAGCTTACGACTAAATAATGTTCTAATAAAAAAATATTTCATCTGTGTTTGTGCAGGTTGCAAGTTGCAGGCAGTGTATGTTGCACTGTGAAAGAGTGCTATAACAGATCTCGGGTGTGACATGCAGCTGTCCTCACTCACCAGAGCTAAAAAAAAAGAAAGAAAACTTACGACTGATATATCCATATGTACACTACCAAACGAAATAACAACTGCCAGTATTACTAAACATATCTTTTCCCTTTCTCTTTCTCTTTCTCTCTCTCTCCTTCCATATCAAAAAAATAAAATGAAATATTTCATCTGTGTGTGTGCAGGTTGCAAGTTGCAAGCAGTGTATGTTGCACTGTGAAAGAGTGCTATAACAGATCTCGGGTGTGACATGCAGCTGTCCTCACTAACCAGAACTAAAAAAGAAAACTTACGACTGATATATCCATATGTACACTACCAAACTAAATAACAAATGCCAGTATAACTAAACATATCTTCTCCCTTTCTCTTTCTCTCTCTCTCTCTCCTTCCATACCATATTGCTTATGCCTATAATAACACTGATAAAATAGCCATATTGCCTACTGTTAAATCTACTACCCAAATGTATCTCCCTATCTGTTTCTGAAATTGATGTCTACTAACATAAATGTTCTCTCTCCCTTATAGCATGTTCCAATCGCTGATGGAAGTGGAACTATTGCTCCTCACCTCCACCACTCCGCATCTACGCACATGGACAGCTGAACTCTTCCCACTCACTTTCTTCCTTTTCTCTCCCTACTAATCAGGACTATCTCCGCTATGGGACGCTGCTATAGTCTCTCCACCTGGTCTACCTGGAGAAACCCTCGGCCAATCGCACCCACTGCCACTGCATAGCCGTACACCTACTCTACCCAATACCCTATGCTAGCATTTATATAGAATATACATTATTGCCACCACTGAAATGTTTCTCTGTCCCTACATCCCTTACCCTTGTAACAGTAACCCTATTGGTACAGTAATCTGGTCTTGTCTGTATCATTTACCACCGGATGTCTGTATACATACTATGTCCAGCGACCAAATGCTTGCTGTGTATAACCCCTGTTGCTTCCTTTCCCCTTCTGCCACACAACCCTCCCCCTTTCCCCCTTCCCACCTTCCTGTCTCCACCCGGCCGACCTCAAGCAGATGGGTCCCCCCTTATGTGCCGTGGTTCTGCCTAAGGTTTCTTCCTGCCTAACAGGGAGTTTTTCCTTGCCCCTGTTGCCATTGTGCATGCACTAAGGGGGTTTAGGCTCTGGGCTCTGTTAAGCGCCTAGAGGCAATTGTATTGTTTTGGCGCTATACAAATAAAATTGAATTGAATTGAATTGAATTGAATTGAATTAGGTGCCTTTCTCAAGGGCACTTCAGCTGTGGATGTGGGCATGGGAGAGCAGTGCTCTACCACTTCCCCCGCCCACATTTTTCCTACTGGTCGGGGATCGAACTGGCCACCCTCCGGTTTCCAGCCTGAAATCCTAACCAGTAGGCCATTGTCTGGATGTAAAACTAGCCTGACCTTGGGTCGCTACACAAAATCAGGTTTTAAAATCATCTGCGTGTTTGTTTGAGAACTAACTTTGAGGTAAAACATTTGCGTATTAATGACAGGGACAGTAAGGTATCTTTTGTGTTAGAGGAACAGAAAAATGGAAACCAGGCATGGACAAACAGCACTGTCTGGCCAATGGGGCAAAGCACGGGATTGGAGATTGCTGAAAATGAGAAATCATTTAAAAGGAAAAAGCTAAAGTAAGCTGAACTGGAAGTGGAAGCGAGGGAACGCGGTTGGCAAGCACAGACACTATACCAGGGTGAGAGGTTTCACAGCTCAATCTACCACAACATTTCAGTCACTTCACTACCGGTGTCACAGCTCAATCTACCACAACACTTCTGTCACTTCACTACCGGTGTCACAGCTCAATCTACCACAACACTTCAGTCACTTCCCTACCGGTTGGTTTCACAGCTCAATTTACCACAACACTTCAGTCACATCACTACCAGTTGGTTTCACAGCTCAATCTACCACAACACTTCTGTCACTTCACTACCGGTGTCACAGCTCAATCTACCACAACACTTCAGTCACTTCCCTACCGGTTGGTTTCACAGCTCAATCTACAACAACACTTCTGTCACTTCACTACCGGTGTCACAGCTCAATCTACCACAACACTTCAGTCACTTCCCTACCGGTTGGTTTCACAGCTCAATTTACCACAACACTTCAGTCACATCACTACCAGTTGGTTTCACAGCTCAATCTACCACAACACTTCAGTCACTTCTCGAATTGCTGTGCTAGCTATGGAAACTTTAAATAACCTTAGCATAAACGATTTCAATGGAAGAGTTACATTTGCATGAAATGATAGCTATTTCATCACAAGCTAGCAGCTGCCAACTGTATGTACCTTACCTATGTGTGTTAAGAATGATACTATGAAATATGATAAACAACCAGTAGACAATGTGCAAGGTGCCAATTGAATGTTGATTTTACATGTTGCTGGTGCTTACTCCCTTGGCTAAAACAACACGGCGACACAACTGTCTTTTATTCTTTTATGGTCGAGATTGGAGGCTTTGAACCCAAACCAGTTCAAAACGACAGAGGTGCCCCCTTTTCTTTTTAACCAATTCTTCATCATCCTGCTCTTGAGCAACATCACTTTCTGCGTGTTCGCTCATCCTCGATTGTTCACTTTTGCACTGATAATAATCTCTATATTTGAATAATATTAGTATGTAGCCTACTAAGTGTTCTTGTTACAAGCCCTGTTTCGATAAAGCCTGTGTAAAGTTAATTTGTTTTCAATGTACCGGTAGGCACCTGCAGCTTATAGACATGTGCGGCTTATTTATGTTCAAAATAAGTATATATTTTTTTTAATCAGTGGGTGCGGTTTATATTCAGGTGCGCTCAATAGTCCGGAAATTACGGTACTTAGAAAGCGCAGAGCTTCACCGAACCAAATGCCGCATCTCGCAACTTCAGCGAAGGTGAAACTAGTCAGATCCACTCAAAATTGAATGTGTTAGTCCTACGTGATCATTCAGAACTGTCTTAACAATGTTCTGCAGGTGACATGTTAGTATAAAAGAGTTGCGTTCATGAGCTCTCAATTCTTTTGTCTGGGATAATAGCTGATGGTTCTTCTATACAGTTGAAAAGACTTTAAAAAACATCAGTAAATAGTTTTGTTCTTGAAATTCCTCACGTTGATTACACTGTGACTATGGACACAATCATCTTGCAACATTTAAACAGGACACTTAATATAGAGGTTATTATCTTCAAAATTGGAAGCCTCTAGCATTAAAACCTTTTAAGATAATAAATCACAGTTTGTTCGTCTGTGAGCACGTCAAAGATGGTTCTGTGATCAGGAAGTATTTAACATCAAGCTGACTATTAGTTTAGAAGGTCACACTTTATGGAGTTACATTTTCAAGAATATCTGAGTTGGTCAAACAGAACTCATTTGTTGATTTGAAGGGGAGTGACCCTATATAAATGAATAAAATCGAACTGTGCCTAAATACATTTTGAAAATTTCAAATCTGACCAGCAACTGAAAAATGTGCAGAATTTATTATTTTAGTTTTTTGCACTGTAAAAAGACATAAGACCAGCAACCAACTAATGTTAAGTCTGTACACACATAAATGAACACAGAATCACCTGAACTCACCTGAAAAATAATGACGAATGCTAGCCTGGCAGCGAGTATGGCCCAAAACTCTCGAGAGAACTCATAGGGTGTCTCTGACCATGGGGGGTCCCTGTAGTCCTTATACCTGATATTACACAAAGTACAAGTTTGGACAGTTTTTACATTGCTTAAATACTTAATGATGAAAGTTGAATTATTTCTTAGAGAAGCAAAGTTAATACGTTTAATGAGTCTAAATGCCTCAATGCCAGTCAGGGAAGTGCTCATCCAAATGGCAACAGTTGTAGGCCAATGAGGCCACAGTGTGATGCCAATTAAGATAACAAATATATTAATAAGCACTTTAACCATTTAAAGTTGACTTTGGTAGCTTGATTAACAAGGTGCCCTAGTATATCTGGCCTGTACCTGCAGAAGTCCACACTGTAACCCAGGTGCATAGGCTGCAGGGGTGCAGTCCCAGGCTGGAAGTCAGACACATTAAAGTAGGAGAGGGTGTGATTGACAAATCCATGCAGGGTGCCATCTGGACTATACATGTACTGGTAAAAAAGCCGTGGAATAAAGTCAGACGTGAATGCAATAACGAATGCCTGGAAAAAAGGAAAAAGAAGTGATAGTCAGCAACATATCTGTACACTTCTGAATAACCTTTATAATCATTAGATAAAACTTTATAAACACAAATTAAATGCTCACGTTCACAATCACTGCCACTTTGCTGAGCCCTCTTAGAAGGTTATACCAGATACCTACAAAAAAAAACCCTGAATTACATTATTTTAATAATTGACCACTATCCTGGATCCCATCACATCACCATAGTTGCTTTAAAGCAATGAAATATGTATGCGACAGATGAGGAATACAGAAGAACGCATGTTTGCCTTTCATTTATCAAACTCACCAATATCCTTTGCCCTTGCTGCAGGAGGTCTTCTCAATTCTGTGACAAACTTCTTAGCGTCCAGTCGGATCTCAATGACATTGTTCAATAGAGCAAAGAGTGGGGCCAGGGGAAAAGACGCCACAAAGAGTGTCACCATGCCAAACTGGATAACTGTTGGAAAGACAATATAAACATTGGAACTATTTTAAAATAAGCCAAGTTATATGGTTGATGCTTTACCAGACCCTGCCATCAGGTTAATAGTTAAAAATCATTCAAAATTGTATCAACTCTCAATAATTGCATTATTTGTAAGTTCACACGTAGCTGATTTCCTTTTATGAACATTCAAAACAAATACTTTAGAATAATATATTACAGTTAGAAAACAGTTATGTCTAACCTAAATTGAGTACACCTGTTATGTCCAATTAGCCTGAGTGCATGAACATGTTATACAATGCACTGTGAACACCAGAATGTTCTGAATTTTGGTCCTTAAAATAGCTATTCAATATGGTAATTTGTATGTTGATTGTCAGAAACCTTCCAGAGGTAACATATGGTAGCAGTGTTCCTTAACGTGAGAAGCCCAAGATCAAGCAGAAGTTGGTTCATCTTGTATTTAAAACCATCAAAACTGTTAAATCTGAGATGTGTCAAAGATGGAAATAAATCAGAAATGTTTTACCTTTTATACCTATTTTATGCTTACATGTGAATTTACTTAACAGCATACACCTTGATCTGTTATTATTTACAATCAGGTCCATGTGCCAATCATTTGTTAATAATTAAAGAAGGTTATTAAAGAAGATTAATCATTTTCACATGTAGGTGTACAGTCAGGTTACATGGGGATCGTGAGGAAACAGCCCTTTTCAAGTCCAGCCTCAAATTCTGGACTCTGACTTGATCACTTTACAACAGTAACATTGTTGCTCAAGAGAACTGCTGTTGGATGTTTTCATTCTCAGTAAACTCTAAAGACTGTTTATGCATTGACTTTCTAACATATGAATAGCTGATTAGAGATATTTTCATTAGCAAGCAGGTGTAGGGATGCAGCTAATACAGTGTCCACTGAGTGTACTGAAACATATGGATCAAAAGCTCTTCAATGCAAGCTTTGTTGAACTCAGAGAAGTGTTTGTGTGGGTGGGCATCCAGTGACTCACTCATTTCCATATACTCTGGGTTGAGGCCAGCAAAGGCCCCCAGGAAGTGGTCCCTCTCATGGCGCTGCAGAGTCTTCTTCAACTCCTCCTCCTGCTGAGCGTCCATTTTGGTCTTTCGTCGCCGCATCATCTTCTTCAGTTTACTGCAGTACACAAAATTGTGTTTGACTACTTTTTACCGTATATCTTTTTTATAATCCATGTCAGCAACACTGGTAAATCAACTAACATGTTCACATGTCAATACTAAAGCAGAAAATATTATATTCTTTTCAAAATTATAAAAGAGCATGTTACAACTGATTGACCATTAAAACTTGTACTTGTACTGGAGAACTCTCTGACCTAAGGTAGACAACAATGTCACCACATAGGAGAGATTTGTCTGGAGAACAATCATTTCTTTGCACAAAAGCGTTCAAGAGTAGGGTACAAGAAGATTAGTAAATCACTGTTATAATAAAGAAGACTGTACTTTGATACAAAGATAATAAATTCAGCTTTTGATGAGTCATTTTCGCTTATAAAAGTAAAAAACAATTGCAAAGCAAGAGCTTTAGAATCCTTCTATGTCCTATTGCTCTCTCTCTCTCTCCCTCTCCTTCTATGTCCTTTTGCTCTCTCTCTCTCTCCCTCTCCTTCTGTCCTATTGCTCTCTCTCTCTCTCCCTCTCCTTCTATGTCCTTTTGCTCTCTCTCTCTCTCTCCCTCTCCTTCTATGTCCTTTTGCTCTCTCTCTCTCTCTCCCTCTCCTTCTATGTCCTGTTGCTCTCTCTCTCTCTCTCCCTCTCCTTCTATGTCCTATTGCTCTCTCTCTCTCTCTCCCTCTCCTTCTATGTCCTATTGCTATCTCTTTCTCTCCCCCTCCGTCTATATCCTATTGCTAATTCTTTTACTGATAAAGTGGCCACAATACCCACTTAGCTAAATGTATCTCCTTATCTGTTTATCAAAATGTTCTCTCTTATAGTCTGACCTTTGCTTGCAAATACTGATGGATGTGGAAACATTGTTCCTCATCACCATATCCATTAGGCACATTTACATTTAGTGGCAGACAAACTCTACCCACTCGATTTGTCTCTTTCTTCCCCTCCTAGTCCAGACTATCTTCTCTGTGGGATGCTGCAGTAGTGTCTCCACCTGATCTACTGTAGAAACCCTCGGCCTACACTTACCCACCCCCACCACACTGTCATGCACCTATTCTACCCCTCTCTGGGCTAGCATTTTCATATAATGTAAACTATTGCCACCATCCACATAGTTTTCTGTTCCTACTCTACTTACCCTTGTAATAGTAACCCTAAAGGCACACTGTATACCCACTAGCTGTATCCAATACTCCAATGCTCTGTCCTTCACTACCAATTATGTAGTAATCATGTATATACCATATTAAGTTTTAATTTATTATGTACATTTACCACATGTATGCTGTGTACATCTTTCTCTATCTCTAGCCAGCTGGCCTCGAAAAATAGCCTGACCAACAGAATTCTGGTAGTATCAAAAGAGCCTTATTTGATCAAATGAGTGTCTCCAAATGCACTTTTGCACGAAACCATGATATGTGAATATGATCAAATGTTCTGATCGAATATAAGATCAATTATTGTGCATACCAAGTGCTTACAGTTTTTCTCAGTTGCTAAAACTAATTTTTTCAAAGCATGCCTCGGTTTCTCTTAGCTCTAAACACAAATCCCAAAACCACTCACACAAAATGCAAAACCCTTTATATCTCCTGCAAAATGCTACTTTGGTTTCAAAACACTATTATGTCACCTCAAAAGGGTATTTTGTTTTCAAATGACAAACACAGACCATTATTTGAGTGGACATTCTAAGCATTGATTGAACACTGATGTGCTCAATGGAAAACACTACTATAAAATGGGAAAACACTAGTATGAAGGCCTTATCAGGAGCATTATGCCTTTTTTATCTATATTGTTACCGTACACTTTCTCCTGTTGTAAATAGGGATGCAAATTATCGATGAATTCATTAATCATTAGTTGATAATCTTATCGATCGACTTTCGATTAATTGATAAGCGGCGTTTTTCACCTGAGTTTCAGTGCTTCAATAGGGCCTTTATAAATATCAGCTAAATAGTTGAGTTATTATATTACATTACATTATGATAATTATATTCTATTCTATTATACATTCCTCAAGTAATTATGCATTAGGAAAAGAAAGCAGAAAAGTTTTTTTTATGGTATAACAAAATACATTCTTTAATTTAAAACAAAGAAATAAATTATGGACTGGCTCAGTTCTTGCATTTGAAACAGACGTAAAAAAAAAAAAAAAAAAGAATAGAAGAAATTAAATAGAGAGCCAAACAGAATATTATTGAGCCTATAGATTATGAAGAAACTGCATCTAGGCTATTACAAGCTAAATAGCCAACACAACTCTCTGAAGTTTAACTCGCGCTCACGGTAGTGAGGGATAGAGTAGTTACATTCTTAATGGCAAGCCATCAGGCAAAGGTAAGCTAGCCCGCTAACGAGCTAGGTATATAATATCATTAAGCCTGCCTGAGTGAGCTAGTCCGCTATCAAGCTAAATAGCCAACTCAACTCTTACTTACTTACTTACTAACTCTCATGAGCCAAACTCGCGGGCACACGTTAGCGCGGGAGTAGACAGATATTCACATTCATAGCAAGGTGAGCTAGCCCGCTAACGAGCTAACAGCTAACCTGAGTTTTAAGCCTGAACTCGCGGCAGTAAGCGAGAGAAGGTATAATACAGTGTAGCTATGATTTCAGGTTGACCAGGTGAACTGGTGGTGCCATGCAGGACAGCAGCATGCACGGCGTTCAAATGATAACTGAGTGAGCTAGTGGAACTATTGTATTTCAATACTGCATTACACAGAGAACATTTGACTTGCCTGAATTAACAATGTTGAAGTGGTCCCACACCGCACTTCTTTTCGCCCGCTTCATTTTGTTTTCAACCGGTCTCTCACGCTAGCGCCCTCTAGCGATTAATCGTGATTAATACATTTTGATCGAGCAACCTCTTGATCGACAATTAATCTAAAGTCGATTAATCATTTGCATCCCTAGTTGTAAATTATTATAACTGTATAATGTTTTAACTCATATATAAAACCACACAAATATACAACTTCAATATTTCTTTTTTTCCCAAAAGTGCTGTAGCCTTTACATCAGAGCAAACACAACTGAATGTGAAGATGATTTGCACAGAACAAACAATAGGATATAGGCCAGTACAGTCAACTAAAAAAGAAACATTTAAAATAAAAAAGAACAAAAAAACTATGCTGCATCCTGTTCTTGCTCAAGACAATATTGACAATTGTTGTGTTGTGAAACATATTACAGTAAAATAACATTGGATTGGATCGCAATACAGTACAGTTGTGGAAATGTATATGACTTACATAGTCATAGTCATAGTGTTGCTTATGTCTCTTCCAACATCATGGCTGTTGTTGTTAGGTCTATTGCGCTTTCACATTTGGAATACTGTCCAGTTGTCTGGTCTAGTGCTGCCAGAAAACATCTACTGAGGCTCCAAGTTGCACAAAACAGAGCAGCCAGATTAGTGCTTAATTGCTCCTCACGATCAAATGTCATGGAAATGCACAGAAAGCTATCATGGCTAACTGTAGAAGCTAAGTGTGCATACCACACTATAAGATTCATGCATAATGCGATATGGAAAAAGACCCCTAATTTCTTTTGTGAAAGGTTGCTACGCACAGGCTTTAGCCATTCATATACAACGCGTCAGGTTTCCAATGGTCTTTTAGTGACACCGGCTCCACGTACAAATTATATGTTTAAAACTGTTCTCTTCAGAGCTTCTTTGAGTTGGAACAAGCTGCCCTTTGTTATAAGAAATATAGAGAATAGCACAACTTTTAAGAGGTCAGTAAGACGTCACTTTTTGTCATTCTTAGAACAGATTCTTGAGTAATTTATTAGCTATTAAAAGCGTAATTGTGTTTGTTAGATCCTTTTTATCTGTGTGATTTTGTGTAGATCGTGTTTATATTCTATTTATGATGTATTGATTGATGTATATTTTGTGACACGTGAATGCTACAATTTGATGTATTTTTCTATGTATCACTGTGTTTTATATCCATGTATACTCACGACGGACCCCAGGGAGACTAGCTACCACTCTATGGAAGCTAATGGGGATCAAATAAATAAACAAACAAATAAACAAATAGCATAATTGTTTGACTATCTGAATTTCTGTCAAAAGGCACCCTGTACACCTGCTTTATTCTCAAGGTGTTCTGCCTTAGAACGTGGTCCACTGTGGCTAGGCTCACTGTATTGATGTTTAGGAACATGTCTTGGTCATCAATGGTTGCACTTTGTATTTGTTTATAATTTTACAAATACAGTACAATGTAAAATACTCTAAATACAAGAATACTATGCTTCTGATAAGGCATTCAAACTACCGTATTTTCCGGACTATAAGGCGCACTTAAAAGCCTTTAATTGTCTTAAAAATCGACAGTGCGCCTTATAATCCGGAGCGCCTTATATATGGATTAATTTTGGTTGTGCTTACTAACCTCGAAGCGTTTTGTGTGGTACACGGCGCTCTGTCAAAATGTTTTAGTACGACTTTGGTAAACAACAAAGCTGCACCGCTTGCAGCATTACGGTTAACGTACTTTATATAAACCCTCGAACAGTACACAGCTTCCGACCACTGTTGCTCTCTTGTGGCTCGGTGTTGGAAGTGCCTTCTCCAACAATTTGCTGGAGTTATGCGTTGCTCTCTATCCAATAAATAGAGAATGTATTTCACTTATGTGTAGAACCTATTTAGAATGGCTAACCTTACATAAAACGGCAGTGAAAGAGACTGGAGGCAAATAGTACCTCTGCCTCAACGAGGGGGGCTTGTGAGTGCAAATCAGCATGCTAACATTATACTTATTAGCAGCGAGGCTAGCTAGCTACTATGTGTTTTAAACGATTTATGGTCTAAGCGTTAGCAGAACTTCAGTTAAGACCTACAATACTCAAATACATTTTGAGAGTTATTGTGAATACACTAACGTTTGATTTAGCGGTATCAGACTGTTTTTTTTAGGTGTTACAACTGAACAAGGTTGGGAATTATTGTGAATACACTAATTAACGTTCGAACAATGTTAAGAGTTATTGTGAACACGTTTAATAAAGTTTGATGAAAGACTGACTGTTTTGTTTCGCTTACTGCGCCTGTTACGACCATGGCGGGTCTAGGCCCCACCCCTTGATATTGCATGCCTGTTCTTCCTCTGTCTCTTCAGCAGGTAATTAGAAGCAGGTGGACAGCGGGTGATTGTAAACAGGTGGACCCCATGATTGGCTGGGCTACAAAAGCCCTGATCAGTCTGCAGTCAAGAGAGCGTTGGAGTGGACCGTTGGATTGGAGTGTTGGATTGTTTGTTGGATAGCGTTGGATAGCGTTGGATTTAGTGATTGGATTTAGTGATTGGACTTGGGATTTGTCGTTGGTTTTGGATTGTGGTTTTGTATATTCGTCGTTGTTTGTTTTGTATTATCATCTAACTAACTTTGCACAACATTGTTTGTTTCTACTCACAACACTGACATTCACCACACATTGGCTGTCATTATTCGATTAGAACTGTATAACTATAACCTTTAATAAATAACTTATATATATGTTTTTATATAAATTCTGCGTGGTCTCCTCTTTATGTTTCGGACATGGAGCTATGATCGTAACACGCCTTATAGTCAGGTGCGCTTTGTATATAAAAAAAGATCGAAAATAGTGTTGAAAAACATGACACTTTAAGTAGAATGAATAATCCCTGAGTTATTATTAAGCCTGTATGTTTTCAGTTGTTTATTCTGTGTGGCAATCAGTCTGTTAGAATACTGATGTGTTTGATTTAAAAGAACATTCTATGTCAGTTAGTTTGTAACGTCTCTTAGGTTGGATGTGCTGTATGTAACCTGCTTTAATGCTGAGAAGAGATCATTAGTAAAAGGGCTATGCCATTGCCTATTTATTCTCAACACAGTGTCGACTCTCATTATTGAAACCAATAGGTTATGGGCCCAGACTAAGCTGAATAGAGCCGTGAGATAGTTTTCGGAAAACTTTGAAGAGGAAAGATATGTCGGAATTGAAGATTGCGATTATTCCACTGAATGGCTCTAACTATCCAACCTGGAGAGTGCAATGTCGGATGGCGTTAATGAGAGATGGCTTGTGGGGAATTGTTGACGGCACCACGGGCAGTCCTAGCCGCTCAAAGCCGGAGGATTTTGAGAAGTATGTGTTACGGAAGAATCGCGCTTTATCTACAATTGTGCTATCGATCGAACCGTCCTTGCTTTACCTAATAGGAGACCCTACGGATCCCTCTGCTGTTTGGCAAAAGCTGGCCAATCAGTTTCAAGCAAGAACATGGGCAAACAGACTGGCACTAAGACGCAAACTTCATGCACTTCGTCTGAATGATGGTGAGTGTGTTCAAGATCATATTAAGACTATGTTAGAAACATTTGACGCGCTGTCAATCATCGGAGATCCGATAGATGACGACGATCGCGTAGTTCATCTGCTAGCAAGTCTGCCAGAGTCATTTAATATGATAGTTACTGCATTAGAAGCAAGTGTTGATGTTCCAAAAATGGAAGTAGTGACAGAATGATTGCTGCATGAAGAGCGCAAAATGAAGCAGCGTGATGCTGATACAAGCAGTGATGTCAAAGCCATGACCAGTAAGCAGAGATTTAAAGGGACAGGTCCGAAATGTCATCATTGTGAAAAGTTTGAACACATTAAACGAAATTGCAGAGATCTGATCACAAATGAACAAAATGGAGACAGGCATGTTCAAAAAGGTTCAAAGCAAAAAATGAACAAAGCTGAAGTGAAAAGAAAAACAAGTTCAGAAAGTGAAAGTGTTGGGTTAGTAGTGAGTCAAGCATTATCTGTGAAGTCTGGTGAAAGACTGAAGAGCTGGATAGTGGACTCTGGAGCTACTTGTCACATGTGCAATGACAGGAAGATGTTTGTTGAATTTAGTAGCTTACAGTCAACACAAGAAGTGACACTGGGTGATGGATACTCAGTACAAGCAACAGGACAAGGTGTTGTAATGCTGGAGATGATTCTCGCTGACTAGAGATGCGCTGTTGGCGGTTGCACCCGCGGACTCCGCGGTTAAACCGCGGATCGGGCGGGTGACGTGACAAAAAATAATATTTTAATTAAATTGGGCGGGTGGCGGTTTACCCAACGAAATTCAAAATATCTACACGTTGTTAAATGTCGTTACCTACATCCAAGCACATTTTTAAATAATCAAATTTTCATCAGGCAGTAAATTGGCCTAGTTCCGTGTATGCATACAAAGCAAACAAAGGAAGCAAAAAAGTTCAAATTAAGTGACGACCCCATGTCGCGTCTCTTTGCAACGCCGCAAACCTGCAAGCTATGAGTCAGCTGTCAGTATTGGAAGAAGCCTTAACGTGTCGTAGATGAAACTGCCTGGGTTATTTTGTTTCGTTAGGCTATTAGTTATATTTTAAAACAGCCAGTCATTGTAGCCTATACCACTCGTGGAATAAGGAATTTCAAAGAGCTGATGGAGTGATTTGACTCAGAAGTGACATTGGGCATTGGCAGCGCGAGATGTTCAGAACAACTTAAACTTCTAGCTCAGTAACTTCTAGCTCAGTAACATCACCAGCTAAGAAAGAAGGTAAGAAAAATAGTCGGAAAACTTTGATTTGCAAGGCAAGCAGGCAAGTGTTGGGGTTGTTACAGTATAAAGCCTACAATGCGGTGAAATTTCGGAATTAGGCTAACAGACTCTGCGTTTCCTTCTAAACTAAAAACAAGGCTATATTACCATATTCAAATGGTGTACCAAATTGCGTTTTATTACAATGATAAAAAAAAGTGTAGGCCTACTAGCCTATGGTAAGGTCAGGTTTGCCGATGTGCTTGGCTATTTTAAAGTTTCTCCCTGTGCATCGATCAGAGACAGACGTCACTTCACTGATAATATTCTGGGGATAGGCTACAACATAGCCAAAAGGCTTTCATACTAGGGGCTTTATCCTTTAAATATCTTTGAGGCATTGGATCAGTCTCATTTCAAGAACTTTCTAGCCTTGTGTCAGCAGCGCCTATACCTAAAAACAACAGGCGGATGGCGGGCGGGTGCGGTTTTGAAAATTGGTCAAAAAAATTGGTGCGGATGGATAGCGGACGGATCATGCGTTTTGTGATGCGGTTGCGGATGAAATAATAGCCCATCCGCGCATCTCTATCACTGACACAACTCAAATGTGTAAGCTGAACAATGTCTTGTATGTTCCACGCTTATCATACAACTTGTTGAGTGTATCCATGGCAACACAGTCAGGGAAGATTGTGAAGTTCAAGGAAGATGAGTGTAGTTTGATGGAAGACAATGGAAAGCAGATTGCAGTTGCAAAAAAGGTGGAGAGTCTGTACTACATTTGTTGCAAAGACCATGAGAAAGCAAATTCAGCTGCCACTGAGAGCGTGCACAAGGAGACGAAAGAAACTGTCTGGCATCGCCGCTACGGGCACCTCGGAGTGCAGAATCTAAAGATGCTAGCCAAAGAACAGTTAGTGGAAGGATTAAACTATGATGTGCTTAAAGACACAGAATTCTGTGAGTCGTGTGCTGAAGGCAAACATCATCGTAGTAAATTTCCAACTGATGGCAGAACACGAGCCAAAGAACCACTTGGTCTAGTGCACAGTGATGTATGTGGAAAAATTAATGAGAAGTCACTGAGTGGAGCAGAATATTTTCTCACGTTCATTGATGACAAAACTCACTATGTGTGGATGTATGTTCTGAAACGCAAAGATGAAGTCTTCAACAAGTTTATTCAATGGAAAGCAGAAGTGGAAACAATTACTGGAAGGAAACTAAAAGTTCTACGCACAGATAATGGAGGAGAATACACCTCAACAGAGTTCAAAGACTTTCTGAAGACAGCAGGAGTGCGACATGAACTGACTGTTCCGAAGACACCCGAACAGAATGGAGTTGCAGAGAGGATGAACAGAACCCTGATTGAGACAGTGAGGTCAATGCTCGCTGATGCAAAGCTGCCTCAGAGGTTTTGGGCTGAAGCTCTCTCAACAGCAGTCTACCTGAGAAATCGGAGTCCAACAAAAGCTGTAGCTGGCATGACACCGTTTGAAGCCTGGACAGGAGAGAAACCCGAAGTGGACCATCTGCGTGTGTTTGGATGTGATACCTATGCCCACATACCAAAGGATGAAAGAAAGAAGCTAGACCCAAAGGCAAGAAAGTGTGTTATGCTGGGATATGGAACCGAAACAAAAGGATACAGACTGTATGACACAAAACAAAGCAAAGTGTTCTACAGTAGAGATGTGATGTTCAATGAAGCTGTCTGTGGCGCTGAGAAGTCAGACTCAGGAAATCAGAACATTGAGTACAATCTGGTTGAATTTGATTACACTGACAGTGAAGAACAATTCGTCACTGAAACTGCAGAGCCTGAGATCCGAAGATCAGGAAGAACCACAAGACCACCTGATTGTTATGGAGAGTGGGTGACTGTTGCCCACAGTAACCTGCATGAACCTGAAACCGTGCGTGATGCACTGACCAGTCCTGAGAAGTCAAAATGGAAAGACGCAATGCAGAAGGAGATGCAGTCTCTGTATGTGAATGAAGTGTGGGATCTAGTAGAATTACCTGAGAGCAAGAAAGCCGTGGGAAGCAAGTGGGTCTTCAAGGTCAAAGTTGATGCCTACGGGACAGTTGAAAGACACAAAGCTCGCCTGGTGGCTCAAGGTTTTTCTCAGAGGTTTGGATTTGACTATGATGAGACATTCAGTCCAGTCGTCAGATTTTAGTCTGTCCGCACTGTTGTTGCACTTGCAGCAAAACATGGACTGAAGTTACATCAAATGGATGTAAAGACGGCCTTCTTGAATGGAGAACTTAAAGAAGAAGTCTTCATGAAACAGCCAGAAGGGTTTGTCGTGAAAGGAAAGGAAAACTTTGTGTGCAAACTGAAACGCAGCATTTATGGACTGAAACAGTCTCCTAGATGCTGGAACATCGTTCTTGATGAGAAATTAAGGAAGATGGGATTCATGCAAACAAAGAGTGACCCCTGCATATATACAGCTGCTGATGGAGAGATGTTTTTAGTTGCTGTTTATGTGGACGACATAATTCTTGGAGGGAGGAGTGACAGCCGTATAACAGAGGTTAAGAAGGAGCTTGCAAGATACTTTGACATGAAAGACATGGGAGAGCTCAAACACTTCCTTGGAGTGAAGATCATTCAGCGTCCAAACGGAAACATCTGGATGGGCCAGACGTCTTACACAAAAAGTGTTTTGGAGAAGTTTGGAATGGAGACCGCCAAAGCTGTCTCTACCCCAGCTGATGTGAGCACAAAGCTTGTCAAAGCATCTGAAGACTCAGAGAAGGTTGAGCAAGCGCTGTATCAGTGTGCTGTGGGTAGCCTACTCTACCTATCGACCAGAACAAGACCAGATATTGCATTTGCTGTCAGCAATGTGGCAAGATTTTGTTCTGATCCAACTAAGCAACACTGGACAGCTGTGAAGCGTATCTTGAGATACCTGAACGGAACACAAACACTAGGTCTGCTCTATTGTAAGGAAAGAGAGGAAGAGTGCATTGGATACTCTGATGCAGATTGGGCAGGAGACCTCAACGACAGAAGATCCGTGTCTGGCTATATGTTCAAGATGAGTGGCGCAGCAGTAAGCTGGAGGAGTAAGAAGCAGCCATGTGTTGCTTTGTCTACAGCAGAGTCTGAGTACATGGCACTAGCCAGTGCTGCACAAGAGGCAGTGGATGCGACAACTGCTGTCAGATCTGAAAAACAGTCCTGCTGGAGCAACAGTTATCTTTGAAGACAACCAGTCAGCTATCTGCATGGCCAAGAATCCGCAGTTTCATGGACGTGCAAAGCACATTGACATCAAGCATCATTTCGTTCGAGAGCTAATTGCAAGTGGAGCAATGGAACTGAAGTACTGCAAAACTGAAGACATGATTGCTGATATGCTAACCAAAGGCTTATCACAGGCGAAGTTCACCAAGTTGAGAGAAATGGCTGGACTTAAACCATAAGTCTAAATGGACATTCTACCTGCTAGTGAGAAGGAGTGTTGGAAAACATGACACTTTAAGTAGAATGAATAATCCCTGAGTTATTATTAAGCCTGTGTGTTTTCAGTTGTTTATTCTGTGTGGCAATCAGTCTGTTAGAATACTGATGTGTTTGATTTAAAAGAACATTCTATGTCAGTTAGTTTGTAACGTCTCTTAGGTTGGATGCACTGTATGTAACCTGCTTTAATGCTGAGAAGAGATCATTAGTAAAAGGGCTATGCCATTGGCTATTTATTCTCAACACAGTGTCGACTCTCATTATTGAAACCAATAAATAGACCATTCATTGACAGTGCGCCTTATAATCCAGTGCGCCCCTATAGTGCAGAAAATACGGTAGTGTTTTACTGTCATAGTAGTGTTTCTTACCCATTCTGTTCTAAATGTCCAGAGAATGGATGCAATTGAGAAGCGGCTTATGTTTGGTTGAACCCTCTGGCCAGCCTCCTGCATGGTCAAACCCATGTTGACCACATGGTTGAACACATTGGCCTGAATGTCATCAGAGATACAGTAATGGCTCTCCTTCTTGCTCTTCCTCTTCATCCTTTTACTCCTCCTCCTACACCTCCTCTTACTCTCACTCCTCTGCCTCTCTGATCACCTCTCACTTCAATGTTGCCATAAATTGTTCTCCAAACCAGGAGCTTAAGTTTTGATTTAAAAATGGAATTGCATTTGAAAATGGAAGTTTTGCCTTTTGAATAGCAGTGTGTTCTGTATGAAAACAAGGAGGTTTTGGCATTGATGTTGATGTTGGCATTGGTGTGCAAAGTAGAGAGGATGGTGTTTAGTGTTTTGAAGAAAGTGTGGCTAACAATTGAAATCTGTGTCTAAAGCAGAGAATTGTGCTTATAGTTTAGCAGAATTGGTTTAGGGAGTTGGCACATGAGGTACAGGTTGTGGTCATTGTGCCATAAGTTCCAGTTTTTCAGTGTTATCAACGGAGAAAAACTGTAATACATTATTTAATGTAGCACGTAATATTGAATCCACATGACTTAAATTCCCCTGTGCATCTCAAGATTAACACTCTTAACCTATGGTCATCACTGTGATGTGGTGTGTGGTGTGTGTGTGTGTGTGTGTGTGTGTGTGTGTGTGTGTGTGTGTGTGTGTGTGTGTGTGTGTGTGTGTGTGTGTGGTGTGGTGTCCATGGTTGCGGTGCATATGAGGGGACTTGCTTACGGAATGCCAATCTCAAACAGGTTGTTCTGTATGAGCTGTTTTCCCAGCATGGTGATGCATAACTGGATGCATAACTCCATCAGACAGCCAGCATGGGCACACTGTGAAATCAAAAAGAGACGGACAACATGTAAATAAAAAAAATTATAAACATTTTAAAATACATACACTCCTTCCATAGTTCTCTCTCCTCCTAATGGGCACTGTTCACATTTCCATCAAATAAGGTGCAAAATAAATAGAAACTATAGCACCTATAAATGTTTTTATCCTGTTGTTGTCAGAAGAAGCACATATAAATGTTTTTATTCTGTTGTCAGAAATAGCACGTATAAATGTTTTTATTCTGTTGTCCGAAGTAGCACATATAAATGTTTTTATTCTGTTGTCAGAAGTAGCACATATAAATGTTTTTATTCTGTTGTCAGAAGAAGCACATATACATGTTTTTATTCTGTTGTCAGATGTAGCATGTATAAATGTTTGGGATATTCTTATACTCTCCCTCACTAAAGAGTTTGGGTTGCATCATTGAAATGACAACGCCCCCTTTTAGGGGAAAACAAACTCAACCATTGTGGTTCACCTGAATGAATACCTGGACCAATCTGAATGCAAACTCAACCATTGTGGTTCACCTGAATGAATACCTGAAGCAATCTGAATGCAAACTCTTTCTGCATTCCATTGCAGCCAAGAAAAATTGACATTTTATCATTTTGTATTTACATCATGGATATTTGTTTACTGCTGGCTGAGCATTTTATAAGTCAGACAGGCTATGAAAAAATATCTTTGCTGTTTATCCTCTCAGTCTTTCACTCGAAATATTCACAAAAATCTTACCTTTTCATTGAAGTAAAATTATTATAAAAAAAAAAAAAAAAACATTGACATTAAAAAAAGATTTTTTCCCAAAACATGTGTGCCACAATTATTGGCACCCCGTAATGTAATGTTTTGTGCAGCCTCCATTTGCCAAGATAAAAGCTCTGAGTCTTTTCCTATAATGCATGATGAGGTTAGTGAACACATGGCACGGGATCTGAGACCATTCCTACATGCAGTATCTCTCCAGATCCTTCAGAATCTGAGGTCAACGTTTGTAGACTTGGCTACAGCTCTTCCCACAGATGTTCTATGGGGTTTAGGTCAGGGGACTGTGAAAACCTTTATTCTGTGGTCGGTGAACCATTTTTGTGTTGATTTTGAGGTGTGCATTGGATCATTGTCCTGCTGGAAGGTCCAACCAGGGGCTGTTTTAAGACTTACTGGAGGGGGCTGTTAGGTTTTCATTTAATATCTGCTGGTATTTGATGGAGTCCATGATACCATGTATCCTAACAAGATGTCCAGGGCCTTTGGAAGAAAAACAGCCCCACAACATCAAAGATCCACCACCATACTTCACATTGGGTAGTGGGTGCTTTTCTAAATGTATATGGCTATCTTTCTGTCTACGCCAAACCCACCTTTGATGTTTGTTGCCAAAAAGCTTTATTTTGGTCTCATCTGACCATATAACTCGGTCCCATTGAAAGTCTGTTTTACATTTGGCAAATTGTAGGCGCTTTTGTTTGTTGTTGATTGACAGCAGAGGCTTTTTTCTGGCAACCCTCCAAAACAACTTGTGGTGATGTAGGTGGCGTCTTATGGTAGTTTTGGAGACTTTCTGACCCCAATACTCAACTAACCTCTACAATTCTCCAGCTATGATCCTTGGAGATTATTTTGCCAGTAGATCCATCCCCCTCACGGTGCGTGGGGTCAATGTACAGACACGTCCTCTTCCAGGCTGATTCTTAACTCCTGTCGCTTTAAACCTCTTAATTATTTCCATGATGGTGGAAATGGGTATTTTCAACTGTGTAGAGATTTTCTTGTGTCAATGTCTTGATTTGTGCAGCTCAACAACTTTTCGTCGCACATCGTCGCTATGTTATTTGGGTCTTTCCCATAGTGATGAAAGACTAATGGAATTTGGCCTGTGTCGCTTCATATTTGTATGCCAGTGGAACTGGAAACCATGGTTGACCTCATAAGAGTTCCTTATCAAACAGGTGAACTTAAAAATGTCAAACAACTGGAAATATACTTCAGTTAAATTTGAATTAAAGATTTTTCTAGTGGTGCCAATAATTGTGGCACACATGTTTTGGGGAAAAATATTTATTTAATGTCAACAGTTTTTTTTTTTCTTTCAATAATTTTACCTCAAAGAAGAGGTAGGATTTTTGTGAATATTTTGAGTGAAAGACCGAGAGGATAAACAGCAAAGACATCTTTTTTTATGCCTGTTTAGCTCATATTTACTAGGAGTGCCAATATTTGTGGAGGGCACTGTATGTGTACATCGAGAATATCCAAGATAGATTTATAGCATTAACCTATAACACAGATTTGCTTGTGCATGTGCCATTCTCCCAGTAAAGGGAATGGGATATTTCTGGGTTAGGGATAGATGAATCAGACTTGGGCAGTGATGGTTTGTGAAGAGTGTCTGGAAGGAAGAGTGGGTGAGTGGGTGGGAGTTCACTGACTACAAAAACTAGGTCCTACCTTAGTATGGTGCTTAAAACTTTTCACATGGTGTAATTACTGTATACAGTTTAAAAGTAACACAGTAATACATTGGAAATTCTCATGGTTTAATGTTTGTAAGCTGTAAGAGTTCTATAAACTTTTTTTCATTTAAAAAATGAACACAATCTGTCATGTACACAGTGGTCCCCAGACTGTTGTACATACATTTCCAATGAGGATTTGTTTATAAATTAAATACAATTTTGAAAAACAAGGAATTTCCCAGTAATTCTAACAGAAGTAAGTAGTGTATATCTGCCAAACCTAGGTATATATACACAGAAACCTTAGTTCAGGGACAGAGACACACATGAGACCATACATAGAAGAGATGAGAAGACAGTAAATAGTTACCTCCTCCATGCGGTAGGTCCCCACAACATAGAGATATTTGCCAGGTCGCCCAACAAGCCTGTAGAGAGAAGATGGATGGGCTTTCAGTGGCCATGACTCTAGTAACTGATCATCCCTCTGCACAGCACACATACGAACATCAGAGCAACAGTGCTTCAGGGAAATTAAACCCTTCCTACAGAGGCTTGCAAAATAATTCAACCCCTCTGAATAGTCATCACCATTCTCACAATTACAAAAGATACTTACACATATTTTTCCAATCAATATATTTATTTCGATCATTTATGGTCTAGTATATTTCCAGAGCCAAAATATTGTATTTGTCTGTTAACATACATTAATTGAAACCTCTTCTATACTACTTGCATAAGTATTCAAAAATCTGTGTTTTTGAGTTCCAGATCAAATTATGTGAATACTGCAGAGGTAGCACTTATTTCACTTAACTAATCATCATTAGGTGCTACCTATGAGTGGTTTAAGTAGAGGTGTGCTCGTCAGAGCTGCATGGGGCGAAGAGAGCGAAGCCAGGGCGAAGGGCATTTGTGTATTCAGACATTCATCTACTGCTGACGGAGCATTTCATTCAAGTCAGATACATTTGATGACCTCTTCCTAGACAAGGGCTTTAACCAGTTCAAATAAACAATATATTCTTCTTTAAAATCCTGTCTGGATATGGGTTATCTTCGAGGATACCAAGGTTACTCTGAGATGGCTTAATTGATGAATTGCATTAACCCTTAACACAGATGTGCTCCTGCTTCCTTGCTGATACAGGACTATGTAGGCATAATGGGCCACTTTTCCAATAAAGATAGATAGATAAATCAGACTTGGGCAGTGGGGGTTTGTGATTGGCACATTCAAATGTACCCAGTCAGAGAAGAATATATTTACACACCCTTATCCAAAATCTACAGCTCGGAAAGTTTATTTCAATGTCTGGAACTGGGGTGGCAAAAAAGTTTTAGAAGATCCACATTAAAGCATGGTTGGAGGTTGCTGACTATGTGGGGTTGGGTTTTCAATGGTCAGATGAGACCAAAATGGAGCTTTCTGGCCAATTCTTAAAGCACTACAAGTGGAGTTATATTTTGTATACAAAGTTCAGGAGGAGCTAATGGGGATGATTGGCAGCCTTCAACTCACCCCACTTCTGCATTATAGGATATTTAAAGCTGCCCTACCTTCCCCTTACATCACACGCAGTCAGCAGACACGCAGTCGGCTAACATGCTATCCTTGTTATAGGCATTCCAGGATCACGGCAAGCTACCAAGCCAAACATGCTTCTTATCAATTGCTCTAAATCAAGTGATAGGTGAAAAATCACCCTAGTTAGTTCAGGACTCCGGAGCTGCATGTAAGTATATTTATTAGACAAACAAACACAAACAATTGCAATCAGGCTCCCCTCCCAGCACAAGGCTGAAAGTGAAGGCAATGATAAACCCATCGCACAAGGTTTATATAGTCAGAAGTTTAGCTTTCAGCAGGGATAACCACGTGGTGGATTTTTCACGTCCGAGGCTCCCTGTCTTGCGAGGATGGCAGTTTTGCACAAGGTCAGAAGAAGCACAGTTCCCTTCTTATCTCCTCTGGTCTAAACATGCTCTTGTTCATATGCAGACTAAGTGGCACCTAATATTCAAGTTACACACACACAGAGAAAATCCATGTTCCTACTTACATAAGCACATGATTCATACAAGGAATATATGAATACAAGGCACTTGACTATTATTAACCGTGTTTGGAAATAATCTCTATCATCAAGCATTTTGTCAGGCGAACTATTGAAACACTGTCTATAGTTCAAGAAATAACATTTTAAACAGTGAAATATGGCAGTGATAAGTCCATGACGTGGTGATATTTCTTATCCCTCAGAACTAGAAAACATTTTAGAATTTCGAATTTGAATGGGATGATTGATTGAAAATAAAAGTGGTAACACTTAACACATAACACATAACATAACATCTCACATTATCTATATATATATAAGTATCATATTTTGAGATTGTTGCAGCCATGTATGTGCTCGCCAAAGTCTTTTTCATATTTTTTGATCGGTAAATATTGTGTGTTATTATGATATCACATTCATTAAATGGGGCTGTTGCAATTTCTATTATTAGCATTGATGTACATTCACTGGAACAAATGGTTCCTACCTTCCCCTGAAAAAAGCCAGGTAGACAATGGGTGTGAAGGCATTGACAAACTTTAAGATAAATGTCTTAAAGATGAGTCTCTCCTCAAAACTCTGGTCTGTCTTAGGAACCTCTGGAAAGAGAACACAAAAGAACAAACAGAAAGAAGCTAAAGGTCAGCAGGGGCTTTTATCCAAAACGTGAGACAATCGGCACGTCAGCTACTTATAATTATTAACTCAGTACAAGTGCAAGAAAGAAAATAAGATGATAAAGTCTAGACTATTTGTCTGCCTACAGAAGATTCCAGATCAGAAACAGAGAGACCGCACATGCCACAGATTTTCAGTAAAATTTTGATCAACACTTTCTAGAACAGTGGTTCTCAACCTTTTTTCAGTATTGTACCCCCTGTGAAATATTTTTTCAGCCAAGTACCCCCTAACCAGCGCAAAGCATTTTTGATTGAAAAAAATATGTTATACACAGCGCTTTGCCATCATTGTCTGATTTATTAAACTGTCAGCACTGAAGATTGAACATTGAACATTGTTGCATTGAACTGAGTGCGTTTGCAATTACATTTTAGTAAGAAACTTGTGCTTCACTGAAAATCTTTGTCAGTCTTGGTGGCAAGGAGGCAACTGCTGTGATCAAGCTCTTCTCCAGGCACAGTCTGTTTCTCTGCTTTGTTTTGATCACAGTCATTGCAGAGAAGGAGGCCTCACATAAATATGTGGAGGCATAGGGTAGTAGCTGCTTCAAAGCTTTCTCTCCCAGGTCAGGGTGCTCCTGCTTCACACAAATCCAAAACTGTGTGAGTGTGGATGTGGCAAACTTCATCTGGAGCCCACGGTCAGATGACACTTCCATGAGTGTTTCCTGATTAGTGACAGAGCTTCCACATGCTTCGGACAAGAGAAATGGGTTTTTCACCCAATCCAGCTGTGTAGATTTCTCCTCCATGTCAGGAAAGTAGGACATTGAAAATTAAAATGTTGAATCAAATTGGTCTAATGTCCCACGATGACCAACTGGACTGGAGCTCTGTCCACATCCTCACTAGAGAGAAAATCATCCATCTGAGGAAATCAGGTGAAATCCCCCTGTGCAGAGGCTCTTCTCCACAGCACTACTTTCTTCGGGAAGTCTACCACCTTGTCATGCAGGTTTAAAATGCTGGTGTCCTTTCCCTGCAGACATATTCAGTTCGTTCAGTTTGCTGAATATCTGCCAGATAGCACATATTTGCAAGCCAGTCTGTGTGGCATTGGGGGATCTGTGCTCAATCAGAAAGGTCTGTACTTCACATCGTAATTCCAACAGCCGTTTGAGTATTCTCCCTCGAGAAAGCCAACGCACTTCTGTGTGCAGCAGCAGTTGTATGTGTTCAGCTCCCATGTTTTCGCGAAATAAAATCGCGCTTATTATACAGTTACTTGCCAAAACGATAGAAGACATTCCTCCAGAATACCTCTTTTGAATGAGTTTGTTGCCATTTTGTGATTTCCGCTAAGAAAAAAATAGTTCTGCACGCAAATGCTTAGCAATCCACCTTCTGACTTCAAGTTTCAATGACTTTCCGTTACGTTAACTAACCAAAATACTTGCGGAATGATATGAAAGATGTGAATTAGAAGCAAAAAACCCGTTGCCAATGACAGCAGTGATAAACTTGCCGCAGCAGTGAATATCAAGGAATTACAAACCTGCGAACGCAGACATTTAACCCACATATGGCCCATACAAATCAACGTTCATTTTGGAACATTCTGAAGAGCCGTATAATAACTATTTTTAAATTGTTTTTGAATGGAGGCTAATTTTAAATATATCTTTTAAAAATCTCACGTACCCCCTGGACTACCTTCACGTACCCCCAGGGGTACGCGGACCCCCGGTTGAGAACCACTGTTCTAGAACATGCACTCAAGTGTTGCTTTAGCCTTGTGCCTCGGGTATCTGTCCTCTTGATTGGTAAACCCTCTCCCAAGCCTTACGTTGCTTTAAAACAGACTGCACAGGCTTTCTTACAATATGGTGTACAATGTCTTTCCATTAATTCTCCCTTCAATTCTAGAAGGTTTCGTAGTTCCAGTTGATGAGAAATATCCCCACGGCATAGTTACCACTGTGATATGATGCTATAGGGTTGGTGGATAGGAAACTCTTCTTAAGCCCTTAGTAGTGGTAGATTTGAAGACAATACAACTGTCAACTTTTGGTTAAAAAATACCACACTCCCATATGCACCCAACCAAACAATACATTTACAACGAAACAATACATTGAATGATCTATGATCAAAAACTTAAGGTTTAGAACTTTGTTCGTACTGTGGAAAAGGGGTTTTGTGCAAAAAAATTAATAATTCAAAAACCCACCAAGGACAGTGAGCCAGCGAGCCAGGGCCCCATAGATCTCATCCATGATTATTATGATGATGAGGTTGATGACCGCAGCGGTAGACTTCACAGTTGCACGCACATTTGAGCGGAAGGTAGATGTAGAACTCATATGCAAGGCTGTTTTGATGGAGATCCGGTACAGGACAACCCCAAACACAATGGCAAAGGTAACAGAAATCTGTGCAATGGAAGAAAGGTAGAGTCAATTCACGATTTCCCTAAACTGTTTCTGTTAATAAAATGAAATACAATCAATATGGGAAAAGATGCTAATGAGTTTTAGCATTTGTACAATTAAATGTCTCCAAATACTTTACCATAAAACACGTCATGATATAGACGGTCATATATGCAATCTTTACCATAAAACACATCATGAAGAAGATGGTCATATATAAAATCTTTACCATAAAACACATCATGATGAAGACGGTCATGTATGCAGGCATCCTGTCTGTGCAGGTAAGTTTCACCTTCTCATTCTGAAACGGAAAAGAAATGGTTGTAATTATGAATTTAATTATTAATCAAGTTCCAAATTGTTAGTTGTAAAGAACTGATGTCCACTCAATAAGCATATTTAAGTGCAAAGTTCTCTATTGAACAAATGTGGGGGTTACACAGGCAGGAAATAAATCTTACATTCAGCATCAACGTGAGACTAAACTATACCCCGAGGCCCCTGATTTCCCGTGAGGTCACTCAAGGGTCCTAAAGGTCCTAGAAGTTATATGGTCCCATATACGTACTGTAACGGTATGACAATTTTCAACTAGAAAATGCATTTCCTGAAGGAAATACCAGTGCATGAAATGCAAAGGTTAAGAAAGGAAGAAGAAAAGAAAGAAGAGTGAAAGAAGGAAAGAAGAAAGGAAAGAAGAGTGGAAGAAGGAAAGACAAAAGGAAAGAAGAGTGAAGAAAGGAGAGAAGAGCGGAAGAAGGAAAGAAGAGTGAAAGAAGGAAAGAAGAAAAGAAAGAAGAGTGAAGAAAGGAAAGAAGAGTGGAAGAAGGAAAGAAGAAAAGAAAGAAGAGTGAAATAATGAAAGAAGAAAGGAAAGAAGAGTGAAGGAAGGAAAGAAGAGTGGAAGAAGGAAATAAGAAAAGAAAGAAGAGTGAAAGAAGGAAAGAACAAAGGAAAGAAGAGTGAAAGAAGAAAATAAGAAAGGAAAGAAGAGTGGAAGAAGGAAAGAAGAGTGAACAAGAGTGGCTCTGGATGAAGAGATAAAGAGAGAGTGAAAATATTGAAAAAAGGAGATAAAAATGGAGTGAAGAAGAGAGATTGAGTGTGAGAGAAAGTTGACTGAGAGAGAAAGATGGAGAGATGGAGAGAAAAAAAAGTAGAGAATGGATGGTGTCTTAATGTTCCTAGTTACAGTTAAATTGAGAGGGACAGAGAGAGTAGAGGTTCCTTTGATTTGGTGCAGCTGTCAGTGAAGCACAGGTGCAAGCCAGTTTAAAGACCCTATTATGATGTCATAATGGCCCAATGTAAGTCAATGGGAGAAATTTATATTTGTTTTTCTTTAATATCTTAAAAAGTATAAAGTTTAGAACAGTGAAAAATACATAGCATAAGTGTCGTTTACAAGACCTACGCGTCAAAGTTTGAATGAAGTTTCTACGTTAAGCGGTTCGGGCTGAATTAATCGCAGAAAAAGGTAACAAGAATAAGAAGAAGAAGAAGAAGAAGAAGAAGAAGAAGAAGAAGCCTAGGAATAACAATACAGGGCATTTCATGCACTGTAATTAATGCCACTTGTCACAAAGGTTCAAACAAAAACAACATTAGATGAAACACATACAATAGTTTAGTTGAACCCATATAATTTGAGACCATCAGTGAACAGGGTAACACAGATAAATGTGGGTTCGTTTCTCAAACAAAGTCAATCACAAGTACTACAACCATACAAGTCCAGTAGCCTACCATCGGAGACAGAGGCAGAGGGTGGCGCTGGCGTGCGAATGTGTGTGCGGCGATCGGATATGTACGTGTGTGCGCGGGGCTCTGGAAGCCAGGTCGGAAAGTCCGTGCGGAGGGGTTCTACACAATAAACGTTCCAGAAATAATTGTAGTCTTTTTTCACACAAAAATAACAGATTCACCAGCAAGACGCTGTTCCAGGCAAACGAAAAATAAAGTGTCCAAGCAAATCTCAATTCACAAGAGGCCAAACATTCACAACACTCCAAATACAATTCAGGTAACCAAAACAATACCTTGCTAGCAAGACGCTGTTCCAGGCAAACGAAAAATAAAGTGTCCACACAAATCTCAATTCACAAGAGGCCAAACATTCACAAACACTCCAAATACAATTCATGCAACCAAAACAATACCTCACTAGCAAGACGCTGTTCCAGGCAAACTAAAAATAAAGTGTCCAAACAAATCTCAATTCACAAGAGGCCAAACAATCACCAACACTCCAAATACATTTCGTATATGCAACCAAAACAATACGCTTAACACAACTCGTACAAGCAAACAAAACAATAACCAACGTTTATAACAAAACAGGCTCATACGAGAAGCTACGCTTAACACAACTCGTACAAGCAAACACAATGATACCAGAAGTTTCTATCTAAACAGGTACATACGAAAGCTATGCTTAACACAACTCGTACAAGCAAACACAATAATACCAGAAGTTTCTATCTAAACAGGCTCATACGAGAGGCTACTCTAAACACCCCTCGTATAAGCAAACACACTAATATCCAAAGTAGGGCTAGGGCTATGCGGCTGTTGCACCGGGGCTAAAGGCCCCCACATACTTATCCGACCCTGCTCTCCGATCTCACGAGGCACGCCCTAAAACGCCCTCCTTGAAGTGGGACCACACCTTTGAGCACCTCGGAGAGCCATCCGAGGGTGTCGGATAGCCTCTGGAGCACCGCTTGAATTTTCTCACTATCCGATCCAAGCTATCCGACACCCCTGGCTAAAATCACATTTCCTGTTTCGTTCCCTATATGACAGCACCGCCGTTTTAAAAAAATCGCTGAGAGATCGCTGGGAACCTGGGGCTGGAGGTCCAGGAGTGCATTAGGAGTTGGAGGAAGATCAGGGACAAGTTTGTAAAAATGAAAAAAACTATGAAGGGCACCAACGGCGATGCAGGAGGAAAACCGAGATCTCTCTTCTTCCTTGCTCTATCGGGCTCTCGCCGCATATAAAGCATAGGGAGACGTCGTCTAATTACAGCAATAATAAAAACATTTCTTGGTACACCCGTGTATTTTCCGTTAATGATCAGAGGCTGTTGTTGTGAAATGAATTACTAACGACAATGACCAAGCTCGCTGTTATTGCCGAGTATTTTCTATTATTATACCACACAAACAGTTCTGCTTTTTTACGTCTACAATTCAGGTTTGTAAAAATTAAAAAAAAACTATGAATGGCAACAGTGGCGATGCAGGAGGAAAACCGAGATCTCCCTTCTTCCTTGCTCTATCGTGGCTCTCGCCGCATATAAAGCATAGGGAGACGTCGTCTAATTACAGCAATAATAAAAACATTTCTTGGTTTTCGAACAGCCTCTTTGTGTTTGAGCTAGCAGAACATGCAGTGTAAATGATTAAATTGTAAAAGAACCTGAATTGTAGACGTAAAAAAGCAGAACTATTTGTGTGGAATAATAATAGAAAATATTCGGCAATAACCGCAAGCTTGGTCATTGTCGTTAGTAATTCATTTCACAACAGCCTCTGATCATTAACGGAACATACACAGGATAAAAACAAACGATTTCTTATTTTATAGTTCTACTGTTGTTGATGATGATGTAATGGCCTTGTAACATCATAATAAACCGTTGGTAATCTCCACAGCCCCTAGTAGAACCCTGCAGGTAAAGGTGAGTCGTACGATCATCAGATTAGAAAGGGCGTGTCTCTCGTGAAGTCGTACGAGGTGAGTTGGATAATCCTGCAGATGCCTTAAGGTGTTAACACAAAACAAACACAGTTCCTCACATCAACCTTAGATATCAGCCATTTGAATTCCTCTCAACCTGGCTTGCTTCTAAATTTCACCAATGCCTTCTCTGTCAGTCCTCTCATCTGTAATCCTAAATCAAATGTAGAGGTGGGCGATATATATCGTCTGCGATAATATCGTCATTGTTGTTCAAACGATGTGCAAAATTACATTATCGAGTATTTAAATGACTTCGCCAAAAACAATGACACGCACAGGGAAACTGTTCACATCATGTTCTTAATATAGCCTACGGCGCAGCAGCGCTCCCCACAGCACGGCACTCACACGACTAGTGGGCCTATGTGATCACGTGACATGGCTTCTCGCATCCACTTTGCAACAGGTTAACAGCGAACGGTGATGTCTGTTGTGCCTCCGTTGGTGTTGCATAAAACGTGAGTTTTATTAAAACATAGCGTGTGTAATGTGTAGCTATTTCATTCCGTTTGTTTACCTTTCCTGCTGCAGGGGAGTAAAATGCTCCATGGCCGAAGTAGATTACATGTTTTTAACTTCGGGGTTAATTCCCTTTCCTTTACGTCTGCTGCTGGTTAGTAAATACAGACAGCAGGAAAGGTTAGCAAACGGAATGAAATAGCTACACATTACGCACGCTATGCTTTAATAAAACTCACGTTACTCACATACAGGTTAACACTTTTACAGCACATAAATGTTTGTCGCTACATCCAAACTATGAGTCACCGTTGTCCCTCCCTGTACGTGCTCTTAAAGGAGCGGCGCCATTTTACTTAACGTTCTTGCAATGTGAATCATTTAATTTAAATATGCTTATTGGCCTTATTGTGTACGCTTGTGCGTTTAACAGCGCTTGTTTGTGAGAGAGAGCATTTAACTGTTGATGCCCCAGAATATAAAGCCAGGCTATTCATAAAAAACGTACGTCAATGTGGCATTAGTACTATGAACAGTTGAGAATTGATTCCGTCGGGCTCGGTTCGGATTCGAAAAAAATATATTTGAATGGCTGTCGGACCGGGCCGGGCTCAGACATAAAAATTCTTCCCGATCCATGTTCTAATGCTCGAATTTGTATTTTTGTACAATCTTGGACAGAATTTTAAGTTTAATAAGGCCATAAGCACTGCTGTTGATGTGCAATAATTCTCATGGATGCATGAAGCACTTTATTACAAGAGTTCAATATTTCTGCATTGCAGTTCAATAAAGTTATTTTTGTTTAAAGACAAGAAAGAAGTGTTTTCTTTAAACATTGTGCCCATTAATGTAATCTCCACGAAGGTATAACTCTGAGATTTCCAATCACATTTTTTTTTAAATATCGTCTAATTATCGTTATCGTCAGGAATTATCTTATGTATTACCCCCTTATTTATGTATTTTTGATTTTAGCCAGGGGTGTCGGACAGCTCGGATCGGATATTGAGAAAATTCAAGCAGTGCTCCAGAGGCCATCCGACACCCTCGGATGGCTCTCCGAGGTGCTCAAAGTTGTGGTCCCACTTCAAGGAGGGCGTTTTAGGGCGTGCCTCGTGAGATCGGAGAGCAGGGTCAGATAAGTATGTGGGGGCCTTCAGTGTACAGGACAGTGCGGTTGGCTCACAGCGGACGCTCCAAACCCAATATAAGGAAATAGGGACCAGTGGCCTACTTTGTCGTTGTCCGTCACGGAGATGCAGAGTATTACTCTTTCTTACTCTCTCTCCCTCTCCCGCAAAAACCCCTATTTCAAAACTCATCAGGAGCTGTGCTGATTGAGCAACAAAGGGGGTGTGTCCTCTACCTCAAGCCTGACGGCTATCGCGGCTAATCAAAGGTGCCGTCGCTCACGTCAGGGCGTGTTACTAATTTGAGAGTTGCACTTGTGCGTCTCCTGGGCAGGAGCGTCACAGTACATGTACACATTATATGACAATAGTGTCATATTTTATGAGGCTAATATACTGTATATTAGATTGATTTATAAGACTGATTTGTGACTGATCTTTATTTTAGACCACTGTGGAAGAGCCTATATTTTGTGTGGCACCCCATGTGTTCAACTTAATTGATGTGCTTAATTGATGTGCCAAGAGAATCTTACCTTGGAGCTGTGAGATTCCTTTTGAAGGGTTTTCTGCATTACTCTGAACTCATAATCAGGTCGTGGATGGTCCTGGGCAGCAGTGAAGAAAGAGACAGAATCTTATTCAATCTCAGTTCTGGCCCCTGGGGTAACAACTTAAAATAATAATGACATGAAAAGAGGACAGTGACAGGATTTGACACTACTACAAGAATCTTGGCCCCTACAAATGTCTGAATATCATACATATAATATCACTTAAATATAAATATAAATAAAACATAAACTGTGTAGAATTAAGGGGGATCAATTAGCAGAAATGGAAATATGGTAATCATTATTATGTTTTCATTAGTGTATACTATAACCTGAAACTATAAATTGTGTTTTCGTTAGCTTAGAATAAAACCTTGATATCTACATTGGGAGCGGGTCCCCTTCTAAGGAGCCTGCCATGTTGCACCACCATGTATCTACAGCAGCCTAGAACAGACTACTGGCTCTCGAAAGGGCCTTTCACATTTTTATGTTGAAGTGGCAGCATGAATATGGTGACAAAGACAAAGAAGAATAAGAGGAATAAGGGGTTGTGGGTGCTGGCTAACCATTTTGTTCTGTGAGAAGTTCGAGAACCCTAATTTTGAAAAATGGAGGATCATACTTATTATTCGCCGTTGTGTTGCGAATGGATGTCCAAGCATGTGAGGAAATGTAAGTGAACTGGCCCTAGACACCTTTACACTAGACATTCTTGTATCATGTATTATGTGTACTTACTGTGTCAATCAGATCCTCCTCTTCAAGGCCTGTGAGGTCCCAGATGTAGTTCAGCCTCATCTGCCTCCTCTTCCAGTGCTCCATGAACATAGTGGCTGGAAAGAGAAGTGGTGGGGAGAGTTTAGACAGATGACTTTGATTCTCTTTGAGTGGAAGGGAAGTTTAGACAGATGACTTTGATTCTCTTTGAGTGGTGGGGAGAGTTTAGACAGATGACTTTGATTCTCTTTGAGTGGAAGGGAAGTTTAGACAGATGACTTTGATTCTCTTTGAGTGGAAGGGAAGTTTATACAGATGACTGTTTCTCTTTGAGTGGAAGGGAAGTTTATACAGATGACTTTGATTCTCTTTGAGTGGAAGGGAAGTTTATACAGATGACTTTGATTCTCTTTGAGTGGAAGGGAAGTTTAGACAGATGACTTTGTTTCTCTTTGAGTGGTGGGGAGAGTTTAGACAGATGACTTTGATTCTCTTTGAGTGGTGGGGAGAGTTTAGACAGATGACTTTGATTCTCTTTGAGTGGTGGGGAGAGTTTAGACAGATGACTTTGATTCTCTTTGAGTGGAAGGGAAGTTTATACAGATGACTGTTTCTCTTTGAGTGGAAGGGAAGTTTATACAGATGACTGTTTCTCTTTGAGTGGAAGGGAAGTTTAGACAGATGACTTTGATTCTCTTTGAGTGGTGGGGAGAGTTTATACAGATGACTGTTTCTCTTTGAGTGGTGGGGAGAGTTTAGACAGATGACTTTGATTCTCTTTGAGTGGTGGGGAGAGTTTAGACAGATGACTTTGATTCTCTTTGAGTGGTGGGGAGAGTTTAGACAGATGACTGTTTCTCTTTGAGTGGTGGGGAGAGTTTAGACAGATGACTTTGATTCTCTTTGAGTGGTGGGGAGAGTTTAGACAGATGACTGTTTCTCTTTGAGTGGTGGGGAGAGTTTAGACAGATGACTTTGATTCTCTTTGAGTGGTGGGGAGAGTTTAGACAGATGACTTTGATTCTCTTTGAGTGGTGGGGAGAGTTTAGACAGATGACTTTGATTCTCTTTGAGTGGAAGGGAAGTTTATACAGATGACTTTGATTCTCTTTGAGTGGTGGGGAAGTTTATCCAGATGACTTTGATTCTCTTTGAGTGGAAGGGAAGTTTATACAGATGACTGTTTCTCTTTGAGTGGAAGGGAAGTTTAGACAGATGACTTTGATTCTCTTTGAGTGGAAGGGAAGTTTATACAGATGACTGTTTCTCTTTGAGTGGAAGGGAAGTTTATCCAGATGACTTTGATTCTCTTTGAGTGGAAGGGAAGTTTATACAGATGACTGTTTCTCTTTGAGTGGAAGGGAAGTTTATACAGATGACTTTGATTCTCTTTGAGTGGTGGGGAAGTTTATACAGATGACTTTGATTCTCTTTGAGTGGAAGGGAAGTTTATACAGATGACTGTTTCTCTTTGAGTGGAAGGGAAGTTTATACAGATGACTGTTTCTCTTTGAGTGGAAGGGAAGTTTATACAGATGACTGTTTCTCTTTGAGTGGTGGGGAGAGTTTAGACAGATGACTTTGATTCTCTTTGAGTGGAAGGGAAGTTTATACAGATGACTTTGATTCTCTTTGAGTGGTGAGGAAGTTTATACAGATGACTTTGATTCTCTTTGAGTGGAAGGGAAGTTTATACAGATGACTGTTTCTATTTGAGTGGAAGGGAAGTTTAGACAGATGACTTTGATTCTCTTTGAGTGGTGGGGAAGTTTATACAGATGACTTTGATTCTCTTTGAGTGGAAGGGAAGTTTATACAGATGACTGTTTCTCTTTGAGTGGAAGGGAAGTTTATACAGATGACTTTGATTCTCTTTGAGTGGAAGGGAAGTTTATACAGATGACTTTGATTCTCTTTGAGTGGAAGGGAAGTTTATACAGATGACTTTGATTCTCTTTGAGTGGAAGGGAAGTTTATACAGATGACTTTGATTCTCTTTGAGTGGAAGGGAAGTTTATACAGATGACTGTTTCTCTTTGAGTGGAAGGGAAGTTTATACAGATGACTGTTTCTCTTTGAGTGGAAGGGAAGTTTATACAGATGACTGTTTCTCTTTGAGTGGAAGGGAAGTTTATACAGATGACTTTGATTCTCTTTGAGTGGAAGGGAAGTTTATAAAGATGACTTTGATTCTCTTTGAGTGGAAGGGAAGTTTATACAGATGACTGTTTCTCTTTGAGTGGAAGGGAAGTTTATACAGATGACTGATTCTCTTTGAGTGGAAGGGAAGTTTATACAGATGACTGTTTCTCTTTGAGTGGAAGGGAAGTTTATACAGATGACTGTTTCTCTTTGAGTGGAAGGGAAGTTTATACAGATGACTGTTTCTCTTTGAGTGGAAGGGAAGTTTATACAGATGACTTTGATTCTCTTTGAGTGGAAGGGAAGTTTATACAGATGACTTTGATTCTCTTTGAGTGGAAGGGAAGTTTATACAGATGACTGTTTCTCTTTGAGTGGTGGGGAGAGTTTAGACAGATGACTGTTTCTCTTTGAGTGGTGGGGAGAGTTTAGACAGATGACTTTGATTCTCTTTGAGTGGAAGGGAAGTTTATACAGATGACTTTGATTCTCTTTGAGTGGAAGGGAAGTTTATACAGATGACTTTTATTCTCTTTGAGTGGAAGGGAAGTTTAGACAGATGACTTTGATTCTCTTTGAGTGGTGGGGAGAGTTTAGACAGATGACTTTGATTCTCTTTGAGTGGAAGGGAAGTTTTTACAGATGACTGTTTCTCTTTGAGTGGAAGGGAAGTTTATACAGATGACGTTGATTCTCTTTGAGTGGAAGGGAAGTTTATACAGATGACTTTGATTCTCTTTGAGTGGAAGGGAAGTTTATACAGATGACTGTTTCTGGGGAGAGTTTAGACAGATGACTTTGATTCTCTTTGAGTGGAAGGGAAGTTTATACAGATGACTTTGATTCTCTTTGAGTGGAAGGGAAGTTTATACAGATGACTGATTCTCTTTGAGTGGAAGGGAAGTTTAGACAGATGACTTTGATTCTCTTTGAGTGGTGGGGAGAGTTTAGACAGATGACTTTGATTCTCTTTGAGTGGAAGGGAAGTTTATACAGATGACTGTTTCTCTTTGAGTGGAAGGGAAGTTTATACAGATGACTGTTTCTCTTTGAGTGGAAGGGAAGCTTATACAGATGACTGTTTCTCTTTGAGTGGTGGGGAGAGTTTAGACAGATGACTTTGATTCTCTTTGAGTGGAAGGGAAGTTTATACAGATGACTGTTTCTCTTGGAGTGGAAGGGAAGTTTATACAGATGACTGTTTCTCTTTGAGTGGAAGGGAAGTTTATACAGATGACTGTTTCTCTTTGAGTGGTGGGGAGAGTTTAGACAGATGACTTTGATTCTCTTTGAGTGGAAGGGAAGTTTATACAGATGACTTTGATTCTCTTTGAGTGGAAGGGAAGTTTATACAGATGACTGTTTCTCTTTGAGTGGAAGGGAAGTTTAGACAGATGACTGATTCTCTTTGAGTGGAAGGGAAGTTTATACAGATGACTGTTTCTCTTTGAGTGGAAGGGAAGTTTATACAGATGACTGTTTCTCTTTGAGTGGAAGGGAAGTTTATACAGATGACTTTGATTCTCTTTGAGTGGAAGGGAAGTTTATACAGATGACTGATTCTCTTTGAGTGGAAGGGAAGTTTAGACAGATGACTGATTCTCTTTGAGTGGAAGGGAAGTTTATACAGATGACTGTTTCTCTTTGAGTGGAAGGGAAGTTTATACAGATGACTGTTTCTCTTTGAGTGGAAGGGAAGAGTGGAAGGGAAGTTTATACAGATGACTTTGATTCTCTTTGAGTGGAAGGGAAGTTTATACAGATGACTTTGATTCTCTTTGAGTGGAAGGGAAGTTTATACAGATGACTATTTCTCTTTGAGTGGTGGGGAGAGTTTAGACAGATGACTGTTTCTCTTTGAGTGGTGGGGAGAGTTTAGACAGATGACTTTGATTCTCTTTGAGTGGAAGGGAAGTTTATACAGATGACTTTGATTCTCTTTGAGTGGAAGGGAAGTTTATACAGATGACTTTGATTCTCTTTGATTGGAAGGGAAGTTTAGACAGATGACTTTGATTCTCTTTGAGTGGTGGGGAGAGTTTAGACAGATGACTTTGATTCTCTTTGAGTGGAAGGGAAGTTTTTACAGATGACTGTTTCTCTTTGAGTGGAAGGGAAGTTTATACAGATGACTTTGATTCTCTTTGAGTGGAAGGGAAGTTTATACAGATGACTGTTTCTCTTTGAGTGGAAGGGAAGTTTATACATATGACTGTTTCTGGGGAGAGTTTAGACAGATGACTTTGATTCTCTTTGAGTGGAAGGGAAGTTTATACAGATGACTTTGATTCTCTTTGAGTGGAAGGGAAGTTTATACAGATGACTGATTCTCTTTGAGTGGAAGGGAAGTTTAGACAGATGACTTTGATTCTCTTTGAGTGGAAGGGAAGTTTATACAGATGACTGTTTCTCTTTGAGTGGAAGGGAAGTTTATACAGATGACTGTTTCTCTTTGAGTGGAAGGGAAGTTTATACAGATGACTGTTTCTCTTTGAGTGGTGGGGAGAGTTTAGACAGATGACTTTGATTCTCTTTGAGTGGAAGGGAAGTTTATACAGATGACTGTTTCTCTTGGAGTGGAAGGGAAGTTTATACAGATGACTGTTTCTCTTTGAGTGGAAGGGAAGTTTATACAGATGACTGTTTCTCTTTGAGTGGTGGGGAGAGTTTAGACAGATGACTTTGATTCTCTTTGAGTGGAAGGGAAGTTTATACAGATGACTTTGATTCTCTTTGAGTGGAAGGGAAGTTTATACAGATGACTTTGATTCTCTTTGAGTGGAAGGGAAGTTTATACAGATGACTTTGATTCTCTTTGAGTGGAAGGGAAGTTTATACAGATGACTGTTTCTCTTTGAGTGGAAGGGAAGTTTAGACAGATGACTTTGATTCTCTTTGAGTGGAAGGGAAGTTTATACAGATGACTGTTTCTCTTTGAGTGGAAGGGAAGTTTATACAGATGACTGTTTCTCTTTGAGTGGAAGGGAAGTTTATACAGATGACTTTGATTCTCTTTGAGTGGAAGGGAAGTTTAGACAGATGACTTTGATTCTCTTTGAGTGGAAGGGAAGTTTATACAGATGACTGTTTCTCTTTGAGTGGAAGGGAAGTTTATACAGATGACTGTTTCTCTTTGAGTGGAAGGGAAGTTTATACAGATGACTTTGATTCTCTTTGAGTGGAAGGGAAGTTTATACAGATGACTTTGATTCTCTTTGAGTGGAAGGGAAGTTTATACAGATGACTGTTTCTCTTTGAGTGGAAGGGAAGTTTATACAGATGACTGTTTCTCTTTGAGTGGAAGGGAAGTTTATACAGATGACTGTTTCTCTTTGAGTGGAAGGGAAGTTTATAAAGACTGTTTCTCTTTGAGTGGAAGGGAAGTTTATACAGATGACTGTTTCTCTTTGAGTGGAAGGGAAGTTTATACAGATGACTGTTTCTCTTTGAGTGGAAGGGAAGTTTATAAAGACTGTTTCTCTTTGAGTGGAAGGGAAGTTTATAAAGACTGTTTCTCTTTGAGTGGAAGATCTGTGGAACTCCTGTTATGTTTTCTGATAAATGTTATCTACAACCTACCAACAGCAATAAACATACCACCTATACTCAACCATCCAAATAATCATAACTTCCCTGATTTGCAAACCTGTATGTTTACATGACCTGCACTGATTGTTTGTGGCATAGGTGACATAACCAATTGCCTGCGGTGCCAGCGCGTAATGGAAAATTTGAAAAAGATATGTTGGGTACCCCCTATGAGTGGTTAAAGCAGAGATCTTCTGGATATAAAAATAACTCTGTCTAAGGGTAATCAATCAGCCAGGTTATGAAATAACAGAGACCATGAAGAGTAAAGAGACAAGGTGATTCAAAAGCTTGTGGAAAATACAAAATATAAAACTAGTGTTTTGATGTTGAATTGAGCAACACTTGTTGGGTACAGTGCCTGTGATAATGGAACATGGCCAAGGTCTCAAGAAATAGCACTCAATCATGCTGATGTTCTTTTACTTAGTTAGGCTACTTATCTAGCCTTATGTAGTCATTTAGCACTGCAGAAGTGTTCACAATTAAAATACTGAAAATACCTTCATAAACCAGAAAATGGTGATTAACTTAAGTTATGTCAAAGATCCAAGTCACCTCAAAAGTGCCTGTGGATACAGCAGCAGCACTACGGGTGCGGTGCCAAGAAGTTTTCGAGCTGTATATCAAGCTCACCTAGTTAGTGTAGGATTTTGGTTACTGTGATCATCGACCATGGCGTTTGCAGTTCAGGAAACTGGCTCTTTTTTGGGGGTAGTCTATCTCTTTCTCCAGATTTATGCAACACATCTAACGCTAGGCATTGTTTGCATTACCAGACACTCCCACTGTAACAGTAAAAGGACATAGCAAGAGTGAGAGAGTAGGCTGACAGGCTTACCCCACAGAGCCATGAAGACAGAGAAGAAGACAGTGGCTGGGTTGTCAAACAGGTGGCTTGCTCGGGCGGTCCCACAGGCTGTCTGGAGCTTCCAGTAGCTACAGGCACGATCGCAGAGAGGGCACATGGTGATGTTGTTGCGAGGGTCACAGATCTCCATGCTGTACAAAAGGTTGAACAGAAATATGGTTTTGAATGTGTGTAATGATAATGCTAAAGGCAAAGTATGAGGCAAATGTTTTGCTTTAACTTAAATGTCATCAACATCCTACTCTAATGAAAACCTTTTGAGCTTAACTGTACACTTCCATTGCAGCGAATTTTCCTTTACCGTCTTTCAGATTGTATGCGAAATTCGCTGTGGGAGAAATCTGAGCAAAATTGAGCCTATGCAAATGAAACCATGTGAGAACCAATGAGATCGGTGTGTAATGTGTCTCATACGTGACATTCCCTAGAGGGGCAGGAGTAATGTAAAACAGTCTGACCAAGATAGCAGAGGCTCAAGGCTTCATGCAGCATGAAAATATTTATATAACTATGTCTGAGCGACTGTCTAGTGTAGATCTTCATTTCATTATTCGGAGCTAGTACTTTATAGCTAGCTGACAGGCTAATTGTTCTATAACTACACTTGCTACTAACAGGATTACCAAACTTGCTTGCTGTTTTTGCGACCACAACCCCCAAACAAAAAGTGGGTAGGTAAGGCTGCAAGGTGTTTTGCTGCAATGGCAGCCTAGCGTAAGAGTGCTATTCTGTACTATAACTACAACTGTGAGAGGGCTGGAATATATTTATTGTAACATTACAGGTTTTGCAAGCAAAAGCTCCACCTAAGCGATACCAACATTAACAGCAAAACTACAAATGATACCACCCCCTTTACGGTGCAAACCCATGACACCGTTATGAGCGACGCGATTTCTAAACCCAATGCATTTCAACTGGAGCCAATCCATTGTGACATAGACCAGTGATTTGGGCGACGTGACCGATGAAAATTCGAACATGTTGAAACTTATGCAAATGAGGAGCGATTTTTCCTGGCAGAGGCCAATGAGATTGTTTGGTGTCGTCTTTGACGGTTTAAAATTGTAGGACTGTGGCATCGTTTGGTTGTTTAATTTGCTAAAAAGAAAGGCTTGGGTGGCATTGTAAGGGCTTGTTGTTGCTCCTGGTATGTTATATATTTAATCCTGGGCTTATTTGAACACAATGACAGTTTTTATATAAAGACAAGTGACTAGATAGCTTCTAACTGACTAGCCTGCTCACTAGCTCAATAGTCCAGTCTGTTATGCCATTTCCACACGCTACACCACGCCCACTCAAAGCGATGGAACTTGGTCGCGTCGCTGTCATGGGTTTGCACTGTAACGCTACGGCTACACCAGACGCGGAAATTCTGCCTTGCGGAAATAGAACGTTCACCAAGCGGATATTTTATGGAACCGGCTACACCGGACGCGTTAAAAATGAAACCAATATCGGTTTTGCTGTCTTTGTTTACTTATTTTATCAATCAAAGTTCCTCCATATCCCTTCATCTGGATTAGAGTAACATGTTTAAGTATGAAGTCTACAGAAACCCGTTATTCAAACAAGATTCAAGTAACGTTTAATTTATGGCAGACTTGGTTACCAAGCAAACATCAACGGACATAAACCATTTGAAACTTGCAGTGCTGCCGTGACTAGACGGAAGGCACTTGCCACGTATTTCCTTTGATTGTATACTAAAATATTATCAATCAATAATATCCATAACTTACTAAATGTAGCCTATTCATAATTAGCTCATAAACATGAAGTGCGACTTTGTCTCGTGTGGTGTACAGTTGAGACACCCATTTAAACCCATTGATGGTGACCAAGCATTACAAATACATTCAACTTTCTTTTAAAAGACAACTGGACAAAATAAAGCACAAACATAAATCCATAGGCTACAGGCTACAAAACATGGCCAACAGTCACACATATACACATTCATATACACTGCATGCCTTTTTAATTTGTACTATGAGTAGCATAGGCTATATCACAATCAAGTTGTACCAACTGCACCCGATCTCCCATCTTGCTTATTTAGACCCCAAGATAAAACATTGTTATAATTTTCATGTTTGAAAAAACACCCATTAATAGAACAGGTCTAATATCAAAAAATATAACATTTTATTTTCATTTGCTTTGTTTGTTGTCTGACTTCTAAACTGCTGATCGCGGGTACAGTTGATACATTGTGTCTCAACTGTACCCCGCTGGCCACCTCACGCTTTTCGCTAAATTATGCAATGGCCCTGCATGGCATGATGATAGCATGGAATATGTAGATTTATAGTTCACAGTTTAACGTTTGCAATAATGTAAGTTGCGTTTGTTGATGAGGTAAGGTTAAATAACATATTCATTGAAGGGACACGATAAAATCAATATCTTAGGTAGGCTAGTTAAAAAAACTTTCGCCGACATCTCTGACGTTATATGCAGGTGCAAACTAAAAATCACGTTTTATGATTGCTGCGCATGCAAGTTATTGTTAAAGACATCCCAACCTGCAAAAAGTCATTTCAGGGAGGTAGGCTATTCCATTTCAGGGAGGCCTACGTATTTTTGTTGTGGTCCCTAAAAGTTATAAAAGCATAATATCATTCTATAGGCTATAGCCCTATGTTCTTTGTGAATTATGTTTAAATATGTAGATTAGTCTACTTATACTATTTATTAGCATATATGCTGCTAAAACTATCCTATTTATGTCTACCTATCTACTTTTATTTGAGGCACACACGCACACTGCCTCATGCACTAGATCCCTATCCCTCTCTGTTGTGCGCTCGCTACACAGATTTCAACGCGGTTTGGAGCACGTCTGTCTGTCTTGTTTGCTCGCTTTAGATTCCGGGAGATTTTAAGTAATTTGCGGGCATCCCTGTGGTCGTAAAGCTGTCCTCGTTTTTCAAGTTTATTAATGAATATAAAGTAATTAATTCTTGAACACTGACAACTATCTTACTTGCTATATATCTACTTACACTGTCTATATAGGTCTATCTTCTACACTGTCGTATCTTCAAACAGAAAAGTAACGTTAAAAATGCTCTTGAGGGTTTTGGAAAATAATCGGAGTTGGCCTTCTTCATTATTCACAGCAAATATATAATGAATGTCATTACATTTCATTGATTTATTGCCATACTCTATGTAAAAAGGCCGACGCAAACCTCGCGGAAAATAGAAACCAGTCTATTTCTTAATTTTCCGCGCGGAAATGTCGGCGCGGTACATTCCGTTTCGGCGTCCGGTGTAGCCACTCTCATTGCTTTCAACGGTTTCGAACTCTGCTGCGTTCTCACCGCGTCCGCAAAGCAAAATTTCCGCGTCTGGTGTAGCCGCGGCCTAAGCCTCATCACATTCAGCTCATGCTGATGGAATTCCACATGGTTAATTGTTCATGACAAAACATGTTCTAAATCATAGACTGGCCATGATCCCTGATACCTGTGGCACATGACCATAGACTTTGAAAATGCCCTGGGGACTTACAAACCTGGGAATGTTATCATCTACAGTTGCACAGCCGTACAGGAACACAATTACGCCCACAATGGCTGCCGGGATCAGCATTTGAGTGTATACACCCAGCCAAGCAAAGTAAAGGGCCACCTTCTCCCCAAAGTACTTTCTGTTGTGACGGAGAAAGAGGTCAGCATAAAATGGATGACAAAAAAAATGCAAAGTCATAAACATGTGACATTTGATTTCCTAATAGCATCAGAACGACACTCAGTAGTCACTCAACAGAAATGAAGAGGATCTGGCAACGGCGCAGCACCTCTTTAAACTTCGATCCTCAGGACTTCTTCCTGAATCATAATTATGTAAACATTTGAACAAATATGAGCTTTATAGCCGACACTGCTAGCTACTTAGGTACTGGTCAGATGGCCGAATCCATGTCAAACAGGAAGGCAAGGCAAGAAACACAAGCAACACTTACAACAGTCTTAAGCATCACTAAAAAAAAAAAATTATAATAATACTAATAATAACAACAAAAACAACAATGCCCTTTGTGTAGTTCTATGAAAGAACGTTCTAGTTAAAAAGCACAGAGGGTCCCTCTTTGTGTGCTCCTCACCATACTCACAACAGCACGGCTGAAAACATACATACGATACTTCCATGGTCATCTTTAGACAGAGAGCTGATGGCTGATTGCATCATATCATACCTGATGAGGCCAATGGGCTGGTACTTGTAGAAAATGCTGTAGCACGCCCACTCCTCATACAGGGTCTGTGGAACAGAATGAGTTCAACATAACATATGTAAGGGATATACTACTTGTGGGATCATTTTAATCATACAATAAATCCTTTCAAAAAATACAGTGGATTTAAAAGCAGATTACACAACAAGACCTAATATAGTCTGAGTCCATTGCTGCATGAGGTCCACATTCTAGATATTTGTTTTTTGAAGTATAAAGACGACATTTTACTCTCAATTAAGTTTTAAAATTCACGGTCATGCACACTTTTATTTATTTATTTATTTTAAAACACAGACATGCACACTTTCATCTATTTATTGATATTTGACCTCTTTGGTAGAAATTAGGTATGGAACTAATGACTGGGCTTTGGCCACCATCCATGTAGAATCCATGTTGAATGATAACAGACCCGTTGATCTTTATTTAAACACTGGAACTTTTCAAATACAGCTTACAATTATACGATAGGCTTGCTTCTTACTGATGTCCACTACAGTTGACAATCTTCTGCTCTAGGATGCTGTACACACCGGGACATTATGTGTCTTTCTTACGTACTATTAAACATGTATTGGGTTTTTTTATAGTGCAGAGCTTAATGTCTGGACTCAGTCTCACCTTCCGGTCATTGGGTTCTGCCTGTATGCCATCAATATCTCCCTGTAGGAAAACACAAGTGACAGACACACAAAAAGAAATATATCATACAGACCTCTTACTTAAACGTGCATGCATGCATGTGTGTGTGTGGGGGGGGGAATCATCATAATGCCTTAGCATAGAGCGCAAAATAGGTAACACTGCACCCTGCAATTTTACACATGTAGTGTAATATACTAATTATAAAACAGCCAATTGATGTGGTGTTCGTTTATGCTTACATCCTAATCCTTATGGATGGAAATACAGCCTTAGTATTCCCTCATGTTTTAGGTTACACTAAACTACATACTTGTGTGGTAACAATGTAACAAGACTTCTGTAAGAACTGCTGTAAGGGTGTGGAGTGCGGTTTCATCAGTTTATGGCTTGTAGTTAAAAGTGTGTTTATTAAATTTAGTATACCATTATATTACTTGAGGCAACTTACATCATGAGGAGGGTAAGCAGAGGTATAAACTCCATTTCCAAGGAGGCTGGTAATTCCTGCATAACATGGATGTATTGTTACATTTTCAGATGTTGTAAAGAGATATCACAAGACACATGAAAGTGAGAGCCTGGGCTTCCAAGGAGGTGTATTCCAGAAGATAATGATTGCATGATATATTGCATGACTAAATCTTAAGAATAGGATATGGTACATCTTCACTTCTCTGGCAATGACTTGATTGGATTCATGAAGATGTTCCGGGGGCGCTCCTTCGCGTGCGACCCAGCAGCCTGTGTCTCTACCTTTCAATGTTTGGAACTGCTGAAACGGACTCTTTAAAACTTTAATTTCGTGTATGAATGTGTCGGTAGTCCCACAAAAGACTTCATTACCCACAATTCCCTTATCACCTAAACTGTTATCTGCATTTCAGTACTGAGACAGCAATTGGCTGAAAACAAGGTGGTAAAAACCGTGACGCACTTTCTCATTTAAAACTGCGTTGAAATGATACATTCTCTCTCTTTGCGCTCTTCTCAACACTGGCTTTGCCAGGCACTGCAACATTCCTGCAACATTCCGGGCGTAACTACAGTGAAACGACGACATCAAAGCAAGGACAACTTTTTCATCTCTTCTCTGCCTCAGGAACATCGGATGCGCCAACACTTTTCCAAAGGACTGGTAACTTCGACTGGGCAGCTAGCTATTCACAACCTGGCTAAGCATAGGACTGTTTACATATGCCATTGTTCATGTATTGTATCTGTTTTGTTTACCGAACATAACTGATATATACTTTCATTGTTAATTGGTAGTTGGCTTCGCCACACCATCTAAGGGAAATCGTTAGGATTGCTTATCAGACACACGAGTCTTGCATGCATCACTAACCATCTCTTCTAACATGGCATCTTAAATCACATACGATTACAAATACATTGGCCTTCATATAGCCACACACGTGAAGCACAAAATCGAACTTCGCGCTTCACACCACACATGTATGTTCACGAACGCGTACACACATGCACGCGGAACTACGTGGTCAGACAAAGGGACACACACACATACTTTCAGGCGCGCTCCTAAAAGCGCAACTCAGAGCGTACGCTCGCGCACACACACACTCCCTCTCTCCCTTACACATACATACAGTATACTCCTTCAATTCATTAGTTAGATACATTTAGCTAGATTACATATTGTGTGTTATTCTCTTATCATTGTGTAAATAAATACTTTGATTTATATACGCTGGTTTATTTAATGTTACACAAGAATGGACGTTGTCAACCTCTTCTATTCAGAACTCCAATGACCTTCAACCATACTATTAATAAGGTAACTTTGTTTGTAGTTATTAATTTAATTATTAATCAGAGTTCCAAATTGATAGTATAATATATTTTATGAGACTGATATATTTAATGAGACTGATTTGTGGATTATCAACTTAATTGATCTGCCTTTGTGTTGAATGGTTGATCCCTGTCCAATCGGGTGAGATTACCAACATATTGTTGCTGTTGCAAGGACAGCGCCAGTGTGTCTTGGTGGCCCTCGTGGAGACAATATCACAATTCATACACATTTGCACCCACATTTACCCGGCGCCTGCTCATTATGTAAGATACCTACATAATCTGGTACTCCCATATGAGAATGGTACCCATTTTACCTACAAATCTGTACTGTCAGTGATTTTCAGCCATGCAAATTATTGGAACTCTCTTGGAGCTTTTTGTGCTCTTCCTCTCGGTATCGTTGGTGCTGGGTTCCCCAGCCTGTTTGGAAGCAGGTGGACGCGGAATTACCAGGAGAGCGTACAGCAGAGAGTTTCTCCTCTCGTTGCGGACTTCAACCTCTGGGATTATCCCTAATACCATCCCGAGGGCTCTGCAGTATAAACCGCCGGCCCCGAGGTCTCGGAAGAGGGGGAAGAGAGGCGGCCTACGCCGGAGACTCAAAAGTCTTCGGTTGGACAATCGCCGCAAGTTACCACCACTCCCCACTATACTGCTATCAAATGTGCAATCCATCCGCAACAAGACCGACGAACTGGAATTATGGACTAAGACTAGAGGGGAGATACGGTAGTCGTGTTTACTCGCTTTCACTGAGTCATGGCTCACCGACCAGGATCGAGACGAGGATCTGTCAATAACTGGGTTTGAAAAGCCCAATTCGGCTTGACAGTTCATCGGAGACGACAGGGAAACGCAGAGGAGGAGGGGTGTGTTTTTATATTAATGAGCGGTATTGCAACATCATCACGGTCAGGGAAAAAATCTGTACCGCCGACATAGAACTGCTTTCAATCTCACTCCGCCCCTTCTACCTTCCGCGTGAGTTTCAACAACTTTTTTATACACTGGTATATATTCATCCACGCGCTAATGCAGCAGCTGCTGCTCAGCTGATTGCAGACACTACGCACAAACTGGACGAAATTTGCCCCGACGCACCCAAATTCATTTTGGGGGATTTTAACACTTCCAACACTAAGGCCTTTTTTGACTGTTAAGTATTCTGCCATGCCTGATATTTTTGTATATTTCACCCAACTAAAAACCATGAGGCCAAAGTGGCATTTATGATTATATTCTAGAACACCTCAGCAAAAAATGAATGAAAGTAAAAGGAATGTAGTAAAACAAGTTTTTTATTAAAATGAAATCTAGTTTTAGAGGTGCTCAGACTTTGTACAAAAACACATTGTTAATATTTTGGAAGTTTTGTTTTTCACTCTGAACCTTGTAAACATAGGTGTTTGCTCCACATCGGTGAGTTTAGCATTTAAAAATTGTGTGTGGTTTCTATACTAATTATGAGTATTATAGAAAGTGACACTTTTCTTCACTTAGACCACTATGCATATTGATGAGAGAGGTGTGAACATTCTGGGACACCTTGGTCAAATGACAATGGCCATGACGTAATAGCCCTGGAATGTCTTTGTGCCCCACTACCCCCTACAGGTTTTCTTGACACATCAGGAACCAATGGTGATCACTGAATTACCATCCCCTTATCATATGAATAGTTGTCATTTGCTAATGGGAGGGTCAAAACCTCACTCAGAGGCTGAAATGTGCAAGGGATTAGTTATAATCTCCTTACAAAGTGTTTATTTATACTTTAGTTTCTGTATGTATTTAAAAAGTAAAGGGTTCAAGGTTGCTCTGGGTGTTAGTTTTATGTTTGTAGGACAAAAACTCGCTGAGATTTTAAATTCTATTAATAAAAATACCACAAAGTGCCCCACGGGGCACCTTAGTGCTGGAAGGTTTAACCACTGTGATTTGAGTAGGACTATGAGAACTTATGAGCAATATGTGAATTGCGCTACAACACAGAAAAAGACGTGTATTGATCTGTGTTATGGGTCAGTAGGTGGGGCTTACAGCTCCATACCCATGCCGTCCTTGGGAGCTTCCTACCACAACAGCGTTTACCTCATACCAGTGTACAAACCCTCTTTTAGACGCTTAGAACATGAGGAGAGAACTGTGAAAGTCTGGTCTGAGGACAGTATCTCCTCACTTCAAGCATGTTTTGAGTGTACGGACTGGGAGTGCTTTCAAGAGGGGTCTGAGAACATTGATGAACTATCAGACATTGTATCATCATACGTCACATTCTGTGTGGACATGGACATTATCCCCACTAAGACAACTGTCACTTTTCCGAACAATAAACCATGGGTGACGAAAGAACTTAAATCTGTCATTAACAAGAAAAAGAGGACTTTCAACACTGGGGATATTTGGGAGATTAAAGCAGTGTCCAAAGAAGTAAAACATGAGATCAGGAAAGCTAAAATGAAATATAGAAGGAAAGTAGAAGAACAATACAGTGGGGGGGATCTTAGAGCCGCCTGGCGAGGAATTAAGTCAATGGCATCATTAAATCAACAACCTGAAAGGAGGATGCCTGTTTCTGTTCAAGGGGTTCAGTCATGTGATCTTCCTAATGCTTTTAATTTATTTTATTCACATTTGAATCATCTGACTTCTCTGACAATATTTCTGGGTTGAGAAACACGTTGGTTCCAGATAATTACATAATGATATCTCAGGAACAAGTAACATCCTTGTTGAAGAAGGTCAATATTAGGAAGGCTGCTGGTCCTGATGCTGTTTGTGGGCGCACATTACGCTTCTGTGCAGACCAACTAAGTGGAGTATTCACCTGCCTCTTCAATATGTGTGCAAAAGAAGGCCATATTCCCCAAATATGGAAGAGCTCCACCATAATCCCACTAGCTAAACTAAATAAACCCAAGGAGTTGAAAGATTTCAGACCAGTAGCTCTTACGTCCTTGGTGATGAACATTTTTGAGAAAATCCTTTAAGCTGAAATTATGTGTCACAACCTTAGCTGCACGCTCCTCTGTTTCTGTTCCTGCTCTTTCTCCATATGCTACTCCAACCCGTTCATCCTCTCCTGTGTTTAGTATTTCCCTCACTACTTAAATTTTCCTCGATGTTTGGTTACTTACCGATACTTCACCAAGCTGGATCTGCGAAGCGCATACAACCTGGTGAGGATCCGGGAAGGAGATGAATGGAAAACTGCATTCTCCACTACCACTGGTCACTATGAATACCTTGTTTTACCGTATAGGTTAGTCAATGCTCCTTCTGTGTTCCAGTCATTTGTGAATGAGGTTCTCAGAGACATGCTCCATAGGTTTGTTGCTGTTTATATTGATGACATTCTTATATACTCAGACAATGTTCAGGATCATGTAAAACATGTGAAGGCAGTACTTAACAGACTGCTTGAGCATGACCTCTTTGTCAAAGCTGAGAAATGTCTCTTCCATCAGTCTTCCATCTCATTCCTAGGCTACGTGTTGAATTCACAGGGAGTGCAGATGGATGAGGAAAAGGTGCAAGCTGTTCTGAACTGGCCGAGGCCCAAAACTACAAAGGAACTTCAAAGATTTCTTGGCTTTTCTAATTTTTACTGCAGGTTTATTAGGAATTTCAGTTCTGTAGCGGCTCCTCTGACTTCTCTCCTGAAAGGATCTCCTCGTCTTTTTTCCTGGTCACCTGAAGCAGAGGAGGCATTCAGGACTCTCAAAACAAGGTTCACATCGTCCCCTCTGCTGAAGCATCCTGACCCTGCGCTTCCTTTTGTTGTAGAGGTGGATGCCTCAGAGGTGGGGGTAGGTGGCATCCTGTCTCAACGTCAAGGTAATCCTGCTAAACTCTTCCCATGTGCTTACTTCTCCAGGAAGCTGACCAAGGCTGAGAGAAATTACGATGTGGGTAATAGGGAGCTACTGGCCATCAAGCTTGCCCTGGAAGAGTGGCGTCACTGGCTGGAGGGGGCACAACAGCCTTTTGTGATATTTACAGATCACAAAAATTTGGAATATATCCGCACAGCCAAGCGGCTCAACCCCCGACAAGCCAGGTGGGCCTTATTCCTCACTCGTTTCCAATTCACCATCTCATATCGTCCTGGTTCAAAAAACACCAAAGCCGACTCACTCTCTCGCATGTTTGAAGCAATACCACATCCTGACACCCCAGAACCCATTGTCCCTCCCACCTGTATTGTGGCCCCCATTCGATGGGATCTGGAGAGAGAGCTCCTGGAGGCTTCAGCTCAGGACCCTAAACCACCTGAATGCCCTCCGAACAGGGTCTACGTGCCTGATTCTTTGCGCAGTCGTCTCATTACCTGGGCGCACACATCTCTTGGCACGGGTCACCCTGGCACCACTCGCACACAACAGCTGCTATCCTCTCAGTATTGGTGGCCTACCCTAAACAAGGATGTCCAGTCTCATGTTCAGTCGTGTAGTGTTTGTGCTCAATCTAAGGTTCCCCGACACCTACCTGCAGGCACCCTGGAGCCACTGCCTTTACCTCAGCGCCCGTGGACCCATCTGTCCATAGATTTTGTCACCGACCTGCCTCCATCTGAAGGTAATACCACAATTTTTGTTATAGTGGACAGATTTTCAAAGGGTTGCTGTCTTGTTCCTCTGCCGTGTATCCCCACAGCTCTCCAGACTGCCGAGGCCATATTCCACAATGTCTTCAGACGTTTTGGCCTCCCTGAAGACATCGTCTCTGACCGGGGCACTCAGTTCACCTCACAGGTTTGGCGGGCCTTCATGGAGAGGCTGACCTCATGTCATCACCCGCAGTCTAATGGTCAGGTGGAGAGGTTAAACCAGGAACTCAGGCGGTACCTCCGAAGCTACTGTCAGGACAGACAGGGTGATTGGTGTAGATTTCTCCCCTGGGCAGAATACGCTCAAAACTCACTCAAGCACTCCTCTTCCGGTTTGACACCATTTCAATGCTTTTTGGGTTTTCAACCACCACTTTTCCCTTGGAATCCAAGCAGTACTAAAGTTCCAGCAGTGGAGGAGTGGTATACTCGTAGCGATGATGTCTGGTCTTCAGCTCACGTTCACCTCCAGAGGGCCATCAAGAGGCATAAGGAGGCAGCCGACCGCCATCGCCGAGAGGCTCCAACCTAACATCCAGGCCAGAGAGTGTGGTTATCCACAAAGGACATCAATCTCCGCCAGCCATGCAGAAAGCTTGGGCCACGCTTCATTGGACCATTCAAGATCCTAAAACAAATAAACAGGGTAACATATCGCCTGCAATTACCATCACAGTTCAAAGTCTCACCCTCATTTCATGTTTCCCTCATTAGGCCGGTGGTTCCAGGTCCACTGCAGGAGGCAGAGCCCCTGGACACTCCACCTCCAGTATTTAATGTTGATGGAGAACCTGCATATGCTGTGAGAGCACTGCTGAACTCGAGACGGAGAGCTGGCCGACTCCAATACCTCGTTGATTGGGAAGGGTATGGCCCAGAGGAGCGATCTTGGGTGGCGTCTAATGACATCCTGGACCCCATGTTCAAAGCAGAATTTCACCGGAGATGCCCTGACCGTCCTGCTCCACGTAAGCGAGGCCGTCCCCCCGGTCAGCATTCTAGAGCATCTGGAGCTGCTCGTCAGAGGGGGGATTCTGTCACAACCTTAGCTGCATGCTCCTCTGTTTCTGTTCCTGCTCTTTCTCCATATGCTACTCCAACCCGTTCATCCTCTCCTGTGTTTAGTATTTCCCTCACTACTTAGATTTTCCTCGATGTTTGGTTTCCTCGATGTTTCCTTTCCTCAATGTTTGGTTCACCTGTAGGCAATGTGTTAATTTGGTTATGTTCTCCCCTCTAGCCATTGTGTTAATAAGTTTAGTTCTCACCTGTAGCCAATGTATTAATTAAGCTCCTATGTAAGCCTTGGACTTCTCCTTTGTCTTTGTGTGTAATTGTTTGTGAACAGTAAGACATGCTGTGTTCTCCAGTCCTGTGAACTTTGCCTTTTTTGCCCATCGTGGCACTTTGATTTATTTAAGTAAAACACGCCCTGAGCGTTTGCATCCTATTTCTTGTTTCAAGTCTCCAGTTTGTGACATTATGTCCTTGGTCACTGGAAAACTGGATCCATTACAGTTTGCTTATCAAACTGGTAGAAGTGTGGATGACGCAAAACGTTTTATTTTAGACACAGTATATAAACATTTGGAGAAGCCTGGGTCCAATGTTAGGGTTTTATTTGCAGATTTTTCTTCTGCTTTCAACAAAATGCAGCCACATATTCTGATCAAGAGATTGGCACATGATTTTTAGATACCAAATCAACTATTTCTGCTTTTAAAGTTTTTAACAGATAGAATACAGAGAGTCTTTGTAAATGGTCAGTTGTCCCAACCTATTGCTTCAAATACTGGCTCGCCGCAAGGTTGTGTACTCTCTCCCTTGTTATTTATTTTGTACACAGATAGCTGCAGGTCTTCCCAACAAGGAAGCTACCTAGTAAAATTTTCAGATGACACTGCATTGCTATCTTTATTCCAAGGTCCACATTCCAGTCATGGGCTAGCGTTGACCTCATTTGTGAAATGGTGCGACAATAATTTTTTAGATTTAAATGTAGCCAAAACAAAAGAGCTCATAATTGATTTTAGGAGGGCAAAGACAGAACCAATAGCAAGTGTCATACATGAGGGGGATGTGGAAATCATTGATTCTTACAAGTACTTAGGTACAATATTTGACAGTGAGCTTAAGTTTCATATTAACACTGAGACAATTGTCAAAAAGGGACAACAGAGAATTCATCTGCTGAGGAAGCTAAACTCCTTCAGTGTCTCTAAAACTATTCTACGTAACTTTTATCAGTCTTTTATTGAGAGTCTGTTAACTTTCTCTTTTTTATGTTGGTTCAATAGCCTATCAGTCAAAGACAAGAACAGTCTCAGTAGCATTGTTAACACTTCATCAAAGATTATTGGAACACAGCTATAGTCTGAGTGCTCTGTTTAACAAACAGGCAGTCCAAAAGGCTAAAAGTATCATCCGTCAGCCTGATCATGTGTTAGGTGGTGAATTTTCATTAATGCCCTCTGGGAGGCACTACTATTCTGTCAGGGCAAGGCACTACCTATCTGTCAGGGCAAAACCAAAAAGGTATTCTGGATCTTTCATCCCTACAACCATTAGATTATTATTAAACAAGGTTGTAGGGATAGAGTACACTACTGACAATTTCATTTACTGAGCGCTGTTCATCACTGACAGGACAGGGTGTTTGACTGTATGTGTGTGTTAACTGTATGTGTGTGTTGATGCATATGCATACTTATTTATAAGCTTACTATTTATTGTTGATTGATGGAGACTGGGACTGCAAACTTCATTGCCCACTGATGGGATTAATAAAGTTTTCTGAATCTGAATCTGATGTTGTGTTATCTTGCTTATGAATGTGTTATTAAATCCTTACGCAGGTACCCTTAAACTAAACCGTTACAGAGAACCCCTGAAATGTCAGATGATGCATTGAAAATCTCCACTCGTGAGGAGGCGTGTCTGACAGACTAAAAGTATGCCTCCCTCTCTTGAATTATGTTTTGCTTTTGCATTGAGCTTTTGTTTGAATCACGATTGGCTAAATTCTTGGTCCTTTGCTTTTTAATTTGTACATGTTACCAATTGGATCTATCATTTGGCAACACAACATCTCCTACCATTCATATGCTGATGATACCTAACTTTACCTATCCATCTCCTCTGATGACCCCAGTCTGGTAAATGACCTCACTTGTTGTATCTCCGACATTAAAAATTGGATGGCCCAAAATGTTCTAAGGCTAAATAATGCCAAGACAGAGATTCTGGTTGTAGGCCCTAAGGCCCTTAGAAATCACTTTCAACCAATTCTTACCTCCCTCTGGGCAAAACCATGTGAGAATGTTAAAAATGTAGGAGTGACCCTTGATGCAGATCTTAATTTTCAAAAGCATATATCTAACATTACTGAGACAGCCTTTTGCCACCTCAGAAATATTTCTAAAGTCTGTGGCTTCCTGTCTTTACAGGATTCTGACAATTAGTTCATGCATTTATCTCAAGTCGGTTAGATTACTGCAACGCACCCTATGCTGGTCTAACAAAACAGATGTTAAACAAACTTCAACTTATCCAAAATGCAGCTGCTAGAATAGTCACTAGGACTTCAAAATTCAAATCATATCACCCCCTGTTCTTAAATCACTTCACTGGCTCCATGTACAACAAAGAATTGAGTTTAAAATACTCCTTCTTGTCTATAAATCACTAAACGGCCTTGCCCAACCCTATATTTCCGATTTGATTTCTTTTTATGATCCATCGCGTTGCCTAAGATCCTCCAATAAATGTCTTCTCACGACCCCAAGAATAAACACCAATGCTGCACACGGTGCCTTTAGTTACTGTGCCCCAACCCTCTGGAATAGCCTACCTCTGGAGTTAAGGTCATCGCACTCAGGGCCTGATTTACTAAAAGGATTGCGGCCATTTCAGGCGTAAAATAGCGGGTGTAAACATAAAACGGTATTTACAAAGGAAGCGCATTTGAGTAGAAGCGCATATTCGCGCTGTGTGGGTGTGAGCCGCAAACAGGTGGGAGGGTATAAGGAAACGTGGGCGTGTGCCACCAAGAGAGGCATTAGGTGCGCCTAATTATGTATTCTGTGGTATTTACTAAAACCGACTGGCGAGCGTGCATCTCTAATTTGCGGGATAATTCTCCGCCTCATAAAAGCCTTAACCAGGAAGCGCTATTTTGATTGAGTCTGAAAACTTCGATATGGCAGCAGTTATTAGAACAAGGCGAAGACCGAGACAAGAACAACGCGCAGAAAAAATGTTTTCAACACGAATAACACTTTTCCAGTTAAGCGAACCAGAAATCATTAAAAGGTACAGGTTAACCAGCCACACAATACTACAATTACTGAACCAGATCAGAGACGACATCGAACCCTCCACCCGGCGATCATATTCCATTCCATCAGTTGTTAACCCTCTACTGCAGGGGTCTTCAACAGGGGGTTCGCGGTACTGCAGGGGGGTTGCGAAATCTTTGGTTGATAAGACAATTTTTTTTTATATAAAAAAAAAAAAATAAATAAAAATTCAACCAATTTTTTTTCCCACAAATTTTTATGTCTTCCGAATCAGAATTGCATTTATTCCCTTTAAATTAACATTAACATAAATCCAACATATTGTAGCGAACGTTTAAATTGATCGAGAAGACGTTATCTTTCAGTCCAATCGACACATTCAGCTACCCACAGGAGCTTTCTCAAGCTGGGCACCGGTTCACTCACAGCACCTTTCATGCAAATACGACAGCACAGGCACTAGCCAATCGTCTCTGCTCAAGTCTAAAGAGCGCGAAGATCAAAAATAAAAGATGGCGGACCAAACTCCATAGCTGGTCTTGTTTGTACCTATAAATTGTTAGTTTGACATTTTTTTGCTTCGATTTAAAAAAAAAGAAAAAGAGAAATAGACACTGTACAAGGTCAAAAAACGTTAATTGTAACTGAAAAATAAGTCTGAGAGGATTTGCAAGGTGTATGAGCCCCCTAGCTAATGTTAGCATGCTACTACCTACAATCTTAACAACTTGCTAGCGGTGTGATTGGTTTGTTGACCTGTCAATCTCACTATAACATCTATATGTTGTCAACACAACTCCATGCGACAGACTCCTCCTACGTCATCCGTGTCAATCAGGAGTTATTGAAAAGAAGATACATCTCACTAATGTGGGAGGATGTGTGCCATCGACAGATGCTTGAGGATTCACTGTCCCTTTTTTATGTATGATAAAATAAAAACATATATCTTTGAATTATTTTAATAAGTTGTTATTAATTGTTAGCTCAGAGTTGTTTGCAAGATGTTTGTTTATAAATGGCAGTGGCACGGCCACCCTGTACCTTTCATGTTGTTAAATGTTAAATTAAATTCAATGTTAAAAAATGTTAAGTTAAATTTGTTGTTCAAAAATGTTAGGTTAAATTCAATGTTAAAAAATAAAAATGTTAATGAAATTAACCTTTGTATTATTTGAATAGCTTAGTATTGAATACACAATAACAGGGTAGCTATGTTTATTTGGCACTAGGCCTAGTATATTATAAACAATATTTTATGCAATTTATATAGTAGGGGGTCCCTGCTAACCTCGCCGTCAGTTTGGGGGTCCCTGGCCTGAAAAACGTTGAAGACCCCTGCTCTACTGCATGGTGTTGCCATATGGCAACATTCCCTTTCTTGGGCCATTTCTTGAAATTTGAAAATAAACATGAGCTCTGATTAGTCTGGTGGTATCCAATGATATGCTTTGATGACATCACATGACACTACACACCCTTGCACTGCCATTTTGTTCACACACTTCCGATCGCTCTGGTTGCTGAAGAAGTGCTCGTCAATCTGTGAAGATTTTCATAATTTTGTCATACTTCTTCAGAATTTTAAATTCCATCAAGCATTTGGGGTAAGTTCTGGTCTTTTTTAAATCATTGTCACATTGTTTTGATACAACTATTACCTTTTTATTCAATAAAATAGGTATGTTGCCATATGGCAACATTGTGCCGTAATGGAACAATATTTGCCCATGCTAATGCAGTAGCTTTGTATGAATGACAATGTATGGATGCACTGATATAGTTAAATGGTTGTATTTTTACTCATATATTTATATACAGTACTGTGCAAAAGTTTTAGGCAGGTGTGAAAAAATGCTATGAACTAAGAATGCTTTGAAAAATGTAAACAATAAATGTTTATTTTTTATCCATTTACATGGTAAGACTGAGCACAGCAACAAGACACAACGTAGTTATACTGCATCAGCAGGGTCTCTCCCAGACAAAGATTTCAAAGCAGACAGGGGTTTCAAAATGTGCAGTTCCAGCTCTTTTGAAGAAGACGTTGAGGATCGTAGACGCAGTGTTCAGCCAAGGAAACTTAATGCAGCTGATGAAAAACACATCAAGCTTATTTACCTTCGAAATCGGAAGATTTCAAGCAGTGGCATCAGCTCAGAACTGGCAGAAACCAGTGGTACCCAGGTACAGACATTTACTGTCCGGGGAAGTCTGGCCAGAAGTGGTCTTCATGGAAGAGTTGCAGCCAAAAAGCTCTACCCCGACAAGGAAACAAGGCCAAGTGACTGAACTAAGCACGTAAACATAGAAACTAGGGTGCAGAAACATGGCAGAAGGTGCTCTGGACTGATGAGTCAAAATTAGAAATATTTGGCTGTAGAAGAAGGCAGTTTGTTTGCTGGAGGCTGGAGAGAGGTACAATAATGAGAGTCTGCAGGCAACAGTGAAGCATGGTAGAGGTTCCTTTCCAGTTTGGGGCTGCATTTCTGCAAGTGGAGTTGGAGATTTGGTCAGGATGAATGGTGTCCTCAATGCTGAGAAATACAGGCAGATACTAATCCATCATGCAATACCATCAGGGAGGCGTATGATTGGCACCAAATGTATTCTGCAGCAGGAACATAACCCCAAACATACAGCCAATGTCATTAACAACTATCTTCAGCTTAAAGAAGAACAGAAAGTCCTGCAAGTGATGGTATGACCCCCACAGAGCCCTAATCTCTACATCATCGAGTCTGTCTGGGTTTACATGAAGAGACAGAAGAATTTTAGGAAGCCTACATCCACAGAAGATCTGTGGTTAGTTCTCTAAGATGTTTGGAACAATTTACCAGCCGTGTTCCTTCAAAAACTGCGCAAGTGTATCTGGAAGAATTGATGCTATTTTGAAGGCAAAGGGTGGTCACACCAAATATTGATTTAATTTAGAATTTTCTTCTGTTCCTTCACTGCATTTTGTTAATTTATGAAGAATTGATGAAAATAAACTGTTAACACTTCCATTTTTGAAAGCATTCTTAGTTTACAGCATTTTTTCACACCTGCCTAAAACTTTTGCACAGTACTGTATATTTTTATATATTTATAAAATAAAGTAAAAGTAAAGTATAAAAGTAAAATATATTGATACATGCATTATCAGTTTGAATCATATGTTTTTTTTTAAATATTGTTGAATACTTTGAAAATTAATTTAATATTTTGTACACAAAGCTCTTGAAAACATTGTAACTAATAAAAACAATTTAATTTAAAAAAGACTGAAAAGGTATGTAATTATCTATGAATTTCATGTCATTTTGGGAGAAAACACATCAAGAAAACACATCAAGCAGTTCCATTGTCGCACAATGTTGCCATATGGCAACGCACCTAAAAGTACCCCCCAAAAAATTTAATTTAAAAAAAAAATAATGAATATGTTAATTTGAGTCCATATTATATATGAAAAAACACTGTAACATTTTTTTCCATGACTGCATAATAATGCGTGCTGTAGAGGGTTAAACTTCGGGCAACATTGCAAATATTGGCATCCGGATCATTTCAAACAGTTATAGCATCAGCAGTTGGTATAGCTCAGCCTTCACTCAGCCAAATATTCACCCAGGTACTCGACGCATTGCTACGGTGCACTGGTCAATACATCTCCCCACTGCCATAGCTGACATTAGAGACATCAAACAGGACTTTTATCAAATTGCAAACTTTCCGAACGTAATTGGAGCCATGGATTGCACCCACATCCAAACAGTCCCACCTTCAATCCACGAATACATTAACCGAAAGAGAAAGCACACATATTCAATGAATGTCCAGGTCATTACTAACGTGGTAGCCAAATACCCTGGATCTGTCCATGACAGTTTTATCTTCCGGAATAGTGCCATCTATCCAAGATTGAGCAAAAGGGATTTTGGAGAGGCCTGGCTACTTGGTAAATGTATAAGTTTCAGTGGGGATATATTGTAGTGAACCCATGTCCCTTGTAGAAATTATTAATCTCGCCATGTACACATCTATATTGTTATATTAGACAGTTTATGCATTAATGCCACCAATAGCATATTCTTTATAATCGTGTTCTTTGAAACATCTCGCTGTAGGTGATGGCGGGTATCGCCAACAGCCATGGATAATGACACCTATACCTAACCCAGCATCGGCCGCAGAACAACAATATAACCGTGCGCACATTGAATCAGGTTCAGTGATTGAGCGAACGTGAACCAATATATCTATCTCCTCTTCGCTGAACCTTCGTTTTCTCTTCCTCGAATCTCCATGGTGGCAGTAACATGCAGGCGGTTTCTCCCGTCTTTTACCCGGTGTGCTAAATAACACTAAAGGGCGGAGTAAGGCGCCGATTACCCAGCGCGGATCTGGTTTGATAAATACCACGGAAAATGCGGAAAAACACTGTGCGTTAATATGCGCTTTGGCAAAGGCGCAGATTAAGCTGCGGTCGCAATGTTAGTAAATCAGGCCCAATGGGCCGGGTTAGGCGCTAAGGACAAGATGACGTTCTTGTTTGATAAAAAGGGTGAAAAACACTGTGCGTTAATTTGCGCTTTGGCAAAGGCGCAGATTAAGCTGCGGTCGCAATGTTAATACATCAGGCCCTCAGTGTTCTCTTTTAAAAAGGGAAATAAAACTTTTGTATTTGCTTCAGCCTATTCATGACTATAGGTCTTTTTGTTTTTAACACTTCATTTTATTGTTTTTATTTTATTCATTTTACTGTTTTTTATTTCATGTATATACATATACATATATATACATATACATATTTTGCTAAGTGTGCTTGTTTGCTTGTTTATCTCAAAGCACATTGTGTCTATGTACACTACCGTTCAAAAGTTTGGGGTCACTTAGAAATGTCCTTATTTTTCAAAGAAAAGCGCTGTTTTTTTCAAAGAAGATTACATTAAATTAGTCAGAAATACACTCTATACATTGTTAATGTGGCAAATGACTATTCTAGGTGGAAATATCTGTTTTTTAATGAAATACCTACATAGGTGTATAGAGGCCATTTTTCACAACCTGATCGGAGATCAGCCTAACATTTCTCAAACTGGATCTACATGTTGATGAGACAGTAGAGGAACTGGAAGCTTATATCGACAAGTTTTACCACAAAAACATAATGCCGGCGGACAACAAACCCGACGGCAAACGCACTCGAAGTGAGCTGGTCTCAAGTGACTTGGATGAGTCATACTCCGATATACGTGAGTCTTTAAAGGCCAAATAGCAACTCCAGAAGCTTAATCTACTTGAACAACTGACAAATTATGTCAAATACCTGAAAGCTTCTGTCGAGTTCAACAACTCACTAATCGAGGTGCTAAAGGCTGACAACTCCTCTCTCAGAATTGACGTCAACAATCTGAAACGCTTGACAGATGAATTTCAACACGACAAAGTCAACATGACTAATGACATTCTTGATTTACAGTGCAGGAGTATGAGAGACAATATTATCGTTCATGGACTCGCTGAAGTAAAAAATGAAACTCACCAGAAATCCGAAGAATTGTTAAAGTCATTCCTGTCCGATAACCTGAAAATGGACGTTAATGAAGTAGAAGCTGTCCACTTTTACCGAGTCCATCGCCTGGGTAAAGCCAAAGCTGACCAGCAGAGGCCCCGTCCCATCGTGGCCAAAACCATTGACTCTAAAATGAAGTACGCTGTTATGTCCAAGGGTGGGGAACTGAAGGGAACCAATTATGCCATCAGCGATCAGTTTCCAGCTGAGATTATGAGAAGACGCAGGCTTCTTTATCCGATCATGGCAGAGGCAAGGCAAAGAAACAAAAGGGCTCGCCTTTTTGCTGATAAACTGTACATCGATGGGAAGCTATACAGGAATTATCGCATCACATACTGGCTGGATGGGGGCGAAGAGGCCAGTTTTCATGAGGATCACAGGGATCCCCCGGGTCGCACTCTCCAGGCTCCAAAACACCGGCATCAATGTTCCCTCTAACCTTGTAGACATATTGATGCATTTGCTGTCATCTTTTTTGGAAACCTATGGCAAACGCAGGCTCGTGGTCATTTTCGTAAGGTTGCGTGGTTTACGAATTGCTCACAGTGCTGAAATGTGCGCTCAGAATAAAAAATATTTGCTCAGTGCTGAAAAAAATTAGAGGGAACATTGACCGGCATGCTTCCCCAGCTGCTGAGAACAATGACGCGTGCTGATGATGTCATTGTCAGTTCTTTCAATCATCTACCAAGTATGTTTTCATCTGTCTCTCCACTCTCTCTGTCGTTTTGATGAACATGACTCAGTCTCTCTCCCTCTCGCTCTCTCTCTCTCTATTGCTATCTTTTTATTTATTTTTGGCTTGGGAAACTTGGTTAACCGTGGGCTACTCACCCTCATCCTTGGGCCTATGGGTTTAAGGCTATTTGTGGTGGCCTTGGGTTACTTTGGCTTTTTGTTTTTTCCGTTACTTGATCTTCCTGTCTATATGTTTGTTTATGTTCAGTGTTTGCTTGTCTGGTCTATATATGTATGTCATTTATGTGTTTAACACTTTATATTTTGTGATCTTTGCTTATGGTTATGTCGTGACAGTCCTCTATGATTTTGTGACAGTACTCTTAAACTTATACCAATATGGATAGTGTATAAGGTCTTAAAATAATACATATAAATATCAGGAGCCTCAAACATAAAATTGATTTATTGAGGCCATGGGTTGAACAACACAAACCGAATATAATTACATTATCAGAAACCTGGCTCAACGACAAGATATCGAACAATGAAATCAAATTAACAAACTATGTCCTATACAGAGCAGCAGGGCCGTTGCTAGGAATTCTGGGCCCCCTGAAAGAAAATTGCTGTGGGACACCCCCCCCCCCCCCCCCCCCGCCCCCCCAACTTGTCATCGCCAAAGATCAATTTTACACAACTTTTTTTCTTAGACTACTGTATATGTATTATAATTTGTACTGACTTTATGTTTTGACCTTGTGATCAGCATCACTGATATTCAGGATTTGCTTCAGTATCTTACGCCCCTCGTCCTTATCCGACAATGAATGTCAGGAACTAAAATCGGAGTACGGACAACTAATGCCCGTTGGCGTTGAGGATGCAGATTAGAGCATGGATCGGGCCGAATTTTTCTGTCCGAGCCCGGCCCGGTCTGGCAGAATAGTAACCGAGCCCGGACAGAGTCCGACAGCCATTAAAATATGTTTTTTTCGAATCCGAACCAAGCCCGACGGAATCAATTTCTCAACTGTTCATAGTAGCCTACTAATGCCAGATTTACGTACGTTGTTTATGAATAGCCTGTCTTTTTTTAAACTGGGGCATCAACAGTTAAATGCTCTCTCACACAAAAAAGCGCTGTTAAACACACAATGGTGCACAATAAGGCCAAAAAGCACATTTAAATTAAATGATTCACATTGCAAGAACGTTTAGTAAAATTGTACGGCTCCTTTAAGAGGAGCACGTACAGGGAGGGAAAATGGTGACGCATAGTTTGGATGCAGCACCAAAGATTTATGTGCTGTAACAGTGTTAACCAGTATGTGAGTAACGTGAGTTTTAATAAAGCATAGCATGTGTAATGTGTAGCTATTTCATTCCGTTTTGTAACTTTTCCTGCTGTCTGTATAGGGAAGGGAGGTAAAGGAAAGGGAATTAACCGCAAAGTTAAAAACATCTAACTAATCTACTTCGGCCGTGGAGCATTTTACTCCCCTGCAATCCCCAACTACGGGCAGACAGACAGCAGGAAAGGTTAACAAACGGAATGAAATAGATACACATTACACACGCTATGCTTTAATAAAACTCACGTTTTATGATACACCAACGGAGGCACAAGTCTTACCATTGAAGATCTTTTTGCACGCCGACGTTCGTTATGAAACTATCTACATCCAACCATTGAGAGTTGCATCAATCATATTTCATTAAAACGTCACACTTCTTACATTGGACATATCCAACAGCCTAATTAGAATCTGCATCGTCTATAAAGCAGAAATATCTCCATACAGTAGATTTCCCTTCGTTAAGTATCATTTTAAACTCTCCAGATGACAGTTTCTCTTTAACTTGCGCGAGTCTTAATGTGCCTATGGACCAAACCATATTTAAAAAAAGGGGGTTATTGCTCGGAAAAAATAATATTTAAAAAAAAATGTTGCTTGATTTTTTTCGCTTTGTTTTATCTCTGATGCATTAGTATGAACATAAGATATGCCTATACATAATAATATAATCATAGAAAGGGAAGCTTACATAATAGGCTACTGGGGTTTTTGTGGGCCCCCCCTGGGCTGTGGGCCCCTAGAATTGTCCCAACCTTTCACCCCTTTACGACGGCCCTGCAGAGCAGATAGAGGTACAAGGGCCGGAGGCGTTATCACATATGTCTCATCCAATCTTGCCTCCGAGCTGGTTGTGCCCACAGTTGAGCCGGTCCACTTTGAAGGTATCTTTGTGAAAATCATCCTACATGAGAGCAAATACTTAACTATTGGAAATATTTATAGACCCCCTTCAGCTCCTGCTGAATCCTTCAAGTGTATTATATCTACTATTAACTCCATCAAGGACAAAAATGAGCTGGCACTTCTTGGAGATTTTAATAAGGACTGGGCAGACAGATCTTCTTATACAGCTAAAAATACTATTAGGAATTTGAACCTAACACAGCTAATTAGTGAGCCCACTCGGGTCACACCTACAAGTCAATCTTTGCTTGACTGGATTCTGGTCTCACATCCGAACAGATACATTAAATCAGGGATAATGTCCGACTGCTTCAGTGATCATTGTACCATCTTTTGCATCTGGAAAATAAAGTTGCCTAAGCTCCCTTCGAGACTAATACAAATTAGACAATACAAGAAAATCAATGTTGATGCATTCATTAACGATCTTATTTCAATTAACTGGGACCGGTACCAAATCATATAAAATGTTCACGATGCATGGGCATTCTTACACTCAGAACTCACAAAAATGATTGATAAACATGCCCCTTTCAAAACTATTAAAGTTAAGGGCAGCCATCTTCCGTGGATCTGATCTCATTAGCACCTTCAAGCAGAGAGATAAAGCCTGGGCTGTGTATCGCAGGACAAGAGATCCCGCTGACTGGGAGAAATACAGATTGCTGAGAAATAAAAGCAAAATCTTGACCAGAAACTCTAAATCAAATTACTACAATGAATCACTTACCAATGATTATAAAAATACTAAACAATTTTGGAAAAAAATTAAAACATTAACCAACGCACCAGATAAAACCGCTCATCATACTCAGTTAAAAGTCAACAACACAATTTTACATAATCCTCTTCTTGTAGCTCAAGCTTTCAATCAACATTTCTCCTCAGTCTGTACTCCCACAGCTGATCCCTATGTCATTAACAATACACCACCATGCCACAGCACATTCTCCTTCAGGAGAATTACACCGGTTGAAGTTCTGAACACAATTAATGACCTCAAAGTATGCAGTGGTCCCGGCTTAGATGGCGTAGAAGCCAAATTTCTTAAACTTCTCATGTACCCTCTTTGTGACCTTTTTAATTTATCACCATCAACCCATGACATCCCCTCCATATGGAAATGGTCTCGAATCACTCCACTCTACAAAGCAGGTAATCAACTTGACCCCAATAACTACAGACCAATTTCAATCATTTGCTCAATAGCTAAAGTTTTCGAAAAATTAGTATATAACCAACTGTCTAATTATCTGTCCAGACACAACATCCTGTCACCTGCTCAATCTGGTTTTCGTCCAAAACACTCCACAACTACCGCTTTACTGAAACTCACCAATGACATACACTCTGCATCTGCTAATCGTAAACTGACCGGTGCAATCTTTATTGACCTTACCAAGGCTTTTGACCTTGTCGACCACTACCTTTCTCCTCAATAAATTATATTCCATTGGTATTTCACGAAACGCTTTACTCTGGTTTAATTCATACCTGCACAATAGAAGACATTGTGTTGTCATTCAGGGCACAACATCTGACCTTGCAGTTCAGGAACGTGGTGTGCCACAAGGCTCAACACTAGGACCACTTCTGTTTTCTATATTTATTAATGATCTTCCTTCCATTTTCTCTGGTTGCAACGTTCAACTCTATGCTGATGACACAGTCATATACACGTCACAAACTAACCTTAAACAAACTCAGTCAACATTGCAACTTAACCTCAATTATCTCGAATCATGGCTCAGAGAAAATAAATTACTTATCAACAAAACAAAAACAAATACAATGCTCTTCGGGACCAATCAGAATATCAAAGCACAAACTTACAGTCAATCCTTCAATATTTCTTGCCTTGATGGTACACTACTGCATAGAGTTGAACAAACAAAATATCTTGGTCTCTGGCTTGATTCAACTTTATCATTCAAATGCCATATAGATTACATAGCCCGGAAAATTAACTTCAGCACTGGTGTTCTCTACCGAAATAGAAACTGCTTTACATTTACAGTACGAAAGAGACTAGCTCAACAACTCATACTACCAATACTTGATTATGCAGACGTAATTTATCAGACCGCCCCTAAAACACACCTTCTTCCGCTCAATTCAGTTTACAATCAATTATGCAGATTCGTCCTTGACTGTCCATACATGACCCACCACTGCACCCTTTATGAAACACTCAATTTTCCATCTCCCACCTCAAGAAGACACCAGCACTGGCTACAATTCATATTCAAATGCATTTACTTCAATTATCCACAGTACTTAAAACAACTTTTGGTCCCATACACAACTTCACATCACCTCAGGCATTGTTCACAAATCTACTTCAATACACCTACATCATCTGGCAAAAAAGCATTTATATCCAAAGCTCCCTGTGACTGGAACAATCTACCAATCCATATTCACTCCATAACATCACTCAACCTCTTTAAAACTGCACTATCATCCCATCTAGAGACCACCTGTTCATGTTTTTAATAACCATCATTTGAACAGATATATGACGCAATGATATATGTGCTATGTCCATGTGTTTTGTTTTGTTTTGTTTCGTTTGTCTTGTCTTGCTGAATTGTACGATAAAATGTCCATATTGTAGTTTATAGGACCCCCTTGAAAACGAGATGATTCATCTCACGGGATTGTTCCTAATAAAGAATTTCCAACAACAACATAGATCTGTACAAGGTAAAAGGGATTTTAAATAGGGAAGGCTATCACTCCATTTTGCAACGCCATGCCATACCCTGTGGACAGCGCTTGATTGGAGCCAATTTCCTCCTACAGGACAATGACCCAAAGCGCACCTCCAAATTATGCAAGAACTATATAGGAAAGAAGCAGGCAGCTTGTATGCTGTCTGTAATGGAGTTGCCAGCGCAGTCACCGGATCTCAACCCCATTGAGCTGTTGTGGGAGCAGCTTGGCCATATGGTACACAACATGTGCCCATCAAGTCAATCCAATTTGTGGGAGGTGCTTCAGGAAGCGTGGGGTGAAATTTCTACAGATTACCTCAACAAATTAACAGCTAGAATGCCAAAGGTCTCCAATGCTGTAATTACTGCAAATTAAGCCTTTTTTGACAAAAGCAAAGTTTATATTAATTACTAATATTTCAAATAAAATTCATTATTTCCAACTTTGTCAATGTCTTGACTATATTCTCTATCCATTTTGCAACTTATTTGATAAATACAAGTGTGAGTTTTCATGGAAAACATGAAATTGTCTGGGTGACCCCAAACATTTGAACGGTAGTGTATATCATATGAAATGTGCTATATAAATAAACTTGAACGATTGCCAGTAGATTTGACATAATTCATGCACTGTATTTCTTTTAATGGATTTTGCTCTTGTATGTAATTAAATTGTTCAGCTCCACTTAATTCTGTGGTCTATTAACTGGGTCTTCAGAAAATTGCCTCTAACTGCAAAGGAATCAGTCAGATGTAGAAGTGCATTCTAACCGTGGGCCAGTGACATTAGGGCCTAACTTGTACACAAACATTCCTATGTTCGGTCTACACAGACATTCTTCTTTACTACTTTCCTGAAGTGTGTGGATGAATTTCTGATGGCAAGACGTGCATCCCACTGATGTTGTGTAATATAGTAATATTTTGATGCTCCTGCTGAGAATGTCAGTTTTTTAAACCAGTATAAATTGGCCTCTAGAGGATCTGTAAGGCCCAATGCAAAAAAGTGTGTCAGAGATAAGGTTTACCCATGATGTATTTTGTCCGTGTGCACTTTGTTCTCTTCAACACTCCATACACCTGATGAAGAAAATGCAGCTTCATGATTTTGTTTTTTACATTTTAAGCATGTGGCAACCAAGAGTATGCTACCAATTTGGTTATTATTGGTTGACCTTTAAGTCAAATGAACTTCATTAACTCATATCACAGCAATGAATGAATGCAAATGCTAAAAACAGTAACAGTTAGTCGTAGTGTGTGTAGTACTTACGATAGAATTCCTGGTTTTGCTGCTAAAGAATGAAGCTCTGTCTGAGAGGTCAAACCTGCCAAAACAATAACAGTAAACATTTCCCTTAATTATTGCTATTGTATATTTGTTTCAAATGGTTATATGTAATAATTGAATTAATCAGGCAGGATGTGCATCTCCTCTGGGAGCTCCAGTGAGGGCAACTGGGAAGCCTTTTGCTGTAGTAGTTTTTGTGTTTGTGTCTTTTGTGCTTGCCTCAATATGCAGGAGTTATGCTTGAACCTGGGTAGCATTTTGTGAATAGTGGAGACATCAAATATTTTTCCTCATGTTTTTTTCCCTCCCTTAAAACTATACTAAACAAAGTCTTTAGCATGTGAATCGAACAGTTAATGAAGGGGCTTGTTCTACTGTCCTATGGCCCACTGTCCTTTACCCTTGCCCTTAACGTCTCCTGTGTCCTGTCTGTGGCTGTGTGTAGCATATCCTGTGTACTGTCTGTGGCTGTGTGTAGCGTGTCCCGTGTCCTGTCTATGGCTGTGTGTAGCGTCTTCTGTGTCCTGTCTATGGCTGTGTATCGAACAGTTAATGAAGGGGCTTGTTCTACTGTCCTATGGCCCACTGTCCTTTACCCTTGCCCTTAACGTCTCCTGTGTCCTGTCTGTGGCTGTGTGTAGCATATCCTGTGTACTGTCTGTGGCTGTGTGTAGCGTGTCCCGTGTCCTGTCTATGGCTGTGTGTAGCGTCTTCTGTGTCCTGTCTATGGCTGTGTATCGAACAGTTAATGAAGGGGCTTGTTCTACTGTCCTATGGCCCACTGTCCTTTACCCTTGCCCTTAACGTCTCCTGTGTCCTGTCTGTGGCTGTGTGTAGCATATCCTGTGTACTGTCTGTGGCTGTGTGTAGCGTGTCCCGTGTCCTGTCTATGGCTGTGTGTAGCGTCTTCTGTGTCCTGTCTATGGCTGTGTGTAACATCTCCTGTGTCCTGTCTATGGCTGTGTTTAACGTCTCCTGTGTCCTGTCTATGGCTGTGTGTAACGTCTTCTGTGTCCTGGCTATGGCTGTGTGGAGACACTACCGCTTCCCCTTCTGCAGACGTTTGGAAGAATTTGCTTATGTTGGTCTATTAGCAAAGTAGCAGGAGTCGGGAATCAAAAAGTTCAAAAAGTTCCTGTTGTTAATGAATGGAGCACAGGACTGAAATTACTGTGCGAACAAGTATTGTTCAATATCAGCACTTGTGTAACACGTGTTTTTATGACCACTGCTACATGCGCATTTCAAACCCTTGAAATACTTCAGAAAGCCCTCGGCAATGAAGCAATGAGCCAGTGAGGTGTTTTGAGTGGCATTCGTATTTGAAGATGGGTAGAACGTCACTGGAGGACAACAAGAGTTTAGGGAGACCCACCACAAGCATAACCCCCAAAAACCTCCAAGGAAATGTTGCATCAGGATAGTTGGATCACCCATAAGGGAAATCTCTGACATCGTCAACGTTTCATTTAGAACAGTTCATGCAATCCTCTTGTCCAATTTGAACCTGCACCGCATCACTGCCTAGTTAGTGTCCAGGCTCCTGCCTCCTGAGCAGAACAAGCACCTTAAAGTGTGCAAGGATCTCCATCAACAGGTCTGGGATGACCCAAACTTCGTTTTGAGGATCATCACCGGTTCCGAGTCGGGTCTATGGCTACAACCCAGAGTCCACATTCTGAAGTCTGAATTCTGATCCTGATGTGTATGTTCATAAAAGACATACATGGAGTGTGCAAGGATCTCCATCAACAGGTCTGGGATGACCCAAACTTTGTTTTGAGGATCATCACCGGTTCCGAGTCGGGTCTATGGCTACAACCCAGAGTCCACATTCTGAAGTCTGAATTCTGATCCTGATGTGTATGTTCATAAAAGACATACATGGAATTAAGGTGTACACTGCCTTTTCCAAAATAAAGCCAATTGAAAGTCCATTTCAAATTTGCTCTTAGTAAAGCCTTAAGTGAACCACGTTTTCACAGCTTCACAAACTATCTTTACCGATGTCAAGCAACACTCAAAGACAGTGTATCTTTGTTAACGAAATCAGACTCGTCAGACTCCTCTATTGCACAAATCTGCCATGTAATGGAATAGTAGTTCATTTAGCAATCCTGATCTCGGGAAGCCTGAAGATGTAGCTCTAATATAAGGCAGCCAACAGGATGGGCATAGTTCACTGTTAGATGGCTAGCTAATGTTACAGCCTCAGTTGTTTACATAAGTAACTTAACCCAGTGTTAAGCACGCTGCAACTCTCATGGTATGCTAATCATCCATTGCATAACATGCTAATAGTTCCTTGCAATAAATAATCATCCAATCTGAATGTGATCCATACATATTTTGTTAATTTTGGCCAGCTGTGTTTTGCATTGAAATGTGTGATATTAGATCCACAAATGTTGTTGATCATGACATTAGGCTAAACTTTCATCATGTATGGTCAAACTTTAAATGCATAGTGGAACGCATCAGAGTTTCTTCAGAGTTTCTGAACAGGGCTGGCCTAGAGGGGGTGCAAACGGTACTGTAGTGCTTGCGTGTTTGCTTATTATGACCAAAGCAGGTCACAGACATTTCACCACTCACTTCGGCTCACAATGTTATTATAAGTGTTTGACAACATGGGGAAGATTCCTTACAGAGATAGACCTGTGTCTGTCTACCTCAATAACTGTAAAAATATTAGAAAAATGACTGTATGATCGGACTGACTGTATTGTACCGTTTTCAATAGTTTTTGTCCCTAGTAAAAAAAAATGACCTAAAAGATGGGAAAACAGGGACCAAGTTAATAAACACAGATGTTTCCCTTCAAGGCTATTCTATTCCATCCAAAAAATGACCAAGAAACTGAAGCTACCTTACAAAGGTGCAGAGCAAATCCTTAACAGAAAAGTGCAAACCAACTCTACCCAGAAAACAAAGATAAGTGCACAACTGTGCAGGCAGATAAAAACATCATAATCTAATAAATCTAAATAGATACCTCTCAGTTCCTCAGCTGGTAGTTACCACCTATGAATCCCCCAAAAACAGTAATCTGATTTTCAACTGATAAGAGACACTGGAATGCTGGCCTACTAAACAGAGTTTCAGCCAATGAAAGGCTAAATTAAATAGATACTGGGTGGGGGACTAAAAAAAATGTTAGACAAACCTAAATTGAGATGATAAGATGCTGTGTGACAGCATGATGTGTGACACCATCTCCTGAGTACAATAGAGGACATGTGATGTACTGGGGTGTTTTGGTGCTGGTAGTCTTTTTGACAGAGTAAAAGGAATCTTAAAAAAGGAAGGCCATTGCTCATCACTCCATAGGTCCATCCCCATGCCAACCCTGTGAACAGCATTTGACTGGAGCTAATATCATCCTACAACAAGACCCAAAGCACTGCTTCAAACTATGACAGACCTAATATCATCCTACAACAAGACCCAAAGCACTGCTTGAAACTATGACAGACCTAGTTAGGAAAGAAGGAGTCAAGGAGTAATGCTGCAAAGAGGATTTTTGATGAAAGCTAATTTTCAAGAACAAACCCATCATTTCAAGCTGAAATCATCATTTTTAACATTGATTCATTTTACATCTTATTTGACAGATGAAGATATAAGTTTTGAACAGTAGTGGATACTTCTAGCATTATTAAGCATAATTCCATACTCACAGGTGCTGTCTCTCTCTGGAGAAGGGGTAGCTCAAAGGCTTTGCAGTTTGCCTCTTGCTCTCTTCAACTTTTGGATGTAATGGTTCTGTCACTTTATGAATAAACAGATTGATCTTCTCTACTATATTGCTGCCTTGCTTGACTTCATACATCTGTACGTGAATTCAAAGAATAAATAGATATTATGGTTATAGTCAGAGGGGGCAGGATATGGCACCTACACCGTCAGATCATATAATGGTTATAGTCAGAGGGGGGAGGATATGGCACCTACACCGTCAGATCATATTATGGTTATAGTCAGAGGGTGCAGGATATGGCACCTACACCGTCAGATCATATAATGGTTATAGTCAGATAGGGCAGGATATGGCACCTACACCGTCAGATCATATAATGGTTATAGTCAGAGGGGGCAGGATATGGCACCTACACCGTCAGATCATATTATGGTTATAGTCAGAGGGGGAAGGATATGGCACCTACACCGTCAGATCATATTATGGTTATAGTCAGAGGGGGCAGGATATGGCACCTACACCGTCAGACCATATTATGGTTATAGTCAGAGGGGGCAGGATATGGCACCTACACCGTCAGATCATATTATGGTTATAGTCAGAGGGGGCAGGATATGGCACCTACACCGTCAGATCATATTATGGTTATAGACACCGTCAGATAATTTGCAGTTCACACCTTTTTGGTGGGCATCTTCAACTTCATAAACTCTGCCTCTCTGCAGAGAACACTCCACGGTGCATGGATCTTCAGGAAACCAATACCAGGGATTGTGGTCTAACATGATACAAAAAGATGATGAATGAATTGCATTCATGAAAAATTGTAAGAAGTATGATTTAGATATCCTGGTCTTGCTCAGCTAATTTTATGACAAAATTCAAAATGTCACGCTCACCCCTTCATCCCTCTCCAACTCTAACCCCATCTCCCTAAGGTTCTCTTCAAACTCCTCCCGCCGGAAAAGCTGGTCATCTTCATGGTAGTCTGGCTGATGTTCCTGTGCAGCAATTTCTGGGTCCTCTTGGGTATCTGGTGTTTGGCGGGTCCGTCTGAAGCTTCGCATCAGGCTTTCCCTCATACTCCGTGCCAATGAGCGCGAGGGCTTCCGCCGCATACTGGTAGGTGTCTTCTGCACATGGTAGGTGAGGACATAGTCTACAGTAATAATATATGATACAGCATGATTAATAACAATATATAAATAAATATATAAATATAAATTCCCAGAACACAAAGACCTAAAAAATAATGTATATAAAACTTGTTAGAGGCCAATGTCAATGCATAACTGTTAAAACAAAGTTGAAATGGGAACCCTTTCAGAGCTAATACTGCCTGATATAACAGGCCAGTTATACATTCTGTGTGTGTGTACATCCAACAGGGGGTCGAGAAAATGTTGTTCCCTGAAGGTAGAGCCAGTACCTATCTGTCGGAGCCCATCTCTAAAGTAAGGTCCTTGCCTTCCCACTTTTGATGCTTCATCCGCCTTCAGTGCCTTCAGGGGCTGTCCAAACAAAACAAAACACAAAAGCACATATAACTTTCCTTCAACCTTCGTTGTGATTTGGGTGGTTTCATTATATAAAAACTATAAAATAATCCAAAATGATTTCATGATTTTTTTTTCGCCCCTTAAGTAGGCTTCAGTGAGTAGCCTTTTAGAATTTTGAAATTCATATGATTCCAATAACTGCTTATGCTTATGCAAGAACTACATACATCACAGTGTTTTTTAAAGAAATTGATTAAAATATAAAGATGATTTTAGCTATGGTTGGAAGCACAATAATGGATACTACACTCCAGACTTCTTCTCAGGACCTGCAAATCTTTTCCAGGAAGGGGAACTTAAGGATGACAGTATGGAGGAGTTCAATCTTTTCCAGGAAGGGGAACTAAGGGACGACAGTATGGAGGAGTTCAATCTTTTCCAGGAAGGGGAACTATAGGACAGTATGGAGGAGTTCAATCTTTTCCTGGAAGGGGAACTATATGACAGTATGGAGGAGTTCAATCTTTTCCAGGAAGGGGAACTATATAACAGTATGGAGGAGCTTCAGAGCAACCAACCAGACGTACCTACAGAGTTCAACACTGCTGATGATTCAAGTAACTACAAGTCAACTACCCTGGAGTGTTGACTTAAAGATCACAGCATCCATCAAACTTAAGGATTTAATTCATAGACTATTTTGTGTACTTAGGAATGTACTTGTTGCTGTAAATATATCAGCCAAAGTTTTTTTTAAATTAGTTTCAAGTAGTATTTAAATAATCACTTCAACATTTTGGGGTGACTTAGCCCTACGTAGCAGATGTTTTGCCTTGCAGTCGCCATTTGCCATGTGAGATGAATTGATTCATTTGAAATTGGTTTCATGTGATACCTGCAATGTTTGATTTAGACCCATTTTTAAGGGCCCTTTTTGGGCAGTAGAGAGCAGGGGCCATTCTGTACTGTGTGTTCATTTTAGATGGTACATCAAATGTTTGATCAAGTGCATTTGGATGAATCCAAATTGTGATTTTTGGTTCCAACCACTGCGTCTTCGTAAGACGCAGAGACGGTGAGTGGATGGTTTCTATGTGTTTCCCATTGTGAAGCATGAAGGAGGAGGGGTGATGGTATGGGGGTGCTTTGCTGGTGTCACTATTCGTGATTGTTTTCAAAATTCAAGGCACACTTAACCAGCATGGCTACCTCATCTGGCCATCTCATCTGGTTTGCGCTTAGTGTGACCATAATTTGTTTTTCAAGAGGACAATGACCCAAACACACCTCCAGGCTATGTCAGGGCTATTTGACCAAGAAGGAGACTGATGGAGTGACCCCAATCACACCTCCAGGCTATGTTAGAGCTATTTGACCAAGAAGGAGACTGATGGAGTGACCCCAAACACACCTCCAGGCTATGTTAGGGCTATTTGACCAAGAAGGAGACTGATGGAGTGCTGCGTCAGATGACTCAGCAAGAGTACATTATGTCAAAACAGTTATGTATTCATAACCTGTTGATATTTTTAGTAAGTGAGTAACAAAAAATATTGTATATAGCACCTTCAACACAAGTTTCCTTGTACCACTGTCAGGTAAGTATTTTGTATTTACAGTGGAATATAATAGGAGACAAACTTACTATGGCCTGTGCCTCCCCACCATTCGTCCCCCTCTCATTGGCTGGCACAGGAGCGTAGGCGTCATTACGCCACATATTTCCCTCTTGGTCCAAGTTGGACAAATGGTCTCTTGAGCAACTCTGAACCAAAAAGGTTTTTCCTGTAGGAGACATATGGGAATTTGTTGTGACTGTTCAACATAAGAAAACATTTTTATCTTCCAAACATTACACAGTTACATTATAGTTGCACTGCTGCCAATTGCATTCTATAGGACACATTTACATGACCATTGAACCATGTGCAAGAAATAGAAAATAAAATGAACCATCATTGAATTCCTTGGTTCAACCTGACTCAGTGCATCCAGTGAGGTGAATTTCCACCGTATTGGATTATAGCCTTTAAAGCAGCCGAGAGAACAAAATTGTTAACACCTGTAGCAAGCTAGGTATTGCATGTTCCATTAGAAGTTTTGGTCCTACATTTCTGTTTTTTTTCTGCCGGACCAAAGGACTACTCAGTGAATAGCCAGCTATTGGGAATGACAAGTGTGTTTATACGTACTTCCATATACCATGAAAATGGTTTTTAATCAAAACTAAAAACAACATTCCATGACATTCTCTGTGCTTCTACAAAATAAGACATTAGTCTAATCATTTTGAAATAATTGAAGGTTCACACTCAATAGCCTTCCTTTAAACCATGAATAGTCATCATTAGGTTTAAGGACATGGTAATTTGTGAGGTTTGCAAGCCCGGTCATATTTGTCTCTGAGGGTTATAGTCCTGACCCTTTAAAGAAACCCAGTGAAAACCTTTCACATTATACCTCTGCAAGTGTGGCTTCAACCTGAACTTCTTCATCTAACCAAACTGTGCAGCTTCCCATCATAGAACGGTGTAGGCGTGATGCCCTAAGCCAAATTACTACAAAAATGCATTTGGAGAGCTCACCTCGCTGAAAAAAAAAAATAAGAAAAACTTGCAGCTTTCTCCTCCAGCATGTCAGCATAGAAACTTACAGAAGTTCACATTTTTGTGGTACATAGGGAGCAGGTGGCAGCAACTGTACCATATTCAGGAAGCAAAAGCAATGATCGAAATTAAAGTTTCTTGTAAAACACGTTCAAAAACAGAAGCCTGGTAAAGCAGGTCTGTAGCATGTAGGTCACAGTCTACGGTATGAGTATGGGGTAGGTCACAGTCTACAGTATGAGTATGTAGTAGGTCACAGTCTACAGTATGAGTATGGAGTAGGTCACAGTCTACAGTATGAGTATGGAGTAGGTCACAGTCTACAGTATGAGTATGGAGTAGGTCACAGTCTACAGTATGAGTATGGAGTAGGTCACAGTCTACAGTATGAGTATGGGGTAGGTCACAGTCTACAGTATAAGTATGGAGTAGGTCACAGTCTACAGTATGAGTATGGAGTAGGTCACAGTCTACAGCAGGGGTTCCCAACATTTTCGACTCCGAGGCCCAACAGCTCGGGGCCCAAACAGACACCCCGCTTATATGAGCAATCTATATTCCATTAGGCTAATTGAATATAAAATCCATTCATTCTAACTAATTAGCGATTGTTAGGTGTCACAAAAAGCAACATCAGCACCTGCTACAGGTGGAAGTCTAGAAATGAATAAAAGAAAATCTAACTGTAGATCTGTTTCGACCTCACTCTGACCATCACTACGGTCTAAAATGGAATGGTAACCGTTGTTCTGCCTTTCATCGAGACATATGTCAAAAAAGTCATGTCCATGACCTCCGGAAGCAGAACGACACGCGTTAATAAATAACAGCGAATGCTCCCGGTTCATCCTCTCACCTTGATCGCCTCGTACGAGACGTGAGTATACCTAATGAGACTACACACAGGTGCTGGGAACACTAGGGCCCTGTTCCCAGTAGTCAATGGCACACTGCGCCCCCCAGATTCCCTTCCCCCACACTTCTACTCCACTGACCACTGTAACACCCTGATGTCATTTTTTAATACAAAAATAGCCACCATCCACCAGCAACTAACCCCTCACATGTCTAGTTGTCCACCCCCTCTAGTTCTCAACTCCCCCATCTCTGTACCACTTTCATGCTTACAAATCCCGTCTGCCGGCGAGTTATCAGATGCCATCCGGAAATCCAAATCATCCACCTGCCAACTCGACCCCCTGCCATCCTCCCTGGTTATAGCCTCCCTCCCCTCTCTACTGCCCCTGATAACTGCCATTATCCATTCTTCCATGACCTCTGGTTCAGTCCCATCTTCTCTTAAATCTGCTGCAGTGACACCGACGCTGAAAAAACCTGGTTCAGACCCCAACAACTTCAACAACCTTCGTCCCATCTCCAAACTGCCATTTCTCTCAAAAATCCTGGAAAAAGTAGTGGCATCACAGGTCCATGCCCATCTTTCCAACAATAACCTCTATGAACAATTCCAATCCGGTTTCTGCCCCCGCCACAGCACAGAAACGGCCCTCATCAAAATCACTAATGACCTCCTGATGGCAGCTGACTCAGGACTATTATCCATCCTCATCCTTCTCTACCTGAGCGCGGCTTTTGACACCATATCCCACTCCACCCTCCTTGACAGACTAGCCTCCATTGGCATAACTCACACACCCCTAGACTGGTTCCGCTCATATCTCTCTGGACGTACTCAGTTCATCCAGTTTAAAATCATTCTCATCCCACCCATCCCCCCTCTCCACTGGTGTTCCCCAGGGCTCTGTCCTTGGCCCTATCCTATTCATCATATACCTCCTCCGACTTGGACTGTTTTTCCGTAAATACAATATTCATTTCCACTGTTATGCAGATGACACCCAGCTCTACGTTTCCACCAAACCCACTTCCACCTTCCCACCCTCCTCCCTCTGTGCCTGTTTACAGGAAATCAAATCCTGGTTTTCTTCCAATTTCCTAAAGCTTAACAGTGAAAAAACTGAGGCAGTCCTCATTGGCTCCAAACACACCCTCACCAAACACCCCAGTTTCACCCTCACCATAGATAACTCCTCGGTTACCCCCTCTCCTCAGGTTAAAAGCCTGGGTGTGGTCCTCGACAGCACCCTATCATTCCATACCCACATCAACAACACCATCCGATCTGCCTACTTTCACATCCGCAATATCAACCGCCTCCCCCCCTCACTCACTCCCAACACCGCCGCAATCCTGGTTCACTCCCTTGTCACTTCCCGCCTGGACTACTGCAATTCCCTTCTCTTTGGTCTCCCACACAAACTCTTCCATAAACTTCAACTTGTACAAAATGCTGCTGCCCGTATCATCACTAGGACGCCATCAGTCACATCACCCCCGTTCTACATCAACTCCACTGGCTTCCCATTAAACATTTAAGGCAATCCATAACCTCGCCCCTCCATACCTCTCTGACCTTCTCCACATCAATGTCCCTACCCGGTCTCTCAGGTCTGCCTCCTCCATCACCCTGACCGTCCCCCAAGCCATTTGTCCACCATGGGATCCAGAGCCTTCAGCCGCTCTGCCCCTCACCTCTGGAACTCCCTCCCCCCTGACATCAGGAACATTGACCCTAACTCAATCGCTCTTTTTAAAACTCACATCAAAACACACCTGTTTAGGCAAGCCTATAACCTGTAAAGGTCCTGCCAACTGAAGTTGTTGCTGTTGCTGTATTATGTATTACTCAATGTTTTATTCACTGTTGTAAGGCGACCTTGGGTTTCTTGAAAGGCGCCCTATAAATAAAATGTATTATTATTATTATTATTACATATCTCAGGTAAGTCCTGATTACATGCCATTTTCTAATAATTCGCTACCTAAATGGTACAGGTGCCTTGTGCCCCTGAGAATTGATGTGGTTTTGTGTGTTTGAGCTGTGCTCAGCTCGTTTTTTCAGGTAACCTTTTTGTTGAATTATATGCGCTAGATTTCCGGGTTATTTTGAGTTTGTTTACATTGTGCCTATACAGCTGTTCGCAGCCGTGGGTTTTGTGCGAGCCTATAAGGTGCGTTAGCGCACTGGTGTGGGCCGCCGTAATACTTTTGTTCTGTGTTTTACTGCTGTTGGCAGCCGGAAATCTTGTAGCCTGTCTGACACTGCTCAGACTGCCTAGCGCTTCTCTCTGTCGTGAATTTGTGGCTGTTTGTCCTACATTGCACGGTAAGTAGTTTATTATTTTGTTTGTACTGCTTGTGTGTGCCTGCTAGGTGCATCCACGCACTGTGCAGGACACGACTGTACTCCTGTGGCATACCCTGTACCCCTGTTACAGCTGGTTGGGTGAATGTGCACTGTGTAACTGTACTGTGCCTTCTGCTTATTAACTGGGTCAGCCTGCTAGGTGCTTTTAGCGCTTGTGCAGGCCTCTGCAGTGTCCCTCTGCCACGCCCTACACCCCTGTTCCCAGCAGGTGGGGCTAGTGTGCGCCTGCTAGCTGCATTCGTTCACTGGTGCAGGCCATCATTTACTGTGCTGTGTTTCCCGTGTTTTTATTAGGAGCCTCCTCTGCAATAGCCTTATCTGCCCCGCCCTATACTCCTGTTTGCAGCTGATGGGGCTAGTGTGTGCCTACTAAGCGCATTCGTGCGCCGGTGTGGGCCACCACTGTGGTCCTGTTGCATACCCTATACCCCTGTTTGCAGCTGGTGGGGCTAGTGTGCGCCTGCTAAGCGCATTCGTGCGCTAGTGCGGGCCACCATAACACCTGGGTAGATTGCTGGAGGACGACGCTGGACATCAGCCTAGGCTTCTAATGGCTTCTCACTACTGCAGGATCTGCAGGGCCTCCATGAGTTCCAGAGATGGGCACAGGGAGTGCCCCACGTGCCTTGGAGCTGCCCACGTGCTGGAGGACGTCGACAACCCCTGCAGTGCGGCCTGCGACCTCTCCAGGGAGGAGCGACAGCGCCAGGCCAACCAGGTGGGCGGACATGGGCGTGTGGACAAGCAGGCATGGGCGTAAGCGTTCGCGTGACCAGCAGCGCTACTCCCCCCAAGGGCCTGCTCAGGATGAGGCACCCAGACCTACTAAGCGCCCTGCCTCAGCTACGGTGGCGGAGAGCGATAGCGCGGAGTCGCGCCAGATCCTCTCAGCTCTCCAGGCGCTGTCACGGAGGATGGACAGGCTGGAAGGCCAAGCTCCATCATCTGCCTCCATGCCCCCTGGCCAGGAAGGTCCCCTCTCATCCAGGCCTGAGAGCTACGGTGAGGAGGAGGAACGGGGCGATGTGGACGTGTTATCCCTCTACGCCCCCCAAACGGCAGTGGACGACACCACAGAGCGGGGCAGCATCGGGGGAGATCTGCATTCCGGATCTGCAGAGCCGGCTGACGACTCTACAGAGACGAGGGAGGCCCCGGTTGGCTCCCTGTTGCTACGGGTGCTGAGTGCGGCCAAGGTCCTGGGCCTTCAGGCGCCTACACCTACCCCAGCTTCTGTTGGAGGTGTTTGGAAGGGCGTTTCCAGCCCTGACCCACCACCGGGTATACCTGTCTCGGACGAGTACAGCTGAGACAGGGCTGGGGGACATGCCGCCAGTGGAGCCATGGGTTGCCGCATGGACGTCCCTGGGCCTCTCCTGTGTATCCCCCAATCCGTGGTGCCCTCGGAAGGAGTGTGCAAAGACTGACAGTCTGGCCACTCGGGCTTTCAACGCATCAGCACGAGCGGCCCGTATGGGTAATGCGTTGGCCATCACCCTGGCGGCTCTTCGGAAGACACTGAGCCCCGACGATCAGGACGGCAGGGCCCTAGTGGACGCAGCGCTTTCGTCACACTCGCAGCTGACGAGTGACGTGGGTGACGCTATGGCCTCGGCGGTACAGTGCCGCAGACAGGTTTGGCTGGCACAAACCTCCCTGCCCGAAGCCATGAAACAGGAGCTGCGCAGCCTCCCAGTGACACCAGGGCATGTCTTCCACCCAGGGTCCCAAGAGAGGCTTGACCGCGCTGAGCGCACTGCAGCATCGAGGGAAGCTGTCCAGCGTGCGTGCCGTAGGTCGGGTCCAACTGCCGGCCGGCCGCCTATGACCAGGTATAGGCTGCGGCAGGCCACCCAGCCTCCCCCAGCAGCTAGCATCCCGGTGGCCCTTACAGGACTGGCGATTTCGTGCGGCCCGCCGAGGAAGGCCCCCAAATTCCAGTCGTCGAGGCGGTCCTGCATAGGAGGCAGGGGTCGCCCGTCGATTGTCCATCCCAGTTGGCACGAACTTCCTGGGAGGGCATTGTGCCAGACCCTTGGGTTGTGGCTACGGTGGCTCGGGGCTAACGAATACAATTTCGACAGCGACCCCCTACATTTTCAGGGGTCAGGGTAACATCCGTAAAAGACCCAGTTTTAAGCTCCGTGCTCGGCAAGGAGGGCCAGGAGCTACTTCTGAAAGGGCCGTCTCAGAAGTACCGCCCAGCGCACTGGATTTTATTTCAAATATTTTTTAGTACCCAAAAAAGACGGCGGCCATCGGCCTGTTCTCGACCTCAGGCCCTTGAACCGGTTTCTCAAGGTGCTGCCGTTCAAGATGGTCCACACAGGAGTGGTGATGCGATCCATCCAACAGGGGGAGTGGTTCACATCTCTGGACCTGAAGGACGCTTATTTCGGAGAATTTTGTATGAATATTGGCGAGAGCTTGGGTGGCCGATATATAATAACAAACAGTACCGATTCGGTTTTGAGCTCTATAGCAAAATATTCAATTGATGTAAATTCATCTATTCACCTACTAGCTCAGTGATTTTGAACAACAGTTTAGATGAGAAAATAGCTGCGACTCCTCCACCTCTTTTTGATTTCCTAGAAACTTGGTGGAAGCTGTAATCAGGAGGACACGCTTCTATCAAAGTTGCTGTTGCTGTGTCATCGTTTAGCCAGGTTTCTGTGAGACAGATACAATCTAAATTGTTTTCTTTAACCGCAACGTCCGCGATTACAACGTGGTGTAAAAAAAAAAGATGGGAAAATAAATTGTTTTTTTTTAAGATGGAAAATTTTGCACACAGTCAGTGTGTCTCAAAGTTACACTTTGCACAGGACCCTGTAATACAGTGTCCTGTATTACAGGGCCCTGACATCTACAGTGCACTCCCCGTCACTCAAGGGTGGTTTATCAAATAGAACACTTACGTTAAGCACCTGGTGGAAGTGACGGACACAAATCTGCTCGCGATTCCCACGAAAACGAAATAGCCAGCTATCTAGCATAACTGCCATGCAATTCTAATGGTAATGCTACCTAGCTTGGTATGCTGACTGTCGGTAGCCTATACATCTAACGTATGCTAACTGTCGGTAGTATATAATACCAAGATGGCGGCGCGTGAACAACGCAAGGCTCAGCGTTTCTCCAGTATTTGTAAAATAGTAGTTTTCTGCCTATTTGTTTCGAGTCTGTTCACTAAGAACAGCCTTGCAAACCTATCTTATAGCCGTCAGCAACTTCTGGACATCGGAACATGCGATTCTGACAACTTTATCGACAGTCTCCGGCTCATTCCAGAGATCTCCAGGACAGCGGTACCTATCAACCCGGCTACGCCGACCGGAAGTGCTCACAGGCGGCGTCGAGACCGTAAACAAAAGCGGGGTACGCGAGGAGGGCTACGAGCTAGGCTAAAGCTAACTCCTCACCGGCTTTCTCTACCCAGCATTTTCCTCGCCAATGTTCGGTCTCTGGCGAATAAGATGGATGAACTGCGGCCGCAGATCACCACTCATAAATGGATTATGGACTGCAACATCATGATTTTCACTGAAACATGGCTCAACAGCGGCGTTCCTGATAGCGCCATCGAGCTAACGGGGCGCTACATCCTCCGAGCAGATAGAACAACAGAGGACTCCGGTAAGACCAGAGGCGGTCAACTATGCATCTATGTAAACTAGGGCTTTGACTCCGAACTTCGAAATTCGAATATAATTCGAATATCAAAAAATAAATAAATATTCAAACGAATATTAGGCAGCCCTTAATATTCGAACTTGTTATGGGCATTATTTTTTTGTAAATGTCTTTGCTTGAACGTTGTTTTCAATTCAGATTCCGAAGCTTTTTCAGGCATGAAGTTGTGTGAATCGCGAGCTCGTTAGCAAAGCTGTCATTGGCAGTGGCGGTCCGTGCATTTCACGACTAGGCCTTCAGCGATGTCCTACACAACAGTTAAACTGAGTGAATCCACCTCTTAATACCATTATTATGACGCCATGGCTCTCGAGCCATATATTTATACAGAAAGGCAGTATAAGTGAGCATTGAATCACCTTAACATAGTCGAGTACAACAGACTTCATTAATATTTCCGGAGCATTTAAAATCAATACACTCGTATTAACAATTAAGAGTAGTAAACTGTCAGTTATATGATCGCTTGGATACTGTCACAACTTCAAAATAAAAGGCGATTTTCAGGGATTAGTCTACAAAGTTTTATTAAGTCCACCGAAAGTAGCCTATGTGAGCTTTAACAAGTTTGTCCACTAAACATCACATTGTCCCACCTGCAAAGCAATTACATTAAACTGACCCGATCCTCACGATATCCATTTTTTTCTTGAAAGGTCCGTCTTGAAAATGGCGTTTCTATTATATTAGCGACCAGATCGATATCTCCTTCTCCTTCAGCCATTGTGGGTTGAAAATAAACTTACATTTCCGTTTTCGCTAATTCACCACCACCATTCGCCAACTAAAATGAGCACTTCCTGAGGCACTGCGTCAGTCTGCCGCACTAGTGCGAATCCAATCAAAGTACGTGTACGTGTCACGTTCAACGTGATGCCTGCTAGCTTGCCCCAATGTCGCCAACTCGAATTCTGATTGGTTATCACAACTGTCTGTTTCAGTTCATTCAATTTAAATGATTTAAAAGTTCATTGACGTTGACTGATACACTGCCCTCTGGTGGACAAAACATATACAACTTAAGTTTTATACCATATAGGTCTTACTGAAGGCATTTAATGGTCAAACTATTATTAATAAATAATCGAATATATTCGAATATTAATATTAATAAACAAACGAACTTCGAATATGATTTTTAGGCAAAAGTCAAAGCCCTAATGTAAACAAAGCTTGGTGTACGGACACTGCTATCATCGTGAGTCACTGTTCTGCTAACCTTTAATATCTCATGGTTAGGTGTAGACCGTTCTATCTGCCCAGAGAGTTTACATCTACTGTTGTGACTGCAGCCTATATCCCCCCAGACGCTAATGCTAAGCTGGCAATGAAAGAACTGCATTCTGCCATTAGCAAGCAACAGACTTTACACCCGGAGGCAGCCTTTATTGTTGCGGGTGACTTTAACCACTCCAACCTGAAGACTGTACTCCCCAAGTTTCATCAACAAGTCTCCTGCCCCACTAGAGGAGACAAGACTTTGGACAAAGTATATACAAACATGGCTGATGCCTACAAGGCAGCCCCCCTCCCCAACCTAGGTCAGTCTGACCACCTCTCTTTGTTCCTTCTCCCCAAATACACACCACTCATCAAACGTGTGAAACCCACAGTGAGGACAGTTAAAGTGTGGCCAGAGGGAGCAGACTCTGCACTACAGCACCGGTTTGAACACACGGACTGGAGTGTGTTTGCCACTCAAGCCACACTGCACTCCCACACGGACATTGACTCCTATGCCTCATCCGTTCTGGACTTCATCAACTCCAACATTGACAGCGTCACCCGAGCGTATCACCACCTTCCCCAACCAGAAGCCTTGGATGAACAAAGAGGTCCGCCTACTACTGAAGGCACGAGACACCGCTTTCAGATCAGGTGATGCTCAGGCCTACAGTTCATCCAGGGCTGACCGGAAGAGGGGCATCAAGCAGGCCAAGCACTGCCACAGCTAAGGATTGAGGAGCACTTCAAGAACAACTCCGATCCCCAACACATGTGGCAAGGTATCCAGGCCATAACTGACTACAAACCCACCAGCACCACCCCCCATAACAGTGCGGCCTACTTCCCTGACGAGCTGAACAGCTTTCATGCACGCTTCGACAGAGACAACCAGGAGGCTGCCATCAAGGCTGTGCTCACTTCAGACCACCAACCTCTCACACTCTCCTCCACTGACGTGTGTGCTGCACTGAGCAGGATCAATGCACGCAAGGCCGCTGGCCCTGATGGCATCCCTGGACGGGTGCTCAGGGCCTGTGCTGGGCAGCTAGCTGAGGTCTTGACTGACATATTCAACCTGTCTCTGGCCCAAGCTACTGTCCCCCCGTGCTTTAAAACCACCTCCATCGTGCCGGTGCCGAAACACTCCGCTGCAGTGAGCCTTAACGACTTCCGCCCCGTTGCACTCACCCCCACAATCATGAAGTGCTTCGAGAGGATGGTCCTGGCTCACCTCAAAACCTGCTTACCACCCACACTGGACCCTTTTCAATTCGCCTACCGCAAGAACAGGAGTACGGAGGATGCCATCTCCACAGCATTACACTCCGCCATTTCTCACCTTGACAGTAATAACACCTATGTGAGGATGCTGTTTATTGACTTCAGTTCAGCCTTCAACACTGTCATTCCCTCCAAACTGATCACTAAACTCAATCACCTGGGTATCAACACTTCTCTCTGCAATTGGATACTTGACCAACAGACCCCAGTCTGTTCGGTTAGAGAACCACACCTCCTAAACCCTCATCCTCAACACAGGCGTGCCACAGGGCTGCGTGCTTAGTCCTCTGCAGGGATTAAAAACGAAATATTTTTCATTTCGTTTCGTTCTGACCAGAAACGTTATTTTTGTGTTCCGTTCCAGTGTTCCTATGCTTCTCTTCATGTTATTAACCGGTTAGAACCTTCTTTTCAAAAATGTCATGGGGGGGGGGGGTGCGGGGGTGCGCGTGCCTAATGTTTGTCATTATGCGGGGGGGGGGGAATTGGTGCGCGTGTTTGTCATTATTCGGGTGCGTGCGTGAAGCCTATAGGCTAAATGCAATGCGCACTTTTCCAACGTTGTGGAAATGGAGTTTGCCTACAACTTATAATAAATAATGAAACAACATTATATCACCTTGCAGCTCATGAAATTAGGCTGCAGGACCATTTAAACGCAAACATGTCTTTCGAACTGAAGTCCGTTCAAAAAAAAGAAAGCAAAAAATGCAGCAGCTTAGACCCATGGCTATTCAAAACAAAATGACAACAAACTCAGCCGGTCACATTTAGGCCTACATTCAAATTCGGAAAGCATCTCCAACAAAACGTTCTCCATTACGCGCAAAATAAACACAACTCATGTCCATAGCTAGAGGCCTATGCCTACTCTCTTCTATTAACTCGAGAGTTAGCCTATTTGAAATGGACAACAGATAGCTTACATACCAAATTGCTAATTCAGTTTAAGGAAAAGTATGTCCTCCAAAACATTCTCCTTCAGATTGCTGCGCAAAGGAGACAGGATATATTTGAGAGGCGAAAAGGCACGCTCTGCACTGACCTAGGTAACGGGCACAGGCAGCACAATCATTGCAGATCTGTTAGGCTACTCGCAGCTCGCTAGTGTCATCAGTAGTTTCACTTCAGCCAGGCGGTCTGGGTAACATTTAGCGGGCAGGTAGCCAAGCCCATCACTTCCGGAATAAAACTTTATTTCAAGATTTATTTTAACAATAACAATTATTTTATTCCCACAATATTTCAAGAAAGGTTATTTGGAACGAAAAATAACGTTATTAACCGGTTATTTAAAATTGAAAATATTGTTTTCACTCCGGAACAGCTGAAATTGTTTTTGTTCCGGTTTTCGATTACGTTCATCACAAAATTTCGTTCTTTACCGGTTTTCGTTTTCGTTCTTTGAACCGTTTCTAATCCCTGGTCCTCTGCGTGCTTAGTCCTGTTAGATACAACAGTGATTGGCCTCATCAGTGACAACGATGAGTCGGCCTATAGAGAAGAGGTCCAGCACCTGGCGGTGTGGTGCGCCGACAACAACTTGGCTCTTAACACCACAAAGACCAAGGAACTCATTGTGGACTTTAGGAAGAAAGTTGGCACACACACCCCCATCCATATCAACGGGATGGAGGTTGAGCGTGTTGCCAGCTTCAAGTTCCTGGGTGTCCACATCTCCGACGACCTTTCTTGGACCCTTAACACCTCATCCATAGTAAAGAAGGCACACCAGCGTCTCTTTTTTCTGAGGAGACTAAAGAAGGTCCACCTGTCTCCTCAGATTCTGGAGAATTTCTACCGCTGTACCATTGAGAGCATTCTCACAAACTGCATCTCAACATGGTACAGCAGCTGCTCTGTTGCCGACCGCAAAAGACTGCAGAGGGTGGTGAAAACTGCCCAACGCATCACCGGTTCCACTCTCCCCACCATTGAGGCTGTCCAGAGCAAGAGATGTCTGCGGAGGGCATGCAGCATTATCAAGGACAACTCTCACCCCAACCACAGACTGTTTGCCCTCCTCCCCTCTGGGAGGCGCTACAGGGTCCTACGTTCCCGTACCAGCAGGTTCAAGAACAGCTTCATCCCTGCGGCTGTCACCCTGCTGAACTCTGCTCCACGGGGGTTAGCCCCCCCACCCCTTCCCACACCTCCCCCAGTGACTGTTCCCTCCCCCCCCCCCCTCCAGCAACTGAACATTTGCACCACTCACTTCTCCCCCCCCCCCACCCCTACCCTGGCTTGACTGCCACTCACCCTCCTCTAGCCATTGAACATTTGCACTGTACTTCACTTCACCCCCCCCTGGCTTGACTGCCACACACCCTCCTCCAGTACTGAACATTTGCACTATACCTGACTCTCCTCCCCCCCCCCCTAAACCTGGCTTGACTGCCACACACCCTTCTCCAGCCACTGAACATTTGCACCATATTGTCTTTTTAATACTGTATCCACTTTACTCCATTACCTGTATTGATTGTACTTTTCTACCTCATTCACTTGATTTCACTTGTTACCACCAGTTTACTTTCACCTGCAATGTATATACTTATCATACCTCACTCTTACCTCAATTGCTGCTATTCAATTTTGTTTATACTACAATTCTGTATCATATTTAACTCTTATTGTACATATCCTATTTATTCACTTATGTCCACCCTACATTTGCACATACTCTGCACTTTTATTGCTATTTTGCACTTACTGGTTAGATGCTAAACTGCATTTCGTTGTCTCAGTACTTGTACTCTGTACAATGACAATAAAGTTGAATCTAATCTAATCGTGAAATCAACCAAAATACTCATGTTACTGGCTTTAATTTGATAATGGCATGTTAGTAGAACATTTAATATCAGTACAGTTGTTTAACACTGTCCCATGACTGACATAGCCATCTGTCATTGAACTGCCCATGCCACATGCCCCCGCTCGCCAAGCGAAGTCACCCGATTTAGATGTACCTTCTTCGGACTAGCCTCAGGCGCTGGGTGGGGATATAGCCCGATAGCTTGGTATGCTAACTCTCGGTAGCCTATACATACTCATGTCACTGGTATTAATTTGATAATGGCATGTAAGTAGTACATGTAATATCAGTACAGCTGTTTAATTACTGCTGATATTTACATTTAGGGTCTGTAGCCTGGTTATCTACAGCCTCTGCCACCGTAGCCACCGTTAACCATCATGTCCGCCATTGTTTTCGTAAAAAAGTGAAAAGCTGGCTTGGGCTCCTCCTGTTCCGTACGTAGCCAAGATGGCGCCCGTTAGGGCGAGTAGTGAGCATGAAATCACACTATTATTTTTGACTGTTTTGGGGGCATCATCCGGGCACTTTCAGTGCTCTGGATTCTGCTGATTTTGTCAGTGTGGCGCCCTAAGCCCTGAAAGTTAGGGCTCAAGGGGTCGAATTGGGACACAGTCAGTGATTAAAGCCGCATAACGGATCAATTGCTAATCGCTAACGAGATGCTAGTGGCTCAAACTAGCGAAATCTCTTGAAATGTGCTTACTTTGACACTCTGACCAACTAGTTAGTCAACAACTGTCCTAACACAGTCAAACATCAAGCAAAAGCAACACAAGACGGCAAATAAGCTACTTACTAGTTCGGCAGACAGTAAAAACCGGGCAGCTTCAGGCGCACCTACATAACGCATATTAAAAGTAATTTTAGCGCTCCAATTTTTTCAAAGCTGTTATTTGAAGGTACAACTGCTTATCCTAACCCTGAAGTACAATTACTGCATAAGGCCACTTTAAAAAGTGCATGCCTTGTGTTTATACTTGACTTTGTTCAAATTACTTAAATGCGCAGTGGCAAAGCCACGGATTTGTTTTTGTAATGAGCAGTAAATAAAAACGTAGTATGTGGGAAAGAATGTTTTACACTAAATGTATCTAATATTGTGTTGGTCATATTTAAATCATTCAGTACGTTTTGTTGGAAAAAAAGAGGATAAAATGAAAAGAAATCGCAATATTTGGGGGGAAAAATCGCAATTACATTATTTCCCCAAATTGTTCAGCCCTACTATTTATTCCATGCAAGTGGCTCATCATTGGTAAAACTAAAAAAAAAAAAGCCTGCACAGTATTAGCAGTTGTCACACTGGTGATTTCTTCAAAACTTGGGGCACAATCTCAAAACTAAAATATCTCGAGTCACCACCATTACAGACAAAAGAGCTTTTTTCCCGTTATCTGAGAGTGCTGCAACTCTCATGTAGCTTTTGAAAACTCAAAATCACTTTTGAAAAGGATCACATCTACATTACATTTTGTTTTCTCTGTCCACACGACAAGTAGGAAACTATTCTGAGACAGCTTGCAACAGCACCAATGTTTCCATAACAATGCCTTTGTAACACCACCTGTAGTCAGATATGAAATAGCTAGCTGGTTAGATAGCCAGCAAAGTTACCCAACTAGCTGACAAGCCAGCAGTCAGTGGAAGTGTGTTTGTTTTTGACTGTGTACAACATCAGTCAAAAAGTGTATGCTTACAGACTTCAGCCTCCTCTGACCAAAAGCTGGTAAGTTACTGCGCCAGTGACAATGGCTGCCGTCGCTCAGTGTCTTCTTCAACTTTGTACTTTTCTTGTTTTTCAAATGTTATTTTCTTGCTTTGTTGTTCTTGTTTCAGAACTAAAGTGTTAATTAAGCCAACAGACAGACTCTCCTGGATATGACACTAAATTTGCCATCTGGAACTACACAGACAACTGTCCTTTGGCTGGATGTAACGTTAACCTACCTTATTTACCTTGGTTACCAGGGCGGTAACGTCACCAGAGGAGGAAAAGGGGGGAAAGGTCCTGGGGTCCTGGTCAAGCTGAGGAACAGACAACAGTGTTACCCCCTTCCTAGTGTTCTCCAAGAACTCTTACATCTTTGTTTGTCCCTGACTTGGCTATTCTACATGAGGGTCTCCCCATTCATTGCAGACAACAACAGTCAGACAAGGGTCAACAAACAACGGTGTGTGGATGTAAACAATATCGATGGGGTATTCTCCTGACCCTGAACAACACTGGGCAAAATAGGCTGGAATCCAGAGATCTTGTGTTGGAAATTTCCAATGACAAAGCACATCTCCGGAGTAGATTTTGGTCATATCCAGACTAATTAAAAATCCAGGAAAATATTGATGATTTCTGGCTCCGGATATGTGAATGCAAGTTTCCGGAGATCTGGTGACTAGATATTTTTGACGTTGAGATGGCCCGGTATATCAACGGCTTGCGGATGAGGAGCGGTTAAGGATGCCCACACCAAGGCGGTCGTCAGAGGAGTTGGCTAGTGCTTGGCGGGCTTGGCAAGTGCCCGCCTTTTCCCAGGGGCTAGCCCTAGAGAGGGTACAGGGAACGGCAAATATAAGAGACGTTTTGAGGTAAGTTTGATGAGTATAATTTATGAACAAAATGCTAACAAACGTCATGTATACAAAATGTTTTTCGAAGTTGTTAGATTGTAAGAAGGTAGCAAGCTAACCAAACTAGCTAATAGATGATTAAACTAGCTGCTAAATATCCCAGGAATCCGCTAGCTTCCTGTCATTAGGTGGGTTTCCATCTCATGTTTTAATGCACATTTCTCTATATTCGCATAGAGAAAATGCACATTAAAACATGGGATGGAAACCCACCTATTGACTGACCAATGCGCAAACTAGTGAGAAGTTAGCATTAGCACTAGCGCTGTACTCGACTGATTTACCATCGTCGTTCGGGAATAGCTATTTGATCAGTTATGTGGTTGACATAAATGCCCGTTATCAGTCCAGCGATAACACAAGCACAATCACACTGTCATTTGGTTTAATTAGACATCCGGAATGTCTGGATAACTATAGCTACTAGCAAGCTAATGTCTTAGGTCTTAGCAGAAATCATGTGAAAGTAAACCCATGATGCTAGATAGCTAGCTGCTACACCCGGTAGCCAGGTCAGATGGCCAATTCACCGCAGAACTATCAAGGAAGCTAATAGCTACTAGATGGAGGCATTGAGTTTCTGTCTACCGGTAGCCATGTTACTATGCATAAATGCTGCCTTCCTGGCCAATTGCCACTGCCATTTAAATGTATGTTGCTAGAAGACAATGAGCAGTATTTATAAATATTCTACAGCATATTTGGTTTTCCACTTATAATTGTGAATTATTCAGATATGCCTTTGATAGTTTGGAATCCAAAGTTTATTTATGAGGCATCATTTCTATCACCCCTACCTACTCCTCCCTTCCAAAGATCCTCTTCACCCATGTCTGATTTTCTGTGTGTTGTGATGCAGGGCAATAAGTGAGGTGAAGGAGAAGGTGGAGGAAATGCAGAAGTCGGTGGACCGCAATTCTGCCCCAATCGAGGAATTGCTGGGGTCAGGCCAGCAGCCTTGCCAGGGGAAAGTGCCACATGAGTTGTCGGTATGGTATTTTCAATGCATGAGTTGGATTTAAAATAATAGTAATAAAAAACCTGTGACCTGTATGTCTTTTTGTTGTTGTTGTTAAACTAAAACACCATAGTTGATTGTGTAATTTAACAGGCGTTTTGCTAACAATATGTTTGCACACATTTGCTTCTCCCTCAATGTGATCCCACTGTCAGGCACGAGTGAGGCAAATACATCGCAGTCTGGGCGAGTCTCTGCAGTGGCAAGTTGGTCCTCAGGATTTGTAAGTTCAATTTCAGAGCTATTAGTTTGAACATGGCAGCATTTTAGAAAATGTATCCAGTTGACTAACTTTACAGCTAGATAGATTTCTAAGGACAGCATGATACCTCTTAAATATCAAAATAATTTAATGAATAAATCTTCTCATCCCACATGCTACTGAATCACAGTGCCAGAGGAATTAAAATACCCTAGAGCGACACCTGTCCATCTGCCTGCCATCACCATGCTTCACTTAAAAGCAGGGTTTACTGTTCATGGGTATTCTTGATTCTTTATCCTCCAGACATAGCTACTCCAAATTCTGTTCCATTGCTCTGTTTATATCCTTGTACAGTATTCTGTTCGGTTCATGCATGATTCAGGTACAAAAAGACAGTTGTTGTGAAGGGGTGGGATTATTTGGACATAAATGTAATAGATTAAGCATCAACGTACACTTTTCCCCTCATCATGTAATTGCATTGCGCTTAAAATGAATTGATCTTCAATGCACTTATACATAGGTCTGTTTCATTCAACCAAACTTTTCTAACTTATTGCCTGTGCACATTACTGTATTTTATTGTTGTTCAGTTTCAAGCCGTCTCACAATGAGGAGGTGACTCATGCTGTCATTCAGACCATTGTGGATTCGGGGGAGAACTGGGGAAAGGAGAGCCTAATAAGAAGTAAGATACTGTTACTGTTAAACATCTAGGCTATAACTTTGCAATTATTTGGTTTTCTGTGCTATGTAGTCAAGTATTTTATTGTCAGATGCACAGTACAACAGAGTCGGACTGGGCACTGAAATTCTTAGGACAGGACACCGCACCACAACTAACATAACATAACATAACTTAGTTTTGCTGATGTTGAGAGAGAGGTTATTGTATTCTTCTGTTTTATTCATTGGTTTGTTTCAAACAGGAGCCTGCAACAGGTACCTTAAAAACTTAAAAAGTCAGCGGAAAATGGACCTGGTGGGGAGGACAGAGGAAGTGAGGAGAAAAAAACTTCTCCGAAGCAGGCGAGAGTGGGTACACTGCAAAAAATGCTTTTCTAACCCGCCTTAGGGAAGTACCGGACATTAGGCACGCGCCCCATGAAACCCGATCGTCCGTTTTCGGCTAACGGAGCACTTTTTTCGGCAACCCTTGCCGGGGTCACCGGATGCCGTGAAAAATAGCAAACACGTCTGGCAATTACCTAGATTTTTGCCGCTGCCGCCCGGGAGCGTCGGTTTGCCGGAGTGGCCCCCAGGGGCCGGTCAGGAATTCTTCAAAGTTTCGGGCCATGGGTCCCATTTGTCCCAGTACCGCTTTTGGCCACAAGGCGGAGAACAATTGGGAACAATGGGGGACAATTGGCAGGCATTTTGGAGTGGAAAATCCTGGACAGTCGGGAACTGTTGGGACATTCAAGGGGAGCACCTGGGGAGCTCATATGTCCCGAATGTTCCCATTTGTCCCGAATTTATGGGACAATTGGGAACAGTTCTGCCAATTGAGAGCCTTTGCACCCTAAATGTCCCAACTGTTCCCATTTTTCCCAGGGACAACTGGGAACAGTTCTGCCATTTTAAGTTTGGGGGGGGGGGCAATCAGAGCCTGTATGCATGGGACATTAGAGAACTTCTGGGACAAAGGGGACAATCTTTCGTGGCCCCTAGCTCCTCCCCCGTAAGGGACACTGACACCAAAATTTGCAAAGAGACAGCCATTGGGGCCTTGTATGAGGTCAAAAGGTCAAAATATTTTTAAAACACTTCTGGCTCTTATTTGATTGTCCTGACTTCTCCATCCGGAATGGTATAGGCCGCTTAGCCGACAAGACCGTTGTGAAAAGTCGTTCCAATCGGGGCTACTTTTGTTCCGTACGTCTCCCAGAACCAAGCTCGAAATATGTTGTTCGTGGGTCCGTGTCGGTCGCGTGAGCGTTGGTCTTGACCTCGTGGCACGTACCGTTTTGCCGCGGGAGACGGGACAATTGGCATGCGTTTGAATGGGTTTTTGGGGGATTTTTTTGCAAGGGAAAATGAATGAGAATGTATACCCAAATGTCCTTTACTCAAGGCTCCTCATCTCCTCAAAAAACTTGTCCAAAATCATCCAAATTTGTAGGGACGTTGCGTCTTTTGTCCAGGGAACACCGGTTCGAACGGCGAGACGCATGGACCTTCCTTTGGCAAACTCGGTCGGGGAACGCGTGACAGTCACGAAACCAACGCCCTCTAGTCCGCCATGTCCCATTATGCGACATAGTTTGAGCTCGAGCAGATCGGCAAATGTTAGGTGCAAAATTCCTCAAACAAGGGATGTCTGACACTAGTTTGGGACAATTGAGAACTTTTGGGACAAATGGGACAATCTTTCGGGGCCCCTAGCTCCTCCCCCGTAAGGGCCATTGACACCAAAATTTGCACAGAGACAGCCATTGGGGCCTAGTATGAGGTCAAAAGGTCAAAATATTTTTAAAGCCCTTCTGGCTCTTAATTGATTGTCCTGACTTCTCCATCCGGAATGGTATAGGCCGCATAGCCGACAAGACCGTTGTGAAAAGTTGTTCCAATCGGGGCTACTTTTGTTCCGTACGTCTCCCGGAACCAAGCTCGAAATATGTTGTTCGTGGGTCCGTGTCGGTCGCGTGAGCGTTGGTGTTGACCTCGTAGTACGTACCGTTTTGCCGCGGGAGACGGGACAATTGGCATGCGTTTGAATGGGTTTTTGGGGGATTTTTTGCAAAGGGAAAATGAATGGGAATGTATACCCAAAAGTCCTTTACGCAAGACTCCTCATCTCCTCCAAAACTTGTCCAAAATCATCCAAATTTGCACGGACGTTGCGTCTTTTGTCCAGGGAACACCGGTTCGAACGTCGAGATGCAGGGACCTTCCTATGGCTAACTCCGTCAGGGAACTTGTGGCCAAAACGAAACCAACGCAGGCTAGTCCGACTTTAGGTGCTATGCGACATAGTCCGATCTCGAGGCAATCGGACATTGCCTCATGAAAAAAGCTAAAATCAAAAATCTTCGTCACAAAAATTTCCGAGGGAATAGGGTGGAGGGGTAAAAACTTATGAGAAAGGGTTGGGGCATTTGGGGGGCTTTAGGGAAATTTGGGTAGGACATTTGGGTTGGAATAATTGAGAACATAACTGACATATGGGGGACTTATGGGACATTTGGGTAGGGACATTTGGGTTAGGATAATTGGGAACATAACTGAGATTTGAGACACTTTCGGGACATTTGGGTTAGGACGTTTCGGAACATAACTGACATTGGAGAACTATAAATACAAAACCTACATTTTTGATGAATGAAAGTATTGATGAACCTGAAACCCCACCCCTCCCCTTAATTGAGGGATGGGCTTTCGAATGAACCCACCCTTAAGATGCTACGTGCTTTGAGCAAAGAGATAAGATGATTTAAACTTTTTGGCCTGAAGGGTTCTAAGGTTTTTCATATATTACTTTGGCCATGAGGGTCACACAGGAATGCAACCACTATGTACCCCCACTAAAGTGACCATGGCCTTTCCAAAGAGCCTAAAGTTGAGTTTGTGCGACCTTGCCTTGCAGAGATACTCCAATGCCAGGGGTCACATTTTATGGACTCATAAATCTGGAACAGAGGGTAGAGCGGTCACAATTCTTATCCCGCTATCGTAATTCAATAATTTCCTTTCCAACGAGACCATGTTCAACCTTGTACGTTATTGCTGGACCGAAGGAAGGGAAAGGTACAACCTGGGACCATGGGACTTTTGAGGCACTCTTGGGACATATGTGTGCCCGAAAATAGTGCATGGTCGTCGGACTGACTGTTTTGGCTCGGGGGGGGTATGGGACACTTGAGAACATAGCTGACATTTGAGAAGAATGAAAACCAAGGAAAGTAACAGTGACTCTCTTAAGGTAAAGTAACTACTAGTCTCTTCCAAATATGCAGGGACGTTGCGTCTTTTGTCCAGGGAACACCGGTTCGAACGGCGAGACGCAGGAACCTTCCTATGGCTAACTCCGTCAGGGAACGTTTGGCCTAAACGAAACCAACGCAGGCTAGTCCGACTTTAGGCGCTATGCGACATAGTCGGATCTCGAGGCAATCGGACATGGCTTCATGAAAAAAGCTTAAATCAAAAATCTTCGTCGCAAAAATTTCCAAGGGAATAGGGTGGAGAGGTAAACACTTATGAGAAAGGGTTGGGACATTTTGGGGGCTTATGGGAAGTTTAGGTGGGACATTTGGGTTGGGACAATTGAGAACATAACTAACATTTGAAGGCACTTAAGGGACTTTTGGGTAGGGACAGTTGGGTTAGGACAATTGGGAACATAACTGACATATGAGGCACTTTCGGGATAATTGGGGTAGGACGTTTGGGAACATAACTGATATTAGAGAACTATAAATACAAAACCTACATTTTTGATGAATGAAAGTATTTATGAACCTGAAACCCCACCCCTCCCCTTAATTGAGGGATGGGCTTTCGAATGAACCCACCCTTAAGATTCTACATGCTTCGAGCAAAGACATACAATGATTTAAACTTTTTGGCCTGAAGGGTTCTAAGGTTTTTCATATATTACTTTGGCCATGAGGGTCACACAGGAATGCAACCACTATGTACCCCCACTAAAGTGACCATGGCCTTTCCAAAGAGCCTAAAGTTGAGTTTGTGCGACCTTGCCTTGCAGAGATACTCCAATGCCAGGGGTCACATTTTATGGACTCATAAATCTGGAACAGAGGGTAGAGCGGTCACAATTCTTATCCCGCTATCGTAATTCAATAATTTCCTTTCCAACGAGACCATGTTCAACCTTGTACGTTATTGCTGGACCGAAGGAAGGGAAAGGTACAACCTGGGACCATGGGACTTTTGAGGCACTCTTGGGACATATGTGTGCCCGAAAATAGTGCATGGTCGTCGGACTGACTGTTTTGGCTCGGGGGGGGTATGGGACACTTGAGAACATAGCTGACATTTGAGAAGAATGAAAACCAAGGAAAGTAACAGTGACTCTCTTAAGGTAAAGTAACTACTAGTCTCTTCCAAATATGCAGGGACGTTGCGTCTTTTGTCCAGGGAACACCGGTTCGAACGGCGAGACGCAGGAACCTTCCTATGGCTAACTCCGTCAGGGAACGTGTGGCCAAAACGAAACCAACGCAGGCTAGTCCGACCTTAGACGCTATGCGACATAGTCCGATATCGAGGCAATCAGAGATTGCCTCATGAAAAAAACCTTAAATCAAAAATCTAATTTCCAAGGGTGGAGAGGTAAAAGCTTATGAGAAATGTTTGGGACATTTGGAAGGCTTTTGGGAAATTTGGGTAGGGGATTAGGGTTAGGACAATTGGGAACATATCTCAAGACATAAAAGCATTGTTTCCTTATGTCCCGTGGCTCTGAAGGTGGTCTGGGACATGAAGGCATAAGAAGCGGTGTTCCCTTGTGTCCCGTGGCTTTGAAGGTGGTCTGGTACATTTGGGCTTAAAAAGGATGTTCCCTTATGTCCCGGGGCTCTGAAGGTGGTCTGGGACATTTGGGGTTAAAAAGGATGTTCCCTTTAGTCCCGTGGCTCTGAAGGTGGTCTGGGACATATGGGCTAAAAAAGCGGTGTTCCCCTTTGTCCGGTGGCTCTGAAAGGCCTTTCGGAGGATTTTTGGGGCCTGTGGTGTCTCTAATGGCCTTTAGTGTTCCTAATGTCCAATGGCTCAATGAGTCCCCTCAGTGGACTTTTGGGCTCGGTACGGTTGTTCCCTATTGAGTCATCATGTTCCCCATCGTCCCTCCCAAGAGTCCCTCATTGTTCCCAAATCGGCACCGCACTTCCCATTGGGGAGCATCGGGGACATTTTCAATACCTGACCATGTTAAAGTTGGGCCAAAAAGGGCTACTTCCCTTACCTAGCGTTATTACTCTTATATTGAGATGAAAAAATCTAGTTGGTCTTGTTTCTAGCTAAATTGTACTCACCTAGTGCTTTCTTGGTAAGGTTATTTTTACCTATTTCAAGCAAATATTACTTATTTTAAGAAATCTTAACAAGCCAAATTTGCTTAACGCACTGGCAGCCTAATTTGCTTGTTTTAAGCAAAATCCTGCTTAAATATGTAATTATTTGTCTTAAATCTAGAGGGGCCTTTTTTGCAGTGTACGTGGCATGAAGTGAAATAAAAAAATATCACCCCATCTGAAAAGGAGTCAATTTTCATCCACACTAGGCTTTCATTTAAACTGAGTCTACTCTAGTTACTATTTGGTCTTGACGTTGCTTGACACTATGCCTCTCTCTTTTGCAGCTTTTCCAGAAGCGCCTGCTGGCGGCGCGGGATCTGCTGGCACCAGAAGAACACCTGCTTTCAAGGAAGCAGACGCCAGCTTCATGTCTGATGAGGAGAGTGATGAAGAGGACAAGCTTAAAATCAACATCCTGCCTCCCAGGTGGAGGTGCGCTCGGCTGAGCCGCCTCACCCTGCGCTGCCAGCAGGCGCTCGAAAGCAATGGCCGGAGGGGCGTCAAGCCGGGTCATACCAGGCGGCGAGTGACAGAGAGGGGCCACTTCTCTACAAGGAGCCCTCCAGCCCAAAAGGAGGCCTATGTTGAGAATTAAAATTAAAAAAATTAAATAATAGCCTATTGTTTTTGTTGTCATAGTGTGTAACTTAGTACCAATCAGTCATAGAGGTTATAGATGGGTCATGAATATCCTAACCGTAGTCACTTGAGCAACTTTGTTTTTACTTAGGTTAAGAAGGAGGATTTACTGTTTGCATGGTAGACTTTGGCCAAACGGTGCTTCATTACAACTTCAACATGGATAATTGAAGATTAAGATTTAAAAGATAAAATATTTGATATGATAAAAGGGTTGCTACATGCCGATTTATTAGTTAAATACTGCAATGTTAAACATAATATACTACTTAAAACAGGCATGAGATAAATGCCAATAGACATTCGGGTCCTGAAGCTTTTTGGATCGCGCCGCGCGCGGCCCGGGCCATGCTGTGGGTATACGGAGTTAAACACCCACGGAAACGATGACTGTCAGGAGCGTTTCCGTGCAGAATATTAGATACACGGGCGATTTCTGGTGAGTACCCGGGGTCCGGATTTGTCGCGTGTGACATAGTCCCATTCCGGAGTCAAAACATGCTCCGGATGTGAGAATTGAGACTAACGTTTCCAGCGTGTTTCTGTTCCTGATTTTTCCGGAAAGTCTAAATATCAGGGAGTCTCACGTTAATAAGATCTCCGGAAATAAGGCGTTTTAGCCCAGTGCAACCCATAATCAAATGCAGACCTTTTCACGACTGTTTACGGCTGCCCACATGCCAACCCCACACGCGCGCTGGATGAACTGGACAGAGTCATCAACCAGCATGAAACAGTGGTGACTCTAAAAACAAGCCAAGTTCACTCCCTAAGGACATGCTTATTAAGTCCATCCCCACCCAGCCTGGTCATGAGGTGAGAACAACCTGGATCAAGTTCACTCCATAAGGACATGCTTATGAAGTCCATCCCCACCCAGCCTGGTTATTCAGATCATGGCATCAGCCTATAGGCAGACTGAATTACAAGCAGCCTGTGACGGGCTGTAGTGTGGGTGAAAGGGCTGTATTGTGGAGGTAAGGGCTATAGCGTGGCAGAAAGGTGCCTAGATAGTAAGAACGTGATAATGATGCATTTAAAATATATTAGGCAGTATATCCTTTAAGGTAAATGCATGCAAATCTTCTGGACTGAACAATATCCGTGGCCATGCTCTGAAAGCATGTCCCTTACCAACTAGCAGAGATCCTCAGACATCTTTAACCTTTCCTTTCTGTAGTCTCTGTGTGTTTCAAGAATACCACTATCATCCCAATCGCCAAAGAAACCCAAAGGAAGTCGCCTACATAACTATAGCCTGAGCAGATAGTCAAGCTCACATTATATCCTACCTGCCCCCCACACTAGACCGACTCCAGTTTGTCTACAAGCCAAACCGCTCCATAGGATATATCACCCGGCCCTCTCCGACCTGGACCAGGAAAACGCTGAAGTGCCTTTGCTATTCATCGACTACAGTTCAGGGTCTCATACCACTCAGTCAAGTCATGACTACAGTGCAGGGTCTCATCCCATAGTGCCACTCAGACTAGTCATGACTACAGTGGAGGGCTTCATACCATAGTGCCACTCAGACTAGTTATGAAGATCCCAAACTATTCCCTGAAGGGAGGGAGTCTAGCCCCATCCACATGGAGGGAACAGCAGGAGGGGCGCGGCAGCTTCAACACCCTGGGGATAAACATCAGCAAAGATCTGAGCTGGATACACCACATAGGTGTGGTCACAATGGCAGCGAGACAGAGACCCCTCTTCCTCCAACGAGATGGCATTCTTTAACTTGTTAGGAAATCTCTATACAGCTGACGCCCTATTCTTAGGTTAAACTAGTCTTAAGATTTAGCCCTAAGCTAAAGGGAGTTTGGGGCAAGTTATCACATGTGTTGAGTATTTTAAGCCCTGGCAGGTTTTCTCCCTTGAGGTGCAACTGGTAGGGTAGATTTACTTTGGTTTACTGCAAAGTGGTGCAGCATTTGAACCCCCCTCCTATGTGGGCAGAGAAACCAAAGGCCTGTGCAGAAAGGGAAGAAAGTCAGGGTTGGGGAAGACAAAGTGGGCAACAAAGCATTTCATTAAACATTTCATTGGATTAAACATACATGTTTTAATAATTCCGGCCATTGTTCACTGATGAGTGTAATTTGTCATAATTTATACACTGTGTGCACAATTTTTAGGCAAGTGAGTATTTTGACCATATCATCATTTTTATGCATATTTTCCCACTCAAAGCTGTATAAACTTAAGTGCTTATTGGATTTAAGCATATCGGGTGTGATGTATCTGTGTAATGAGGGAGGGTGTGGCCTAAGGAGATCAACACCCTATATGAAGGTGTGCATAATTATTAGGCCTTTCCTCAGGCAAAATGGGCCAAAAAAGAGGTTTAGCTGACTCTGAAAAGTCAAAAATTGTAAAAAGCCTTTCAGAGGGATGCAGCACGCTTGAAATTGCTAAGATATTGGGGCGTGATCACAGAACCATCAAACGTTTTGTTGCAAATAATCGACAGTGTCGCTAGAAACGTTTTGAGAAAAAAAGACGCAAATTAACTGCCAAAGATTTGAGAAGAATCAAACGTGAAGCTACCAGGAACCCATTTTCCTCCAGTGCTGTCATATTCCAGAACTGCAACCTACCTGGAGTGCCCAGAAGTACAAGGTGTTCAGTGCTCAGAGACATGGCCAAGGTAAGGAAGGCTGAAACCCGACCACCACTGAACAAGACACATAAGTTAAAACGTCAAGACTGGGCCAAGAACTATCTAAAGACAGATTTTTCAAAGGTGTTATGGACTGATGAGATGAGAGTTTCTCTTGACGGACCAGATGGATGGGCCCGTAGCTGGATCAGTAACGGGCACAGAGTTCCACTTTGACTCAGACGCCAGCAAGGTGGAGGTGGTGTACTGGTATGGGCTGGTATTATTAAAGATGAGCTATTTGGACCTTTTCGGGTTGATCATGGACTCAAAGTCACCTCTCGAACCTACTGCAAGTTTTTAGAAGACACTTTCTTCAAGCAGTGGTACAGGAAAAGGTCTGCATCTTTCAAGAAGACCATGATCTTTATGCAGGACAATGCTCCAGCGCATGCATCAAAGTACTCCATAGCGTGGCTAGCCAGTAAAGGCCTTAAAAATGAAAGAATAATGACATGGCCTCCTTCCTCACCTGACCTTAACCCTATTGAGAACTTGTGGAGCCTTCTTAAACAGGAGATTTACAGTGCAGGAAAACGGCACACCTCTCTGAACAGTGTCTGGGAGGCTGTGGTTGCTGCTACACAAAACATTGATCGTCAACAGATCAAGAAACTGACAGACTCCATGAATGGAAGGCTTAATACTGTAATTGAAAAGAAGGGTGGCTATATTGGTCACTGACTTTTTATTTTTTTTAAATGTTAGAAATGTTTTTTTGTACATTTTAAGTTGTTTGTTTATTATTCTCACTTTAACAGATGGAAATAAACAAGTGAGATAGGAAATTTGTCGTTTTTTCATTTAGTTGCATTATAATTCTGCACACTCATAATTCTCCTAAGAGAGCCATCAGTCTTTTATTGAGAGTCTGTTAACTTTCTCTTTTTTATGTTGGTTCAATAGCCTATCAGTCAAAGACAAGAACAGTCTCAGTAGTATTGTTAACACTTCATCAAAGATTATTGGAACACTGTTAAACAGAGCACTCAGACTATTTAGCTAACAGGCAGTCCAAAAGGCTAAAAGTATCATCCGTCAGCCTGATCATGTGTTAGGTGGTGAATTTTCTTGATTGCCCTCTGGGAGGCGCTACTATTCTGTCAGGGCAAAAACAAAAAGGTATTCTGGATCTTTCATCCCTACAGCCATTAGATCTATCTATAAATCCAGGAATCTCTGTGTGTCTGTCAGTCTGTCAGTCTAGGGCGCATCTCACTGACGGTAGTTACGTTAGTTATGAGATTTTGCATGTAGCTTACGCATGTCATGAACCTGTGCATCCTTGATTTTGAAGGTTTTTGAAATTATAGTTCGCGAGATATTTGTATTTTACCGTTTCCCGTAGCCACTAATGGGTTATCGTTTCCCGTCCCGTCGGCACTTTGGTAGTGACGTCACAATCAAACAATATACGCCTAGCAGTATTAAACTATCCTGCCTTCACTCAAAGTTCAGAATAGCGTTGGATACGAGGAGGTCCGCATTCAAATTCTTCTTGGTGAACAGATACAGACTTTTGCTCAGGTAATCTTAAGACAGTGATTGATTTGATCTATTCGTTTATTTTTAAGCTTCTTTATGTTAAGTTTCAAAGTAATGTAGCTAACGCATGTCATGAACCTGTGCATCCTAGATTTTGAAGATGTTTGAATTCATAGTTCGCGAGATATTTGTATTTTACCGTTTGCCGTACGGTGCAAACCCATGTCACCGTTTTAGCGGTGTAGTACTGCACTCTTGCGTTGTGATTTTGATTGGCACCCAGCCTTTTATTCATACACTCTGACAGGTTTAATGAACACAGAGCAAAGGCGATCACACACAGTATCTTCCGAATGACAGCCTCTCCCAGCCAGGGTAAATGCAGACTGAGGTTTATAATATTGCAATAATGAGAAAACAAAGTACAAACGAATTACAACAGATACATCGGGACACTTTTTTGTGAATGATGTCATAGTCATAGAACAGTCGTCGTCATAGATGTTACCCCCTACGGGCACTGCACTAGTTATTATTAAAACAAGGTTGTAGGGATAGAGTACACTACTGACAATTTGATTTACTGAGCGCTGTTCATCACTGACAGGACAGGGTGTTTGACTGTATGTGTGTGTTAACTGTATGTGTTAACTGTATGTGTGTGTTGATGCATATGCATATTTATTTATAAGCTTATTATTCATTGTTGATTGATGGAGACTGGGACTGCAAACTTCATTGCCCACTGATGGGATTAATAAAGTTTTCTGAATCTGAATCTGAAACAACCTCACTTTTACTTTCTTAAATATTCAGGATTGAGGTTTCTTGACATTTAGGATTGACGAGAGCACTGTAGTTGTTCAATTATCAAATAAATCCTCAAAAATACAACTTGCCTAATAATTTTTCACACAGTGTAGATAATTTAGACTATTTTAATCTATTAGAATACCCCATTCCATTTTCTTATTATGTTCTTTCTTCCCCTCTCACTTTAGACATTTCACTGCCCCAGGTATGCCAGTCTGATGTCTATCTGAAGTATTTGCTTGATCCCATGTATGAATTATCTGCTTATCTCTTCTTCTCTGAGGTCACGGTTTCTCCTTTCTTTCCCTTTTGGCTTGTGCTTGCCCTTGGGGCTTTAGTTCTTAGGCAACAATTTGTGACAATGTCTATATTTATGGGCACTATGTAAACCATGGAGGCTATGTAAAGTGAGCTCTTCACTAATAACATGAACAACTCCACTGCTGTATCTCATGGTACTTGGACCCTTCCTATTTTCCATTTAAACTACTTTATTAGGTTAGAGTCTTATACCATCTACTCCCATTGCTGCCATCACCGTCTTGCGGATAAGACTTAGCAGTACTATCAAAGACTCAAACATAATCATGGGTTAACTAGGTCAACAAATTCTGATGGATATGCAACGGTCCACTACATGGGGTCAAAGAACCATTAAAAGTTCATAGGCTGTAGGTCATAGTCTTGCTTGTTTGTTCAATTATTTTCATCCCAGTACAACAATGCACCTCTATTTACCAAACCACCTTCTTAGGCCACTCCAATCAACCTTAAATGTGTGCATGGCACAATGTGAAAGTACCCAATAGGCTAACATTATGTGCAACAGCAGCGCAACATTTGTATTAGTCGTGTTTTGTTATGCTGACCTGCAAACACTCAGCCTTTCAAATACTTTGTCTCCCCATTAGTAGTTTAGGTGGTATTAAGGGTAATATTCAGTATATACTATGAAAGAACTTTGATTCTTTCATCTGACTGATATTTCACTATTTTGAATCAATATAATTGTCTCAAAAGAATCTTTCATTAAGTGCTTTGCAACATAGGCCTACTGTAGACCTATGTAATAGGAAAGATGTGATATTAGTGGTAAACTCAAGGGAATAATGCCACTGGTGGTGAAGCCCATCTGACAGACTGTAGAAGACAAAGAAACTGTAAAAGACATCTGGGTGTTTTTTCTGGCTTTTTGTAATAAAGGAGGAACAATTGATATGGTCCAAAAATAGTACATTGTAAAGTGAACAGAAAATGTAAAGGACTTTTATCCATAGCGACGTACAGAACACCTGCAGCAATCAGGACTCAACCCTGGGTCAATCACCATACCACCGCACCCACAGGCCAGAGCTGCTGTTCCACAAATAGACCAAGAGGCTTCCCTATGGGAGACTGCAACAATAGATCTAGATGAAGAGGACATTTCTGACTGAAGGCCAGTGTGGGTTGTCCCGCCTCCAGCCCATATTACACAGACGTCTACCCTTTATGGTGAAGAATATAGGTGTTTTTCATATACTCTCTAAGTAGTTGCAACACATGTGAATTCCTCCCCCACAACAATGTGTCACATTTACACCACGTTCATTAACACACAAATAATCAGCCAGACCTTTTCTGTCTGCAGACCTTCACGTCTTTCATATCTAAAACTGATGTCAAGATAGAGGGAAAAAACCTAAATGGAACTCATTGCATACAATGTGTGCCTCCAGAACAACCATCCCTTCTGAAAGACATGCAGAATAAACAGACACCCTACCCATCAGGCTGGCTTTCCATCGAGTCCTTTGCCAAATTAGCAACCGCAACTAACTTCAGTGTGTGCAGAAGTGCCTTGTGAATCCCCATGCATGCGTCAATGGTGGCACAGGAGACCCGAGTCAGAAGCTTGGTTCTTCTTGAGAATGCTCAGTGATCAGTGGTTCCTTCTTACTCACTAAAAGCCTTTGTTTTGTCATGTTTCATTATATCATATCATGATACATTCATATCATGAACATTATACATTGATGTATATTGCCAATTTATAGGTCTAATCATTTATATTTTACTGTATTTTTTATTTCAAATAAAAACATTTGTGTATTTCATTTTTGTTTGTCAGACTATGTACTGTATTTAACCTACCAAAGAACAACATACATAAACAAAACATTCAAATTATGTCTGAGGAGACACACTGGACCAAAGGGGAGGAGTCTTAGTGGCATGAGTACACTGCAAACATTCCACGGTCAAACTTGACAAACTGAAGGATACCTACTTAACCAAGGTGAGAAATGCAAATGTTCCCTAGCGAGCACCCACATGGGATTATTCATCACAGCATGGCGTTAGCATTTCGAGGGGTATTCCCATTACCCTAACAAACCGCAAACTCCCAGAAACATCTCATTATCTGTTGAGTTTAAAGGAGTTTCCAGTCCAGTTAAACCTCGTTTCCCTCAATCTTCACAACAAATCTGAGATATGCCTGGATTCATGACCAGAAAGTATCCAGTGTGTAAATAAACTAAATCTTGGTGATGTCAGCCTTACAAACAGGAGGTAGGAGCTAATATCAGCGATGTCTGCGCATTTCCACCAAACTTGGTGCATCACATTGTCTCTACATGACCTACGCATACTGAACGTGTGGTCATATTTTAAATGCAAAAGCACGATGCCCTAAGAGCAGGACAGGCAATGTATCAGTGATGATTTATGAACTATCTAGAGCACTCAGTTCATTGTCCGAAAAGTGCTGTCAATAAATTATAAGTCTGTTATTCATCATCATAATTTTGTCGTTACAATCAACAAAAATACGGTTCTTGTTTTAAAACCCAAATCAGCCACGTTACCAACCTAGAATAAGGCTATACAACCCATAACAGTAAACTAGTCTCGTTTACTTGAACCACGGCATTGGTTTTGTAACCTGCTTCCACTTTTCTAAGCGGTGCTATATGGTCCATATTGGTTCATAATTCAAAGCTTTGGCCGTTTTCAGCGTTTAGACCCGTAGCCTATTATGTACAAATTCAAAACAAAATACAAATCCACCCCAATAATATGGACGACGGGTTTCAGCGAACCTGTGAAATAGCTGCGTTTGGCATTTGCGTTTATCGACATGTAAGGCTACTACTGTTGACAGCAATGGTAATGCATGCTATTACCTCCCACACATAGCTTTTGTCAAAAAATCTTATCAAAGTGCATGTGGTTTGCGAATGTTGTGCACAAAATCAATGACAATGCAAGTTGCCGTTGTTATCAGAACATGTAGCCTACTAAAATATAGGCTACGGGTATTACTTACCAGCTTACTAGCGTGCCATTACTATTTTATTAAATAAAAACTAGACCCATATCTTACCAGATTCATTAACATGCTTGATTCCCTCCCGATAACCTCCATACACATCCATCAGAGCGAATAATTCAGGATTTAAATAATTTCAAGCAAAACGTTGCCAGATATTATTCCCCACCCCCACCCCCCCTCCCGATTTTCCTCCAGTGCATCAGATATAAAGCGCATATACGTGCTTTTCTTTTGCATCATGCTCGCGCGTGGAAGAGAGACGTGTTAGTCGAAATTGAAGCAATGGGTGGGTGGGTGTTTGTATGAGCAGCGTATGCTCCCTTCTGTTCAACACATTTCAATTAGACCGGCCTTATTGGTGATCAAACCATTCTTTTGATTGACAGACATTTGTTGGTGAAACCTCGCTATTTAACAATTGACTGACGGAGGCAAGTGTAAAATCGGTAAAGACCCTCTAAAAGATAAACAACTGTGAGTTTATGCATTTACAATACCCCTAGGTCGGGTTATGTTAGGGTAGGCTACAGTATGATATAGGCTACAGGTGGGCAAAATAAAAATCACAGCTGAATTACTAGGCCCACCTTTTTAGCTTACATTTTGCAGTCACACACCTTCCACTGTGTGTGGAGGTTTCTTCGTTGGATGGACTGCAGTCACACACCTTCTTAACTGTGTGTGGAGGGTTCTTTGATGGATGGTCTGCTGGCAGTAATGAACACTGCAAAAAATTAGCATGAACACCGAAACATTGTGAAGTCATGATTGTGTATCTGTTTTGACCCCCCAGTATGATGGTTAATGTTCATTCTACCCATTGTGAGGTCATGATTGTGTATCTGTTTTGACCCCTAGTATGATGGTTATTTAAGCAATAAGCCCCAAGAGGCCGTGCTTTGCGCTGATTTTAGAACAGGTAAGGGAGTTGTTAGGCACGACGCGAAGCGGAGTGCCGTTAAACCCCCTTACCTGTTCTAAAATCAGCGCAAAGCACGGACTCGCGGGGCTTATTGCTTTTCTAAACCTGTTACTACACATATTTGATATGGTTTCATAAATAAAGACAATTCAATTTAAGAAACAATAGTTTAATGATAAACCGTCATTCTTCCGCCACTAAAAATTATAGTTCCTAAATAAATCGTTGCCACGCAACCCTTGAAGCAACGCAACAGCCAGATGGAACACTGGTATGAAATGCGCTCTATGAATGCCTTGCCAATTGCTGCGCAGTAATATGGAATGTAATCAGGTCAAATTGTAAGGTAATGCTGGATTTTACAACGGCTTTTAGCCAATCACAATCAAGGATTTGAACAATCAGGTTTAGAATGTTCATTCTACCCATTCTGGCCGCCTGTGTTCCAAACTCATATGTTTATAGCAGGGTTATCATCTTGGGGCCTTTTCACCTCTATTGTCAATTTGCTCTGGCCAGAATCAGTTCATGATTTTGTAAAGTTGGAGCATTTTCCCCTCACCTTGGTTCACTTTCTGGCTAGCTGCAGCTACAACTACTACAAATGAACCGCTCCGGAGATCATTTGGGACCGGACCGAAACAACCTCCTCTCAAGGGTTGTTCTTTTGGTCAACACCCAAGTGCAATAACTGTTATTTGGGAGAACAAACCAAATTAAGTCCAATTTAGATGGACTAAAAAGCACAGGTGTGAAAACACCCTTACATTCATATCCCAAACCTACCAAAGCATTTGAAATAAGAAAATAATAAATAAATAAATAAATAACTGTTTGGGGACAGGTGTCAGTACAAACCTATTTTAGCCAAGCCCATTGTCTATAAATAACTCCAAATGAATACTCACAAAATTAAGAAAAAATAGGCTTCTACCTGTCAAGTGTAATAAGTTTTTATTTTAGTCAATAAATACATAATTCTCTAATATGGTATTATTTGTGATACAAGGGCAGCATTGCACATTGACAAAAGAGTGCAATCATTCATTAAAAAGCACTCATTCTTTTGTTTCTGCAAATTTAATTTAGCCACAAAGGGTCCATGTTATCTGACTAATCAACAATATATTATTATTATTGTAATTATTGTTATTATTATCGTCATCATTTTAATATAAATCCAATGGAACTTGTCAGATTTTAACATGAACATGTATGCTCCGGCTTGCACTACAGAGTAGCTACCCAATGAATAGGTTTTAGTTTCAAAATAGCAGCTCTCCTCTTAGCTGGACCAGGACAAATGTAATTATTTTGTCGTTTAGTATACCAAAGACAAATATTACTTTCAAAATCTGTTGCCTTAAATAAAACAAAATGACCACAACAACATAAGATAAATTCACACGTGTGTTGTTAGTATGTTACTCAACTACACCAGGATAATCAGCAAGAGGTACCAATCTTTAACCATCACTTCTCCGAACTCTCACCAAACTCAGATTTCTTTCCAAATTCGTTGCCTTTGAAATTGAATAACATGAGCACAACAACATAAGATAAATGCAACACCTCCTCTGATGCTGTGACATTAGAGAGACATGTTAGGATTTAAAACAATGGGATATTGGCAAACAAGGGGAACCTAATTGTATGCTTCACTTCTCCAAACTTGAACTCCACACATCTATGTTCTCAGCAAACACCACAGACTGAAGAATCAGACATTGAAAATAAATGTATCTTGTGAGAAATGAGAAATGATGGAAAACATTTTTGACTTAATACAATCAAAAATAATGTGCTATTGTGTGCTGTATGCACACTCACTTACATTACACTTACACTGAGACTGCAATGAGCACCTTGGCGTGTTACCCCTTCTGTAGGGCAGTTTAAATTTGAACACATCCCCCACCCCACCCACATTCATTTACGTTTAACCTGTCAGGCAGGTTTTTGCAACCAAAGGGTTATCAGATGGCTTGCTTTCTCAACCTGGACCATGCAGGGCGTGTCCGGTCAGTACATTTCCATATTCACTTAACACCAACACTAGTCTATGTATTTGTCTTGTCATTGTTAAAAACCTAACGTCCAGCAGACTGATTTTAACTTGAATTTACAGACACAGCAATTATGGCTGTTGTGCTCATTAATTACACAGTTTATCAGTTGACATTTTGTTGTCAAAATACTCTCTTTAACAACACTTTAGTTTTAAACAAAAAGGACAAGATCATTTCATGGGGTGTTCTGACTTGTTTTGATTATTGACATTGATAGCAATGTTTGGAACTTCCAGACATTCTTTTGTGTAGAACAAATTGGAGCTGAGAGACGTCATGTGAAAAGTAGACATGTAACATGTCATAGCTTGCCTCGACTACCAGGATGTTTCAACTCTGGGTAGGCGTATTTCTGTCCCAGGGGCAGTAAACAGAGTGAAGACAGAATAGGGCCTAATATTGAGCTGTGCCGTGCACTGCCCCAACTCCAGATTGGTACAGGTCAAGGATCCTATTCCCAGTCAGATAATTGATTAAAAACAGCCTTCAAGTATTTTTGATAAAAATGGAGGCTTAGATTTGTTAATGATGCCAAGGACATCACTCACAACATGAAACACGTATTTGTAAAAGATGAAAGGGAATCAAATCTATAGGGCTTGTTGTGGGTTTGATATGAGACACTAGGTCAGTGAGGCAGCCTGACATTGAAATGATCCAGAGTAAAGGAGACGTTACACACATTATTGCAGCCAGTTGTTGAATAGCTAAATTGATCTGACTCCATTCAATTTGAATCAACCTTTGAAAAAATGATCACTGAAGATTGAAGAAGAAGTTGTGCAATCACCTGGAGTGTTACAATTACTGATAGTATTAAATAGACTTATAGTGGCGCTTTGACAGTTTCAGATAATTTCTAGCTTTTTTTGACAGCATTCTGATAGTTAATAGAGCATGAACGCATAATATAAAATGCTTACAATCTGTACTTTTCCACTTAAGTACCTTATCCACATTTGCCTCGACGTGCGTGACGGCTGAATATAACTTTTGGATCTACACACCCTCTTAGGCGCAATAGCATCAGTAATTCAGGAAGGCTACATCCGGAGTTGAAATAACCAATAGCTCATTATCGTCTGTCTGAGAATAAGACCTAAAGATGGAAAAGAAGCACAAAAGTGGCTAAAGCTCTTTATTGGTCTCCTAACGCTCGGCGGCAAGTGTCCAATAGTTGTAAACTGTGTAAAAGCGTGGCCAAGTTTTAAGCAGATACTTCTGACCCTGCTTAGTATCAACTGAAACACACTGTAGATTGGGAAAGCCAACAAACAGATTTAATTCTGCCAATCAGTAGCCTATTCATTCATTTAATTAGCAACCATAGTCTGAGCCTGCAATTAACGGCTGATGTTAAAGAAAAAGCACCCAATATCTTCAATTCGTCTTGTAGACTTAAACATGACCTATTGATTTGATGAGCAAACTCCTGTTAACTCATGTTATTCATCATGCCAAGGTCAATTCAGAGCGCTATCCTACTTCTGTCCTGTAATTAAATTAAAGAAGGCTTTGGATATTTGTACATAAGCTAGGCAAAGAACGATAACCTGCGTGTTTTAGATACACGTCTCGATATAGCTAACCTCGACAGCAGCTACGAAGGTAACTTTGCGTACCTATGCTCGCAGTAATTTCAGTTAACCTATCTGGTAGTAGGCCATATGTCCGTCTCTTCAAATGGATAGACGTGGGATTCTATCTCAGAGAGTAAACTAAATTGCAAAATTGGTCTATTTCCGCGAAATACGTCTTCATCTAGGCTATGCAACATAAAAGGTGACCAGACACACCCATCGCTTCAATTCCTTAACACCATTCAAAATTCTTACTAATCAACGTAAATTCATAGTAACGAGGTCAAATAAATTAAACTTACCAAAGGGTAAGCCAATCTGTAAGACTATACCATGAGAGTATTGTTTCTGAATAATCCACTTCGAAGAGCCACCGTGAACTGCGCACACCTGTGAAATGCAACTCCTGCGGGGTGTTAAGGTAGTACAGGTGTACAATAGGCTATCGGCAAACAGAGAGGAAATACCATGCCGTAGTGAGGAAAGCTATACGTCATACATTTGTATCCCAAACCAATCCCATGACGACAATACAGCGTGACTACAGCAAGTATTCTACTAAAAACACATTCAATAAGTAGCACTGGGCTATAGGACCTTCCGTGTTGTCAGGCAGAGTGAACAGGTAGGCGTACGAGTTTTTTATAATACAAAACAAGTGTGCATCAATTTGACAAGTTGGGATATGTGACTAATAAACATCCTAATATTATTGTTGTTTTTGTTAATATTATTAATAAATAATAATACAACCTAATGGAACTACTATTAATTTATAAACTAATGGAAAAGAGTGCAAAAGTCTATGCAATCAGCCACAAGAAAGCACTCCTTTTTTTTGTTTCTGCAAATGTAATTATGCATTTTAACCACGTGTATTTCAGGTCCATATTGGGACTTATCACCATCACATTATCATTATTGTAATTATTGTTATTATTATCGTCATCATATGAATATACAACCTATGGAACTTGTCAGTTTTAACATGAACATGTAGGCTCCTGCTTGCACTACAGAGTAGGCTAACCAATGAATAGGTTTCAGTTTCAAAATAGCCTCTGTCCTCCTTTTGTTGTTTAGTCAAATACCAAAGACAAATATTTCTTTCAAAATCTGTTGCCCTAAATGAAATACAATGACCACAACAACATAAGATAAATTCAAACATGTGTTGTTAGAATGTAACTCAACTACACCAGGATAATCAGCAAGAGGTACCAATCTTTAACCATCACTTCTCCAAACTCTCACCAAATACCACACAGGAGATAACAGATGTGAAGTGCCTCTGAAATGTAAAGTTTTTCTTTTTTTCTATTGCATTACATTGTAAAAACAGTCAGCCATTGAACATTTAATGGAAGTGTCTTCAGCAATGAGAAATGTAGCTTAACAGTGTATGAAATAACATCATATTATGTGCTTTGTGGACATTATGCCTACTACACCTCCACAGCAGTAAACATCTTGGTGTTTTCCTCTTTCGTAGAGTGGGTTGAGTTTGGACACATCCCCTTCAATCATGCTACTTGTTTCAACCTGTCAGATAGGTTTTTCAACCTAATTTCAGATGGCTTTGTTTTCTCAGCCCGAACCATGCAAAGTGTGTCTGGTCAGCAGTATCCTTTGTATTTGCCTTGTTATTATTAAGATTAGAAGTTCATAATCTAGTGGCCACCAGAATGATTATACCATTTGTAACCTAGTAGTCTAATAAGGTCTTGGCTCTGAATTGCGACTAGGCCACCTGGTGACTTTCACACCAAGATATAGTTTTAGATATAATTTGTACCATTTTGCTAGAGACAAGTGGGTTCTCACTCAGGTACGCTCCAGTAAGGACAGAGACGAGGTATTCAAAATAGAAGAATGACAATATTTATTGTCAATATATTAATACACGGCTAGAGTTTGTTGGTAATGGCTGCCACCAGGATAGTAGGGGGTAAAGGGAGCAGCTGGTGCAGGGGGTTACCTGTCCTGGAAAAGGGGAGTGAGACCGACACGCCACCCGTGCTCTTGGTTCTTATGCCTACTCACACACAAACACCTCTGCACACAACACACATAGGCACAGGCACTGCAAACAGGTATTAAAGCAATGGTGAGGTGCACGTTACCACTCAATGACATGCAGTGCAGGAAGAAAAGGACTCAGATCCGGCGACCTGCCCCGCAGACAGCTGCAATACTCTGGTGTGGGAGGGGGATGAGAAGTTTGGGTTAAACCTAACAGGCTAAAACCAGGCAGAGTTCCAGGATAAGAAAAGGCTTATTCCAACTAGGGAACTATGCTGGGGCAGCCAATACAACATCTATAGCTCTAGCACCGCGTGGAGGAGAGGGGACAAATAATGGAAGAAAATAGAAAGTAGTGCGCTAAACCTAGCTCACACCTAGGTTAAGGCTAGGTCAAACCAAACACAAAAGCAAACAAACCAAAAACTACAAAGGGTAAAAGCTGAAATTAAACTAAATGTATATCAAAACAAAGCAGCAGTGGCAAATCTCCTGAAGAAAGGAAATACAATGATCTAAATCTGTTATGTATCTAATCATACATAATCAACATGTATTTATAAAAAACAAAACATTTAACATTCTCAGGTTACATTCATACAGCAATGACAGAGCAAGCACTGACAATTGGCTATCAGGCGTCTCACAACCAACCTACATGAGCACAAACAGTTAAAATACAACAGACATTGAAATCATCTGCAGACAAATGAAGGTGTAAAAGCCATCAGTCACTTTGCATCAGTGGCGCATCCATACAAAGCTTACACACCCACAAGCATTTCATTCAGCAAGTAAAGTTTTACCTCGACCAGTCTTCTCAATGTACCACCGCGGGGTATGCTCGCTCAGTGTCGTCCGACCAAAACCTTCAGTAGCAAACTGGTACGCTACCCGGAAGCGTTTGGTGGATTGTCAACACCTGTTGCCAGACAGTAAACTAGAGATGTATGGTCATACAGCTAGACGCTAACAGTTGAAATACCGAACATAGCACATACCTTTTAGAAGCAACAGCTTGGAGAGAAAGAGTGTAGAAACCCAGAGACCGCTACCATCTACCTGGTGAGCCTGTTTAATAGTAGCAGCATAGTGTGCTAATGAATACACAGCCATTGAGTGCTACTTGGGGGCGTGGCAGAGCAGGACCAGCGCAACGGGGCTGCTTGGAGACAGGACCGTAGTTCTGCCGGTTACACTTACCTTTATAGACACAGAAATGATGAGCATCTATCACAAACAACAGGTAGTCTGACAGAAGGTAGCAAGCTTCTAATATATAAGGCTGGAATAGACATTAAAGCCTTGGCTGTCTACTCATTTATCTGTGAAATGAGGATACAGGCTTGTGAGAAGGTGAAATCCCTTCTTTTCACCGTTCACACTAAGAATGGAGTCTGACTCGCGTTGTCCCCATGAGCAGGAGAGAGACATTGGAGTGACATACACACACAAACAGCGCCGCCGACAGGGGGGGACAAACGGGTACGTTGTCCCGGGCCCTGGACTGGCCCTGGAATGGGGGAGGCCCATAACTGGACCCCCATGAAGTTGGGATTACTTATTGTGGGCCGGTCGACATTTCGGTGTGCGAGGGCCGGCCATCCTTCAATCATACCGGCCCCATTATTTATTATACGACCGCCTTACTTACCTGACAATATGGATAACTCTAGAGCCCAAGAAAGAACCTATCGTCAAATTGCTAAGAAGGTGCATCCAATATATATAGCGCTTCCTTGTCATGCACATCATGTGACGGTTGGTATATGGTATAATTTTCTATTTCTTCAAACTGTAAAATCCTGTTTCTTCAAACTGTACAATCATTGCAACAAACTAAATCAAAATAAAACTAAAATGCTTTCTTCAAACTAAACTACGATGTTCTTATATTTGGCGAATTTATGTTCGAATATTTTGCAAAAATATGTTGCGGTGCATGATGGGATTATACATCTAACTTGTGCAGTAGTTGGCTGTACAAACTCAAGAAAACACCTGAACGAGTGGTTAGATAGAGAGTGCTTTGACCACAAACCAGCCTCCAAGAGACAATGTTCATGTCCTCCGTTGTTTACGTTTTTTCGCAAGCCTGATGCCGACTCGGAATCACGGGCCTGGCATGTAACCAACTCTCATTTTACCCTACAACGGATTCTCTCTATTTTACCCTACAACGGATTCTAATGTGAATTAGCAATGCAAACATAATCCATTGCTTGCTAGCAGGGCTGTCCGGGTATGTTAAACCGTGTGGATTAATGTGGAATAATTGCAACTTGCAAGAAGCCCCGCGATCAAGACAGCGTCAAGGTAGGCCGTTTGGTTTTTAATTGTGCCCACCGCGACATGTTGACTTCGGCTCACAGGTCTTGCTTAAGTAGGTTGGGGCCGGTGTAGATGGAAAAATGCCAGGGCCGAAAATCGTTCCCAGTCCAAGCCTGGGCTCCGCCTTGTTCCCCAAACATTCTCTGGAAGTTCAGGGGACATACACGCGGGTCTGGCGATAAATAAAAGTACCCTTGACATGATTCCCCTTGGTCAAGTGAAAAATGGTCGATGAAATGTGCAGTTAATGACCACTAAGTGAATACAATAGCGTGAGTTTTATTGTGGTATGATTCTGAAAGTATGACTTCACTCAGTCCATACCCATAGCCTATCCAATTAAAGTTGTAAATAATCCTTTTGGTTTATCCGTAATAAATGGGCTTGTCATCCCGACGTCATGTGTTTGGGAGCTGCACAAGGGAATTCTGTGGTTGTGGTTTTTTTTGGGGGGGGGGGCCCATTGAGAGAATTTTGTTCCGGGCCCAGCCAAACCTGTCAGCGGCCCTGCACACACACACTCACATGCCTAACTATGTATTTCGCTAGCCACCCCTTCCATGCGCCTATATACCCCGAGCTGCAGACACGTTGCTCTAATCAAGTAAAGTGGTGAGATTGCGCTTCTTAGGCTGTGTGGATGTGCCTCTCAACACATTGGGCATGTCAACTACCGTGCACTTGTGCACTTCAAACACTGACTTTCAGTACTAAGGGCGTTCACACTGACAGAACCAGCTTCAGGGCACTGAAAGTACCCGCATGGCGCACTGCAAGCGGTAAAAAAATGCAGATTGAAACGATGGACACTACTCGCCCTAAACGGGCGCCATCTTGGCTACGTAGTGGGAGAGGAGGAGCCCTTTCGGCAGCTTTTCTGTTGGAAAGTTGGCTGACTGACGCCTTGCAAATCACTTCAACAATTATTGCTGGCTACATTAACTGTGTTATCTTATAGTACAGTGTCTATTTCCCTGTAAATTAAAACAAATCTAAGCGAGAAAACATTTGTGTCCCTCAGTGTTCCATTTGAGACAACACTAATCAGCGACAGAACGCACTACAGAAGTGCTTAATGTGCACTACGCACTGTATTGCAGTGTACTTCATAAAGTGTGCGGTAGTAGACATAGCTACAGTAAGACGTTCAAAATCACTCTGCACCGGACGAAACTTCGTTTAGTGAGTATGTGGTTTGATTGTGTATTGTGTAAATATACGAGGTGAATTGTTTTTCAATGTTACTAAGTGGGCTGAGGGCAGCTGTTTATGGCAGGCTCACTAGGCCATTCAAGACCATCTCACTTGCCCTTTAGTATTGCGCACACAATTGTATAATTTGTATTATACAACATTGCATTATCAGCACATTCCTGATTACATTTCATACATTTGCATACATTTTCACATCGCTGCGGCACTATTCCCTTCAGTGATGTCCATGATTAACCAGCAGGGTGCACCCATGGGTGGTGGCACTGATGAAGGAAGTGCAGGTTCTCTGATTGACATGTTCCAAGATTCCAACACATCAGATAAGTTCAATCCCCAAAGTCACGTCACTACTGGACACATCCGCAGTGGAGTTACAGAAATAACCACCCTGTTGGAAACCATGTATCTAGTGGATGGCGCAGATGAGCAGCACATATTAAGTGATGAGATGGAGAATGTGGCAGGTCTGCTTCAGGAGCTTCATTTTAATGCGGTGGTCACTGAGTTCATTGAGCAGTGTGATTTGTCTCACTCTTCGGCCACTGAGTGGCATTGAACTCATGGGCACCCTGAACGCTGTTCCGAAGGGGCCGGCGCAGAGCTGGTGGCAGGCTGCTCGTAATGAAATCGCCAACTGGGATGGATTCAAAGCTGCGTTCGACTATTCATCTGAAATAGAAGAACAACTACGTGCAAGTGTCCAAGCAACCACGCAATGCTGTGCCTGTGGCGATTCGTGGCTTAATGGGCGATGCTGTCTTGGACACAGGGTGCACGTATTCCTTGATTAGCAGCACTCCGTGGACTAACATCCAGAAGGCAGGTGAGTCCTTGTGTGGCGAGTGCCAGAGGTTCAACATGGCCAATGGGCAAGAGAGTAAGGCAGTAGGAAAAGCTACCCTGCTCCTTACACTCAATAACGCCCATTACACTGTTAATGTGTATGTCCTCGACAACAACCAACTGTGCATGCCTCTACTGCTGGGCCTGGACTTCATGTGTACCAGCCAATTCATCTTAAAGCCACGCATTGGGAAGTAAGTGATGCCGGGGGGAAGGTAATACAAGTTCCTTCACAAGGCTCGAGACGCATTGGAATGGAGCCATGTGGAGCCTTCAGCCTTTGAAGACTTCAGCAACAATCAGCCTACTGCTCCACTCTTGGAGGCTCAACCTGAACCAATTACTTTAGCTCACTGGATTTCCAGAGTGGCTATTGACAGGTCGTCATGGGCCAAGACAGCAAAAGGAAGGCTGCCATGATCACCCATCGAGGACTCATTCATTTTAAGGTGATGCCATTCAGTTTGTGCAACGCCGGCGCCACCTTGTAGCGACTGATGGAGACAGTCCTGGGGAACTTGAAGGGGGGTATCTGCTTTGTATACATCGATGACATAATCGTCTTCTCTAGGACTGTTACGCCCCTCTACACCCCTACTGGCTTTGCAGTGGCAGTGCAATAGCTTTTAGGTGGTGAATGGGTATAATTAGCCTGATTGTCCACACCTGGGGATCTTTTGAACCTTTCTTTGTGGAGACTAGATTGCAGAGTTTAGCATAGGGTAAGTGAAGATGCAGGTGTTAAGCAAACTCTCCTAGTTAGAGTGCTTCAGCTGGGTGGCTGTGCTGCCCTTCCATCGAAGCACTTGTTTGTTATTTTGCTTTGATGTTTTTGTTTATTGTTTTGGGTGGTTATCCTGGGTGAGGGTACGCTTCGGAGTTAGGCAGTGGACTATATCTGTGGTCTGCTGTCTACTTGCGAGTTCAGCGTTTAAAGTCGCCTCGAGCCCGGTACACCACTGAAGACCTAGAGAGGTATAGTTTAGTTTTTTCATGGGTAGATTGAGAGTTGCTCGAAACATTTAGAACCAGTGACACTCTTGAGTTTGATAGGGTTTATTCATTGGCATATTGCTGGGGCCTGCATGCTTAACTTTCAGTACCTGTTTGTATCTGGCTTGTGGTAAGCCTTTGTAGTGTATGAGCATGGCAGGAATGCTATATACCTTTGGTGTGCAACCCTGTGTGTTGAGTGTTGCAGCTGTGTGTGTTTGTGGACTTGACCACTTTGAACATTTGTAGATTACCTAGATGTGAATGTTCATGAGGTGAGTTGTGTTTTTTCAGTGACAATTAATTATTGTGGAAAAGTCTGCCCCATTGTGAATCACAGGTGAATGTTATTAGTCAGGTGAAGGCAATGACGTGTGTGTGTGGTAGTGAGCCACACTAGTTGTGATTGTGGGTGTGGTTTTCCAATCTTGATTGGTTACGTGTGCGTTCGTGCTGCATTGAGCTCAGAAGTTTCTAGTAACATGTTGTGGTATGGGACCACTGTGTGTGTGTGTGTGTGTGTGTGTGTGTGACCTTTTTGTTGTGGTGACAACAGTGCACTTTTGTTGGGATTGTGTGTTGCTACAGTGGTAGTAGTTATTGTGAATAATCCGTTTGTGACTGTTGTGCTTCACTTTGTGTTGGTCACTTGACTGCATGAAATGTGGGATTTAGGACAGTCAGCGACTCTGTGTATTGCCATGGAATCCCAAATGGTGTGAAAGGCCCCCCTTTCCCTTGCCCAGCTGGCTGAGGTTTTCATATGTTAATTGAATTGACCTGGATTGAAAACAACACCCCCCCCCCTGTGATACAGCCGCGAATGATCACCATTCCTGGCTGATCGCGGACATTCCCCTGAAATATCCGTCTGCCGCATACTGACGGAATTTCCCGGGAAGGGACCTGCAAGGGGAGAGGGGGGAAGGGGAGGGGGGTGTTTAGCATTCACACCTCCCGCTGACAGAGGTGCGAAATGCTCTTATTAGCATAATTGACTGTCAGCAGTCTAGCCACACACACCCTGCTGCAGCCATTGGTTGAAAACGACAAGGAATTGAATTAAAACGTCTTGTGATGAGACGGAATGAGATTCTGTCTAAAGGTCAGCTTTCAACTGACAAAACGTATCCCTTCCCATTTACAGCTATTGCCCCATAAAAACGAAATTAAAAATGATTTAATCAATATTCTGTCTTTAGGGTTTTGGTCCGGGATTATCACATTTCTTGATTCGCTTTCCGTTTTCAGAGTTCTGTCTTTAGGGTTTTGATTTCGGGGATGTCACGATGCTTGCTTTGCTTTGCCTTTCATTTTCAGAGTTCGAGGGTTGCAATGTACTTTGGAGGCTGTTCCACTTATATTCCGGAGCTTCCTCTCTGTAATGTTCTTGAGATTCACTTTTGGCATGTAATTATACAGAGTCGGGCTTACTCTGATATTGAGATAGTCATTTCGCACCTTGGGACATGTTTGCCACTCATGAATATCTATCCTGTGTCTTTTCAGGTAGATTTTGAAATCTTGCGCGAGCTTTGAACCTGCCCTCTTCAGGTTAATGGTATTGTATACCTGTGTCTAACCGCTTAGCCACGTTGCTGGTAAGGATCAAGCTCGTCGGTGCGACCAAGTACCTGGTTTATCATTCCTCCCTCCTCTGGCGTATTTCTCTTCTGTTACTGGAGCGTGCGAATTGGGAATTGTTTAGTGGACTTATGTGACGTTTAAATTATGTTCACGTAAAGGCGCCCGAGGCAACATTAGAAACTTTAGACTCGAATAATAAACGTTCAATTTCTAGTCTTTTTTACACGTAGTAAGTTTTAATAAAATCATACCATTACATATCGACATTCACAGTGGTAGTGGTCCCTGGAGAAGTGGGTATACGTTTTATTTATTCATACAGCACAGGATAAACACCCTGTTTTGAGAAGTGTATATTGGTATACCCAATGCTGACTAAAAAAATAAGTGGGTATACTCCGTATACCTGCGTATACACTGGACTACACCACTGGACATTCAAGGAGCAAAGATGAGACGTCGTTGTGTGGTGAGAACTGATAAAAAAAAAAAATCGCCTGCCTTCTGTTTTCCACGGTAGATCGCATGTTATGCTAGAAATGGCTTAGCATGGGTGGGATGGGGAAAGATAACACCTTGTGACTTTCAGGTTTTTTAAATCAGTGAAGCAGTGACGGGGTGCCTCCCCTAGCAGAGGGGGGGGGGGGGGGGGGGGGTTGTTTTCAATCCAGGTCAATTCAATTAACATAACAAAACCTAGGCCTGGTCAAGGGAAGGGGTGGGGGGGCTTTCACACCAATGTGGGCTTCTACGGCAATACACAGGGTCGAATACTGTCGTAAATCCCACATTTCATGCAGTGTGCTTCACTGATTTAAAAAACGACCTGAAAGTCACAGGTTCGATCCCCATGGCACAAGTTGCCTGTTAACGACTCTTAATGACTGTTATCAGAGTAAGCCTGACTCTGTATAATTACATGCCAGAAACGAATCTCAAGAACATTAAGGTGAAATAATTATATATAAGTTAGGAACATTACACATAGCCTAAGTTAAAACTTTTAAACACATAGCACAAAGCTCAAGCTTAAGGGAGCCCAAAGCAACATTAGGGCATCAAAACTGGAAATATTCTGGATAAGACAATCTTTATGATATTGACATTTACTTCACCATATTAGCACATTTGCATCATTATTTGATACTTTGGGCGTTAAAAAGAGCGCTAAAACTAGCCGCAAGAGCGTAGCATATGTTGGTGCCACCAAAAAACATACTGAAACGTACTGAAACGTGTCTTGCGTACTGAAACGTGTTTGAAAGATTCCATCCTCTACCAGTCTTACTACCGTGGAAAATAGAAGCCAGGCGGCAATTTGCCCCGCCAATCACCGTAAACATGTGAGATAATTCGACAAGAGATATTGAAAGACAGCTAACTCACTGCTTCGTCAAATAAGACAGATCAACTATATATACAGCCGCGGAAAAAATTAAGAGACCACTTCAAAATTATCAGTTTCTCTGGTTTTACTATTTATTGGTATGGGTTAAAGTAAAATGTACATTTTTGTTTTATTCTATAACCTACTGGCAACATTCCTACCAAATTTCAAATACAAATATTGTCATTTAGATCATTTATTTGCAGAAAAATGACAATTGGTCAAAATAGCAAAAAAGATGCAGTGTCTTCAGATCTCGAATAATGCAAAGAAAACAAGCTCATATTCATTTTTAAACTACACAATACTAATGCTTTAACTTAGGAAGAGTTCAGAAATCAATATTTGGTGGAATAACCTTGATTTAAAATCACAACTTTCATGTGTCTTGGCATGCTCTCCACCAGTCTTTCACATTGCCGTTGGGTGACTTTATGCTACTCCTGGTGCAAGAATTCAAGCAGCTCGGCTTCTTTTCATGGCTTGTGACCATCCATCTTCCTCTTGATCACATTTCAGAGGTTTTTTATGGGATTCAGGTCTCGAAATTGGGCTGGCCATGACAGGGTCCTGATCTGGTGGTACTCCATCCACACCTTTACTGGCCTGGCTGTGTGGCATGGAGCATGGCACTGCTGGAAAAAACACTTCTCAGAGTTGGGGAACATTGTCAGAGCAAAAGGAAGCAAGTTTTTCTTCCGGGACAACGTTGTTCTGTGCCTGGCTGAGGTTTGTAAAAGACCATAAGAATTGAACCAAAGCGGACTAGAGGTTCTTCTAAGTTTGTCTTCTCTGATGAGTCCAATTTCACAGTAGGTGCAAAACTCTGTGGCTTGTAGGCCTCTCCAGGTCTCCGTCTAACCATCAGACGACCATGTGTTGGGCAAAGCTGAAAATTGGACTCATCAGAGAAGACGAACTTAGAAGAACCTCCAGTCCGCTTTGGTTCAATTCTTGTGGTCTTTTACAAACCTCAGCCAGGCAAAGTACAACGTTGTCCCGGAAGAAAAACTTGCTTCCTTTTGCTCTGACAATGTTCCCCAACTCTGAGAAGTGTTTTTTCCAGCAGGGCAATGCTCCATGCCACACAGCCAGGCCAGTAAAGGTGTGGATGGAGTACCACCAGATCAGGACCCTGTCATGGCCAGCCCAATTTCGAGACCTGAATCCCATAAAAAACCTCTGAAATGTGATCAAGAGGAAGATGGATGGTCACAAGCCATGAAAAGAAGCCGAGCTGCTTGAATTCTTGCGCCAGGAGTAGCATAAAGTCACCCAACGGCAATGTGAAAGACTGGTGGAGAGCATGCCAAGACACATGAAAGTTGTGATTTTAAATCAAGGTTATTCCACCAAATATTGATTTCTGAACTCTTCCTAAGTTAAAGCATTAGTATTGTGTAGTTTAAAAATGAATATGAGCTTGTTTTCTTTGCATTATTCGAGATCTGAAGACACTGCATCTTTTTTGCTATTTTGACCAATTGTCATTTTTCTGCAAATAAATGATCTAAATGACAATATTTGTATTTGAAATTTGGTAGGAATGTTGCCAGTAGGTTATAGAATAAAACAAAAATGTACATTTTACTTCAACCCATGCCAATAAATAGTAAAACCAGAGAAACTGATAATTTTGAAGTGGTCTCTTAATTTTTTCCGCGGCTGTATATACCTGGAAACCACTTACAGATTCCGATTAGCTAAGTTTGCGTCTGGGTGGAAAGATGTATCTTTCCCCATCCCACCAAGCCATTTTTTGGGGGGGTATTTCTAGCATAACCTGCGATCTACCGTGGAAAATTGAAGCCAGGCGATTTTCTATCAGTTCTCACCACACAACGATGTCTCATCTTTGCTCCTTGAATGTCGATATGTAATGGTATGGTGTTATTGAAACTTACTACGTGTAAAAAAGACTAGAAATTGAACGTTTATTATTCGAGTCTTAAGCATCTAATGTTGCCTCGGGCGCCTTTAAGTGAACATTATTAAAACTTCACATAAGTCCGGTAAACAATTCCCACTTAAACTAACTATAACTAGATCAGAAGCTCCAGTAACAGAAGAGAAATACCCCAGGAGGGGGGAATGATATGATAAACCAGTGACTTGCTCGCACCGACGAGCGGATATCTGTACCAGCGCGGTGGCTCAGCGGCTAGCACACAGCCCCATAAACCTGAAGAGCACAGGTTCGGAACACGCGCAATATTTCAAAATCTACCTGAAAGACACAGGTTAGAATACTCACAAGTGGCAAACATGTCCCAAGTTGCGAAATGACTACCCCAGTACCAGAGTAAGCCTGACTCTGTATAATTACATGCCAAAAGTCAATCTCAAGAACATTACAGAGAGGGAGCTCCGGAATATGAGTGGAACAGCCTCGAAAGCAAATTGTGATCCTCCAACTCTGAAAACAAAAGGCAGATCAAGAATTGTCATAACCCCGGACCAAAACCCTAAAGACAGAATATCAATTAAAGTATTAAGTACATTATTCATTTCGTTTGTATTGGGCAATAGCTGTAAATGGGAGGGGATACGTTTTTGTCAGTTGAAAGCTGACCAATAGACAGAATCTCATTCCGTCTCATCACATTTTGTTTTAATTCAAATCCTCGTCGTTTTCAACCAATGGCTGCAGCAGGGTGTGTGAGGCTAGAGTGCTGACAGTCAATATGCTAATAAGAGCCTTTTGCACCTCTGTTAGCTGGAGGTGAGAAGTATGCTAAACACATCGCCCTCCCCTCGCGAGTTCCTTCCCGGGAATTTCCGTTCATATGCGGCAGACGGATATTTCGGGGGAATGTCCGCGATCGACCAGGAATGCTGATCATTCGGGGCTGTATCACAGCGTGTACGGGCCCGATAATCTTAGTTTTCGTGCAGTGCTTGTTGCTAGTTGTGTGTGTTCAAGTGCAGCTTGTGTTTGAACCTGTTGTGCATGGTCATGTGTAAAAGTATCTATGTATGGCTATTGGGCAAAGTCCACTTAGATCTACCTGGTGAGAGCATATGGTTCTATGGGTTTGGTTGTGTGCCTCGTTGAAAAGTGTTTTGGGCTGTGCGTGATCAGGCAATATGTAAATTTTTAGGAGTCTATATTACTAGTGGCTCAGAGTGCCTGTTGCAGGAGATGCAATTAATGGCATCTGTGGCACGAGCTGTGTTTCTGTCTTTCTCTTCCTCTTTCTCCTTTTCCCTATGTGTGGAGAGCTGAAGAATGGAGGAAGCAGCAGAGGGGCTTTACCTTTGGTTTTAGGGCTCCTAGAGGAACCCTTTTAAGGGGGAAACTGTTACGCCCCTCTACACCCCTACTGGCTTTGCAGTGGCAGTGCAATAGCTTTTAGGTGGTGAATGGGCATGATTAGCCTGATTGTCCACACCTGGGGAGGTGTGGATATAAGACATGCAGTGTGCCCTCAGGGAGAGGCCTTGCATTCACACCTTGTTTCGGAGGCTGGTGAACACTATATTGGGTTTTGGTGCGTGGCACTTACTATTTTACTCTGTGCTTGTGTGTTATAGAAATAAATGCTATTTTCGTACAACTCTGTGGTCTGTCTCCAATTTACGTCGCGGCTCACGAGCCAGGTCGTAACAAGGACTGAACAACATCTCCTTGACCTCGATGCAGTGTTTCAGAGGCTCCACCATGCCAATCTCACCCTCAATGTCGAGAAATGCTATCTTCTATATAGCATTATCATATCCTGGGGCATGTCGTATCAGCCAGGGGTGGTGTGGAGGTGGATCCAGCCAAGGTCAATGCCATCAGGGCCTATCCAGTTCCTACAGACCTCAAAGGTCTCATTTGAAGTCTTCACAGACCACAGTGCTCCATTCAACTGCCCAAAAACAACATACCGTCTGACCAGATAGACGCTACGGCTTCAGTCCATCTCCTTCAGAGTCCATTATAAGAAGGGCTGCTTCAACGCCTTACCAGATGCACTCTCCCGTGCACCTCAACCAGGCGACCAACCGTCTGAAGATGCTTGTGTGCCTGTTGCTGCTGCAAAATCCTACTGGTCCAATCTGCACACATCCTTGCAGGTAGTGATGGGAAGTTTGGATAATTTTACTGACTCCAATCTTTGAGTCTCGTTCAGTATATTGAACCAATCTTTTTCGATGAAATGGTCATTTATTATCACACTAGCATTTCATTGTCACAGCAAACAAGTACGCTGCACTGAACTGTAAGTAAAGTACAAAAAAGTTAAAATAATCTGTAAGTATTACTTGTATACGAATATCATTCACGTCTTACTAATTCTAGTCACACGAAAGTGAACGAGGTTAACAAATCCTTTCTGTTTCCTTTTTCCTCTTCAGGTTATATTAAAAATTATCCAAAGATCCGTATCCGAAGACCCAGTCAAAATGAACGAATCATTTCTGTTTTCTCTAGCTACCAGTGAACCTATGCAGGTCACGTGAAAAATGAATTGTTCACCTCCCGAACGTATCCTACATAGGCTCAGTATCTGGTAGCTGGAGTAAACAGAAATTATTCGTTCATTTTCCGACTGGGTCTTTGTACGAGTCTTTGGATCCTTTTTCACGTGACCTTAGCTGAGCCTATGCAACAGTCCCGATGCGCAGCCACGAGAAAATGAACGAATCACTTTTTGAGAGGACTCGTTACTCTCGAGTCCTTATAAGGATTAGTTCAAAACGAACGACACATCACTACTTGCAGGACATTGAGAAGGCTGAAGACCGTGACACACTATGCCAGGAGCTCATCCACTCCATCTGTGAGCCTACACCAGGTCGTATTCACTACCAACTCCAGCAGGGTGTGCTCTACAGGTTTGGCGGCTTCAACTAGCAGATGGTCGTTCCGGCTGTGCTCATCCCTGAATTTCTGGCCATGACCGCCCCTTTAGTCAGGTAGAATCCAATCCAATCCAATCCACTTTGTTTAAACTGTGCTATATAAATAAACACATGGGTTTCCAAAGTGCTGCAAACAGAAAAAGAGATAAAATAAGTATAAAATAAGTAAAACACATGACCCACCCAACACTTCTACATCACATCAACACGCCATCTAGTGTCCAAAGGCCAAATAAAAAAGGTGCGTTTTTACCAAGGTTTTAAAAAGACACAGGGATGTAGTTTGTCTAATATGGAGTGGCAAAGTGTTCCACAATTTTGGGGCTGCTACCGCAAAGGCACGCTCTCCTCTGTGTTTTTGCCTGGTACGGGGTGTGGCCAGAAACAGCTGGTCAGCTGACCTAAGCGAACGGCTAGGAGTGTAGGGTTTGAGCAGCTCGGAGAGGTATGGTGGGGCAAGGCCATTTAAGGCTTTAAACGCAAATAAAAGTATTTTAAAATGAATCCTAAAACGTACAGGTAGCCAGTGCAATGAAGTCAGAATAGGTGTAATGTGGTCGTACTTTCTAGTGTTGGTCAAGAGACGAGCTGCGGCATTTTGAACTAATTGTAGGCGGGCAATGGAGGCCTCACTAATCCCCATGTAAAGTGCATTACAGTAGTCCAGCCGGGTGGTCACAAATGCATGGATCACTGTTTCAAAATGCTGTCTCTGAAGCATTGGTTTTATTTTTGCCAGCTGCCTTAGCTGGAAGAAGCTGGACTTCACCACAGCTTTTACCTGGGTGTCAAATTTTAGGTCAGTGTCCACCTTAACCCCCAGGTTATTTATGATTGGCCTACGGAACTGTTCCAGGTAGCCTAGGTCAACCAGGGGGGACACACCAGAGCCACTGAAAACCATAACCTCTGTCTTTTTTTCATTAAAATTTAAAAAGTTTAGGGACATCCAAGCTTTAATGTCTTCCAGGCAGTCTAATAAAGGCTTAATACTGTACGCTTCTGACTTTCTAAGAGGGACATAAATCTGGCTGTCATCAGCATAGCAATGAAAAGAAATACCATGCTTCCTAAGAATTGAGCCAAGTGGGAGTAAATAAAGGGAAAATAAAAGGGGGCCAAGCACCGAACCCTGCGGAACCCCATGTAATAGCGGGACAGTGGAGGACACATGGTCAGCAAGGCTAACACAGAATGACCGCTGGGTTAAATAAGACCTGAACCATTGTAGTGCTGTGCCTCTGACACCCACCCACTGCTCCAGACGAGCAATGAGGATGTCATGGTCTACTGTGTCGAAGGCTGCAGTCAAATCTAGGAGCACAAGGACAACACTATGGCCAGAGTCAGTAGCTAAATATATATCATTAAAAACTCTAAGCAGCGCTGATTCGGTGCTGTGTAATGTTTTAAAACCAGATTGGAAAATCTCTATAATGTTCTGTCCATTTATAAAGTCCATGAGCTGACAGTGAACAATCTTTTCCAAGACTTTTGATAGAAAAGACAGTTTGGAGATAGGTCTGAAATTAGACAAAACAGTAGGATCAAGTCCAGGTTTTTTTAACAAGGGTTGCACAAAAGCATGTTTAAATTGAGCCGGCACGACTCCCGATGATAGGCTACTGTTAATGACAGCAGTAAAAGAAGGTCCAATAGTTTGAAAAATCTCCTTAAAAAGTCGAGGAGGAACAATATCTGCTGGAGAGCCTGAGGGCTTCAGGTGGCCAACAATCTCCTCTACAAAGGACAAGGTAGAACCCCAGGATAGGTGTCACATAAGGTACTAATGCAATTTTTTTTTGCATAAATTGATAGTTTAGGGGTTGTAGACTCAGAATCTGACGGGTGCCGCTCCGGCACCCTTGAGCATTAAAAAAAAAAAAATGACATAATAGGCCACGCTCCCTTTTTGACCATACAAAAAGAATACCAGATGCACATTATTGTATAAACCCATCATGTGTGGTATCAAATGAAAGCTCTTCTCATACAGAAATCAGATTTGACAAAAACAATGGTAAAAAAAAATAGTTTAGGTCCCTCCAGAGAACAAATTACCTTTTACAAAGTGACCTTAACAATCTGTTTTCCAATGCAAAGGATCCTAGTGGATTACAGATCTCTCTTTCACCCGTGTACAAAACAATCTGCAATTTAGCATTGCTGTGTCTAGCCCACCCCCCTCCTCACACTTTACTTTACCTCCAATTAATTGTCTATGTTGTAAGAGCTCCTCTTATGCTGTTACCTAAGTACTAGCTTTGAGTCTTTGCTACAGTGCAATATTAAATGTGTTTGTGGATAATACAATATAAAACTACACTCCATTGCTTAAGAGAGGTGGCCAATCAACTGTATGGACATCTTGGGGGATGATTAGACACAAACGTTATTTAAGCCCAGCACCACTGATTGGCATGGGTTGGTCAAAATAATAGAAACACTCGTCAGTACAACGCAATACAATTCAATAGCACTACAAACTGCAGCCTCTTAAAAAGTAGAATGGTCTTTAGTTTATCATGAGAACCATCTTTTCTATTAAGTAGTAGTTTGGGGTGTCCATTATGTGTGCAAACTTCTGTGCGCATGCTTCCAATCCATCAGGTACTGACGCAACAGATCTGCAATGCTGAAGCCAACAAAGACCCCGGTTATGATCAGCATTGGAAGTTGTCGTGCCATGTTTCATGACTTTCTGGCAGGCCAAGATTTCAACTGGCAGACCGATGATGTAAGTAAAACTTAAATACATTTTTATTTTATTTTTTTCTAATCAGATTTCTTTTTCTTTGTTGTACATTGTGAATACGTGCATTGCAGCAATTGTTGCAGATCATAAACAACGTTCCACTGTAAGTAGTTTCTATTTTCTCTCTAGTCTGACAACCTATCAGAATCTGTTATTGTTTTGTAGAAGTTTTTTTTGTCTTCACAGGACAAAGCAGTGTTCCACGCCCTTACTACAGACGCATACATGTTGTAGTGTCGTGACTGGACAGCACATAGTTGTGTTACTGACGTGCTGTGTCAATGACGTGGTGCTACTGCCCCATCTCGTTGGTCTTCACTCTCCTGACTGTGGCTACTTTGTGTTTTCATTAACCTGGTCTTGTCTTTTCTCACTACCACCCCACCCATAACATGTACCTTTCAACTAAACAGCGTCGTAATGTAGCTGTACAGGTTTGGTCAGTGGACAGCTGGGGTTAGATGCGTCGTACTTTAGCTGTACAGGTTTGTCAATGCCTGCCACTTGGAGTTAAAGGTATGTAAGCATAACTTGTATATTTCCACAGGCCTACAGAATTAAACACATCAAGGCTCCGTTAATTTTGACTGACCACAGCATAAAAGATCCTCCACCTGAAGACTGGCATCTACCTGAAGAAAGATCCTCCACCTGAAGACTGAAGACATGACTATCTCCCTTTAAACACCAGACACTAAAACATGCAAACACACATTTTAATCAACAGCTCTTGCGCTTGTAGGAAGTCTTTTAGAGTTCCCGAGTGTGCTTGAAATCTGTCAGCGCGCACCTGGGGCTAGTTGCATGGTTTACTGTTTAGATATGTTATAGATAGATAGATAGATAGATAGATGGATGGATACTTTATTGATCCCGAGGGAAATTAAGGTCATCCAGTAGTTTACACTTACAAACAAACATGAATAACAATAAATACAAAAACAATACACATAGGGAGAACATGTACACATGGGGGTGGGGTGTTTACATATAACATATACATATAACAATGTGCTTTACATGTGACAGGGCTGTAAGTAGTGGAAAGTAGTGCAAAAGTGTTCCTGTGCATGTGAGGATAGTGCAAAGAGTCCTGTGCTTGTGTGTGTGGGGAAAGTGTAAAGTTGTAACAATTCGCCCCTTCTCATGGAGAGTAAACAGTTACTAAACGCGATTAAGGTCACTGGCCGATCCTATTTTGCGCTTTCTACCACTGCTGCAGGCACAACTATTGAAGAACAAACCAATAGAGAGACAACCCGAGGTTTCCCCAACAACACGACACAAACACAGGGCAAATAAGTGCGTCTGACAATGTATTGAAAATGCATGATATTAAGCGCTACTCTGGCGCACCATGACTACACACGTCGGAAACAAGCCGACCATTAACAAACATCGCCAAACAATTTACCAAACAAACCCCCCCAAACCCCACCCCGCATTAAACCCCCCAATAGTTCCCCAAGTCTCGAGATTAAATCATAGAGAGTCCACTCAAAAATAGTTCAAAATAAGCACGATCGTTTAGTGGAAACAACAAGTTTTCAATGGCTTACGACGTGATGAGAGGCCGCTCCACACCGCCTCGGAAGCGCAATCTCACCCCTAACGACGTTCAGACAGTAATCCACAATTTGGGGAAATCCACTGCTTGCTGCAATGCTGGAAGTAATCCGTATCGCGGGTAATCCAGTGCCGGAAAAGGCAGGGTAAATTCCAAACAATTGGGTCCTCTGAGCGCATTCGCCTCCACTCTCCACCTATACTCAGGTAAACAGCGACAGTCCCCCCGCGTCACGTCCCCCATGCCCTTTAAAGAAAGTGCAATAAGAGCCCCATGACCCCGAAACCAACGTTCCTCAGGTCAGCTGACTACAAACTCTCATACATGGCGGGATACACATGAGAAAACAGATTACAATAAATAATAATCTCATATTATGTGCCATGTAACAAGGTGAATTTTAGGCAACCTTTACAAAGTGATATAAATACTTAAATAAAGGAAAGGCAGTCCAAGGGGCTAGTGTAGCCAGTAAAAAAAGTAGAAAAATGTAGAAAAGGATGGAAAAAGGATGGGCAGTGGGATGGAATAAAGTGTGATGAGAAGAGGAGGGCAGACTGAGGTAGACTCATGCAGTCCATCTCCCTCCCCCTCCCTTTCTGTGTGGCGTTGAAGAGCTGAATGGCCCTGGGGACAAAGGACTTCCTCAGCCTGTCTGATGAGCATGACAGTGACAGGAGTCTGCCACTGAAGATGCTCCTCTGTCCATTAAAAGTATTGAACAGTGGGTGGTGGTCATTGTCCATGATTGTTAGCAGCCTGCTCAGGGTCCTACTCTCCGCCACTGTTGTTTTGCAGTCCAGATCGGTGCCAACAACAGCTCCTGCCTTTCTCACCAGCCTGTGAAGTCGCCCAGCATCCCTCTTCTTTGTGCTGCCTCCCCAGCACACCACACACACACACACACACACACACACACACACACACACACACTCTCCACCCAGCATCCCTCTTCTTTATGCTGCCTCCCCAGCACACCACAGCATAGAAAAGGATGCTGGCAACATCAGACTGATAAAACATACGCAGGAGTTTGTTGCAGACATTGAAGGACCTCAGCCTCCTCAAGAAGTAGAGTCGGCTTTGGCCCTTCTTATAGATGGCATCTATGTTAGCTGACCAGTCCAGTTTATTGTCCAGGTGAACTCCTAAGTACTTGTAGGTGCTGACCACCTCCACACTGACACCCTCTATGGAGATTGGTAGCAGAGGAGGCTGAGACCTCCTAAAGTCTACCACCATCTCCTTGGTCTTGGAGGTGTTCAGCTGCAGGTGGTTATTCCTACACCACTGCACAAAGTTGTCCACCAGGCTCCTGTACTCACCCTCCTGTCCATCCCTGATACACCCCACAACAGCAGAGTCATCAGAGAACTTCTGGATGTGGCACGACTCTGTGTTGTAAGTGAAGTCTGATGTGTACAGGGTGAACAGCACTGGTGAGAGTACAGTCCCCTGTGGAGCGCCGGTGCTGCACAACACAGTCTCAGATACGCAGTCTTTCAGCCTGACAAACTGCGGCCTCTCCGTCAGGTAGTCCGTGACCCAGGATACAAGGGTATATTATATGTATATCATGTTCTATGTATGTCCCTGTGAAGTTTGTATGTCTTTGTCACATGTCCTTGTGACATACGTATTTGTCACACAATAAAGGTATGTAAGGATGCTTTTCATTTTTCATTAACCGTGTCTCCCGTTTTGTCCTGTCTCTCTAACACCCCACCCATAACCTGTACCTTTACGTGGTGAGTGGGCTTTCAACTAAACAGGTCTTGCTTTGAGTAGTGTTAGTTAGCAGGTTTTTAAAAACAAGTTTATGCTTTGCAGTTTGTCTTGTATATCTCTACAGGTCTCCAGAATTAAACACATCAAGACAAGTTAATTTTGACTGACCACAGCATACAAGACCCTCCACCTGAAGACTGGCATCTATCTTCTTTCAATCACCTACACTAAATGTCTTACATTGAAATGAAATATAAATCCTGTACATTTGCATAGTTCTGCAATTAGGTCTACTGAATTTTAGTTAAATTGTGCATATATGGCATCAGCTACTTTGCTATATGAACATTGCTTGTTATATCTGGGGCACTGTGGTTCTCTCAATTTCCCCCTTAAAAAGCAAGCAAGCAACCTGTCACTCAATGTGACGTATTTATTGATATATCTACTGACGGCTGTTATGTTTTAGTCAGATGTCAGTACATAACTTCAATTTCAGAAAGATTATGGCAAGATTAGATTTGTTTCAAAGACATCAATTAAAAACTGTTTGATAATAATTTCGATCTCTGACAAGCTGCTGCTCGGAAGTGGACAGCCAGATTGTAAACCTACGTTACGATGTAAACATCCAAGATGAACAAAAATTGTGAGGAATAGTGCTGTTTTTTTGTAACAATTTCTGAAATAAAGAAACGTCAACATGCTTCAGTGGTCTGCTTGTTAAAAAAAACAATTTTTCATTTTCGGTAACTAATTTCAATAACATGATGCATACGAGGAGGTGTTGCGCTACCTTGTAACTATTAATAGCTTATTTGACACGGTGTAAACGTTTGATTAGCACGCTAGCTGAGTATTTTGGTCATATAGCTTCGTAAAAGTTCGGTTTACAAGTAACTTGTGTGTGTTTAGTTTTATGACTTCGTAAAAGTTCAGTCAACAAGTCAGTTGAGTATTGAGCCGTATAACTTCACAAAAATAATAAATACATAAATAAAACGATCGTTTAAACGTCAGGCGATCAAGACAAGTTCTCAACGAAAAAGTAAAGGTCCTGGTATTAGCCAATCAAACGGAGTAAATCACCCACTTCCGGTTTCAATACGTTTTCGTCTCCTTGACCGACAGAGGACAACAAATATCTCGAAGTGAGAGTATCTAAAGGTTACGACGGTAACCCCGGTTCTCTGATAACATGAGTGAGGTATCTCACTATGGGACACGCCCCCTCGCGAGTTCCCCAGAAGGCATACAGCCGCGGAAAAAATTAAGAGACCACTTCAAAATTATCAGTTTCTCTGGTTTTACTATTTATTGGTATGTGTTAAAGTAAAATGTACATTTTTGTTTTATTCTATAAACTACTGGCAACATTCCTACCAAATTTCAAATAAAAATATTGTCATTTAGATCATTTATTTGCAGAAAAATGACAATTGGTCAAAATAGCAAAAAATATGCAGTGTCTTCAGATCTCGAATAATGCAAAGAAAACAAGCTCATATTCATTTTTAAACTACACAATACTAATGCTTACACTTAGGAAGAGTTCAGAAATCAATATTTGGTGGAATAACTTTGATTTAAAATCACAACGTTCATGTGTCTTGGCATGCTCTCCACCAGTCTTTCACATTGCCGTTGGGTGACTTTATGCTACTCCTGGCGCAAGAATTCAAGCAGCTCGGCTTCTTTTCATGGCTTTTGACCATCCATCTTCCTCTTGATCACATTTCAGAGGTTTTTTTATGGGATTCAGGTCTCGAAATTGGGCTGGCCATGACAGGGTCCTGATCTGGTGGTACTCCATCCACACCTTTACTGGCCTGGCTGTGTGGCATGGAGCATTGCCCTGCTGGAAAAAACATTTCTCAGAGTTGGGGAACATTGTCAGAGCTAAAGGAAGCAAGTTTTTCTTCCGGGACAACGTTGTACTTTGCCTGGCAGAGGTTTGTAAAAGACCATAAGGATTGAAAAAAGCGGACTGGAGGGTCTTCTAGTTCGTCTTCTCTGATGAGTCCAATTTTCAGCTTTGCCCAACACATGGTCGTCTGATGGTTAGACGGAGACCTGGAGAGGCCTACAAGCCAGAGAGTCTTGCACCTACTGTGAAATCGGACTCATCAGAGAAGACGAACTAGAAGACCCTCCAGTCCGCTTTTTTCAATCCTTATGTGTCCCAAGACACATGAAAGTTGTGATTTTAAATCAAGGTTATTCCACCAAATATTGATTTCTGAACTCTTCCTAAGTGTAAGCATTAGTATTGTGTAGTTTCAAAATGAATATGAGCTTGTTTTCTTTGCATTATTCGAGATCTGAAGACACTGCATCATTTTTGCTATTTTGACCAATTGTCATTTTTCTGCAAATAAATTATCTAAATGACAATATTTTTATTTGAAATTTGGTAGGAATGTTGCCAGTAGGTTATAGAATAAAACAAAAATGTACATTTTACTTTAACACATACCAATAAATAGTAAAACCAGAGAAACTGATAATTTTGAAGTGGTCTCTTAATTTTTTCCGCGGCTGTATATCATTACGCCAGCCAATAGTCTTTGGCTGGCCGTCTGACGCAAGCGACGTGGAGGAGGTACTTCCTCCCCCATTATAATCCGCGGCGCAGCGTCAGAGCCTCAGTCTAGCTAACCAACCTCTTCTCGCCACAGGCAAGAAGGGCGGTCTGGTGAGATACCTCACTCATGTTATCAGAGAACCGGGGTTACGGTCGTAACATTTAGTTCTCTTTCTAATGGGATATTGTGACTCCCGGATTGTCAGACAGGCTTGCGATCCCCATCAATGAGTCAGTGCGCCCCGCTACCAGGCATCTCAGTGCCTAACACTGAATGCGCCAAGGTCGGGTCTGTGACATCAAGTCTGTAAAACCTGACAAACGTTGTCGGATTCGCCCAACACGCTGCCAAGCACACATCTTCAATGGGGAAACCCTGAAATAAAGCCCATGAAGCCGACATTCCACGAGTGGAATGAGCTCGTAAACCAGCTGGGGGTTGCAACCCCTTGATGGTATAGGCCAGGGCAATAGCTGCCACGATCCATTGCGATAGCTGCTGCTTAGTGAGCGGTCTACCCAGGTGTGACTTCGCACAAGACACAAACAGTTGGTCCGACTTTCGTGACTCCGCTGTTTTGTCTACATACGCACGCAACGCTCTGACCGGGCAGAGGGCATTCAGCCGCTCCTGCTCCAGGGAGGCGAAAGGCGGTGGGTTGAAAGCAAATAATTCAATCGGACGGCACGACAGTGACGGATTGAAAACCTTCGGAATGAACGCTGGGTTGGGTTTTAGTACAACCTTCGTGTCACCCGGAGAAAATTGCATACAGGCTGGATTCACAGACAATGCGTGAATAACGCTTACGCGTTTAGCCGTAGATAAGGCCACCAACAAAGCCGTCTTAAGTGAGAGCACTTTAAGATCCAACTGCTGTAATGGCTCGAAGGGAGGGCGAGACAGAACATCCAAAACCATAGGTAGATCCCATGAAGGGGCCAGTGGTTTAGAGACCGGGCGGAGACGTTGCGCTCCTTTCATAAACTGACGTATGAGAGGATGCTGGCCCGCAGTTTTGTCTTCAAAGCCTACATGGCATGCCGAGATGGCAGCAAGGTAAACTTTGACAGTGGAGAAGGACTTGTTCTTATCCAGTAAGTCTTGTAGGAACGTAAGGATAACGTCCACAGAGCACTGGAAGGCTACAGTCCCTGTTTTAATGCACCAATCATTAAATACACGCCACTTGCCATCATACACCGTTCTGGTTGATGACGCTCTAGCGCTCTGAATGGTGGCAATGACATTGCAGGGCAGCCCTGCAGCTGTCAGATTCAGCCTTTCACGGGCCAAACCCAGAGTGCCAAGCGCTCTGGATGAGGGTGAAATATCTCCCCGCCCGCTTGGGATAGCAGGTCACTGTGGAGCGGCAGTGGCCACGGCGGGGAACAGAGTAACGGGATGATTTCCGCAAGCCAGGTTTTCCCTGGCCAGCGCGGGGCTATCAGGATAAGTGAGAGGCCCCGTTCCCGCACCCTGGCGAGTGTTGGAGTGATCAGTCCCAACGGCGGGAAGGCGTAGAGTAGAACGTATGGCCACTGATGTGCCAACGCATCTATTCCTAGCGGAGCATTCCGATCGCGCAGGGAGAAAAACATCAGACATTGCGCATTCTCCCCGGAGGCGAATAAGTCTACATTCGCCCGACCGTTCCGCTGCCAAATCTGAGCTACCACATCGCTGTGGAGTTTCCAGTCTCCGTAGCGAGGGTTGCCCCTGGATAACAAATCTGCACCCAAATTCAATACACCGGGGACGTGAGTGGCTTTCAGTGACAGGAGCCGTGTGCTGCTCCATAAAATCAGTCTGTGTGCCAACGTGTGCATATGGAGGGACCTCAGACCCCCCTGCTTGTTGACATAAGCCATCACCGTGGTGTTGTCTGTTCTGACCAGGACATGATGTCCTCTCAGGATGGGCAGAAAGTATCTCAGTGCAAGCCAGACCGCTAGACGTTCTAGACGGTTTATGTGCAGAGATCGCAAGTGTGCGTCCCACAGCCCGTTTATTGACCTGCCTTCGTGAGTGGCTCCCCAGCCACTCAACGAGGCGTCCGTCGTCACCACTTTCCTGTGTAGGACAGCGCCCATCGGAGATCCCTCTGTGAGGAAGAGTGGGCGTTCCCAGGGCCGCAGCGCAGCGCAGCAGGCTGCTGAGATCGCGACGCGGTGGTGGCCGTGACGCGAGGGGTCCAGTCTGAGTGATGCCACCCATCGCTGGATTGCCCTCATGTGTAAGCGGCCGAGTGGTATGACTACTAAGGCTGACGCCATGAGACCCAGGAGTCTGAGGCAGACTCTGAATTTCAGGATGAGGGGGTGATCTGACATGGGCGCAAAACGCTTTTCCCCTAATTTATTCTGAAACCCAGTAACATTAAGTGCTCCGTTAGGAGTGCTGTATGTTGCTGTGCTTCCTGGCGCGAGTGCGCTGCCAGCAGCCAGTCGTCGATGAAGGTAGCCAGGCGCAAACCTTTTTCCCAGAGCGGCGCGATAGCCGCTTCGGTGACCTTCACGAAGACGCGCGGACTGAGCGCAAGGCCGAATGGGAGGGCAAGCCACTCGTAGGTTACACCCCGAAAGGCGAACCTGAGAAACTTTCTGTGAGGCGGATAGACCGGGACATGTAGGAACGCATCGAGGTGAACCAATCGCCTGGGCGCACGAAGCGCATCAGTGCGTCGTTGGTCAACATTCTGAACCTGTACTTTCTTAGGTATCTGTTCAGAGCACGCAGGTCTAATATCGGGCGCAGACCTCCCCCTTTCTTGGGAACCAGAAAATACCTTGAGTAGAAGCCGTGACTGCTGTGCTCGAAAGGGACTATTCTGATGGCTTGCTTGTTTAACATGGAGGTTATTTCCTCCTGTAAAACGCGTGCGGATTCCCCCGTGGCGTGGGATTGTATTATCCCATTGAACGGGGGCGGAGGGGTAGCGAACTGTAGGCGGTAGCCCTTCGCTATAGTGTTTATTATCCAGACTGACTTCACATGCGTGCGCCAGTGCTGGATGCGCTCGGTTAGTGGCGAAACAACGCCATCTAGTGGCCGAGCCGGCGTGGGCTGCACAGCTAGCGTGCTTATTTTGCCCGTCGCCATTGGTGGAGCTTTGGCTCCATCTAGTGGCGTTATTAGGGATTGCTTGCACATTTTTGCCACCGAACATCGCTTGTAATCCTGTGTGAGAGCTTTTTTGTTCGTTTGGCATTGCTTTACACTCTGATGTCGGATACGCCCTTGGCCCACGGCCTGGCTGCGTACCGAAACATTTATTGTGAAGGGGGACACTGGTGTGTGTTTGTGAGACAGATGGGGCTTGAACTGGCACTCCACGTCTCTTCTCCGCTTCAGTGGGCTGTGAACTGCGAGCGCCTCTGTGGCCTCTGCACGCCTTTTGGTGGGCAGGGAACGTGCCACCTTGAACAGGCCCATGAACGGGGCCGGTGTGGCTCGAGGAGGGGTGAGCGCCTGGCTGGACTCGCTCCTCCTCGCCTGCAAAGAGCTGGCTAGGCACGCTTCTTCTTCCTCGCTCCCTGCGCCGCGTTGGGGTTTTGCTGACCTCCCTGCGTCGCGTTGGGGATGAAGGGCTTTTTAGTCCAGGTACCTTTGAGCTTGGGGGTCTTGCCGAGGCCATGAGTGGCAGTCTGGGCTGTGGGCTGACGTCTCGCTGCGCGGAAGTGCGGCGGTGAACGTCTGCCTGGGTGCTTTCGGAGCGGGGGCTTGTGCCTTTCTCGGAAGGCATAGCTGAAGCGCTTCGCCGTCCTGTTTCTTTTCCTCGCACCGCTTCTGCATAGTGGCCACGGCTGGTCCAAATAGGCCTTTGGGGTCCACGGGCACGTCAAGCAGCTGGGTCTTCTCCTTGTGGGAGAGGCTGGACAGGTTGAGCCAGCGCACTCTCTCTTGGGAGACCATGAGGGCCATAGCCCGCCCCGTAGTTTGCACTGCACATCTGTGTAGCCGTAGACAGAGGTCCGTGACCACACATACTTCGTCCCACACCGCTGGTTGGTTAGGGGAGGACGAGAAGTCTTCCTCCAGCTCAGCCTGGTAAGCCATGAGCAGAGATGAGGCATTGAGCGCTCTCACCGCTGACGCCACAGCTTTATAGCATTTCTCAGTCATGGCAGACTGGAAATTGTCGGCTTTGGAGGGGAATGCGGGTCCCGAAGGAGTCATCGCAGACTTCTGTGCAGGGTGGAGGTGGGAGGCCAGGAGCGGTTCGACAGGGGGCAGGTGGGAGAATCCGCTGCTTTCCATGTCTGGCCATTCCAGCGCCGCGACCCCTTGAGCCGGGTTTTTCGCTGAGAATGGGCTGCTCCATGCCCGTGTCGCTTCCTCGAGGCACTCGGGGAAGACGGGCAGCAGTTGTAGAGCTTTTAGCCTTCGGGAGCCTCTTTCCTTCGTAGCGATAGGATACAGTCTCCATCTGGGCTTCCGGCCAGGGAACGCCGAGCTTTTCAGCTGCTCTCTTGCAGACGTCGTGAAGACCCACGCTTGCGGCTGCGTCATCCTCAGTGGCGGGGCTATCACTTCTCATGCCGCCCGGACGTGTTTCAGTCTGAGTGGATTGGGGGAATAGGTCGTCGCATTCCTCATCCCCGAGGGATAGTATGTCGACAGAATCCTCTTCCGAGTAGAGTTCAGCATCGCCAGTCGCACCTAGCATCCGCGTGGGGCTGACTTCGGTGTCGGACATAGGTGATAGGGCGTCGAGCTGGTCACCCCAGCTGGCGCCCTGTCCTCCAGTGCCGGCCGGCTCCTGGGTAATAGCTGACTCAAAGGGAGGGAGGTTATCCGCTCCGAGCATGGGGTCGTCGTCGGTGAGACAGGCTAGGTGTGCAAGTCTGCGTCGACGAGACCGGAGGGAAAGACGGGCGCAGTGTTCACACACTCCCGGGGATGTTACCGCGGCTTGGACGTGTTGCAGCCCGAGGCACGCGATACACACCTTGTCGCACTTCCTCGCGGGGAGGGGGGGCACAGGCGTCGACATGTTCATTCGTTTCTGTTTGGTGACAGGCAAACGGTGGCTACTGTTTGGTGACAGGCTAGCTTGGGTGCTACTGTTTGGAGACAGGCTAGCTTGGGTGCTACTGTTTGGTGACAGACTAGCTTTAGCTACTGTATGGAGACAGACTAGCTTGAAGTTATGGATGCAACTGTTTGGAGACAGACTAGCAGAGGAAAGGCTACTGTTTGGAGACAGACTAGCCAAGTCCAAACCAATGCTCTTCGAAGATGAAGCGGCGTAAGAAGTGTTCGGGGACCGAGTCGTTACCTCGCTCAATGAACAGTTAAGCCTCCTAGCCACAGCACCTGTATACGAGAGAGCAAGCCTCAGGGGGCGAGAAGAGGTTTTAGACTGAGGCTCTGACGCTGCGCCGCGGATTATAATGGGGGAGGAAGTACCTCCTCCACGTCGCTTGCGTCAGACGGCCAGCCAAAGACTATTGGCTGGCGTAATAATATATGCCTTCTGGGGAACTCGCGACGAGGCGTGTCCCATCGTGAGATACCGAACGAATGTTAGAAAGAGAACCTACATCGCCTGCTGCACCCGTGGTGTGCCTTGACTGGACGTCATTCTACTGCCTGGCTTGTGTTGGCGAGAGTTTCGCCATATTCAGCGCAAGGTTGCGTGAGTACTCTGACTTTGAAAAGGATAGCGACACGGGACTGTGTAACAGCAGCCTGCGCAAACTATTTGGTTAACCTACGGACACGGTTCACTGCTTACTTTTGGATGTTTCAATGTGCACCAACGTGACAACTAGGCCCTAACGTATTTAGTATTCAAGCGCTTGGTTAGGATAAGAAGGTGTCTGTTTTCATTTGAACTGTTATATATACAGCCGCGTAAAAAATTAAGAGACCACTTCAAAATTATCAGTTTCTCTGGTTTTACTATTTATTGGTATGTGTTAAAGTAAAATGTACATTTTTGTTTTATTCTATAACCTACTGAGTTTTTTTTATGGGATTCAGGTCGAAATTGGGCTGGCCATGACAGGGTCCTGATCTGGTGATACTCCATCCACACCTTTACTGGCCTGGCTGTGTGGCATGGAGCATTGCCCTGCTGGAAAAAACACTTCTCAGAGTTGGGGAACATTGTCAGAGCAAAAGGAAGCAAGTTTTTCTTCCGGGACAACGTTGTACTAAAAAATGAATATGAGCTTGTTTTCTTTGCATTATTCGAGATCTGAAGACACTGCATCTTTTTTGCTATTTTGACCAATTGTCATTTTTCTGCAAATAAATGATCTAAATGACAATATTTTTATTTGAAATTTGGTAGGAATGTTGCCAGTAGGTTATAGAATGAAACAAAAATGTACATTTTACTTTAACACATATCAATAAATAGTAAAACCAGAGAAACTGATCATTTTGAAGTGGTCTCTTAATTTTTTCCGCGGCTGTATGGGTTACTGGTATGTATATTTGCACACTGTTTTCATGTAAGAGTGTCACATATTCCAATTCTGATTTGATATGTGCATTTTATTTTTAATGAGCTGGGTACTATTCGGCGACGCTCGCTAAGCGGTTTAGCGAGCTAATTTCCAGGCTAAAAAAAGACAACACCACTTTAGCGAGTTCGCGGAAGCAACTTTTTATCAATCTCCATGGTAATTAATCGCTTAGCCTTAGCCTGCTCCAGGGCAGGCTAAGCAAAGTTTAGCTGGCTAAACTTGCCATACCCACGCCAAAAGGAGGGATCCCATTGACAAGGAGTCAGTTTGATTAGCGTAGGAAGAGTTCTTTGCGATCGCCAAGAAGATCCATTTTTCCATAATGATGAGTTCTTGTATGAGCGCTACCGATCCACCCGACAAGGAATAATTCATTTAGAAGACCTTCTCGAGTCATTTATTGCATAGGCTACACCACCGTCAAACATTGAATGTCATCACTTTCTTGCCAGTGGTAGCCTTCATTTTTGTAATGTCGGCGATGCGGAGAACAAAGCACTCATAATTATATGACAGTGGTAGATAGATAGTACAGTTGAGACATACAGTTGATAAACCCGAAATAACTTTCATGTAAACGTTAGTATTCATGTGCAAACTAAAAATCACGTCTCAGGCTGCCTGAGACGTGATTTTTAGTTTGCACATGAATACTAACGTTTTCTTTGATCCCAGGAAATTTGAGCACATAACCCAAATAGATATTGGCTAAAGTTGTTTTACCTACTTTAACTTACATCATTGCAAACGTTTAGTTTTGGAAACGTGTCTAGTGTTTGTGCGGTAGTGAATGGTGGTGGAGGTGGGTGCATGATAAGAAGAGAGAAATAGACACAATTTCTTTTCATTGCTTAAATGTATTGAATCTCTTATTAATACATTCACATTTAGCAGACGGTTTTATTCAAAGCGATTTAAAACTACAATTCTTACGAGGGTGAGGGGAGTCGAACCAGTGATCTATTGCATGCAAGCCAGACGCTTAACCCGCTGCACCATAGTACCATATCGTTTAGGGAGAAGATGTCACGTATTATACCTCTTATAGACAGTTTCTTTTATTGCTGTGGTAGCCACGGGAGTGTTGAATTTTGACATGATTATGGTCTTGAATTCTTCATAACGCGTTCATGATCATATCCTGCGTTATCGGAGAAAAAAAATAGTCTTTTTCTTTGAGTTTAGACCATTATACCTTTCAAAAAAAATCATGGTTTTGGGGATCGACCTTTCTTGCCTTTTGAAGCAAGACGTGCACGCGCAATTTAGCTGACGAGATAAATTAACTTGAGGTTAAAATAAATTAGCGCCCGTCGCCAGACCGGTTTGGCCTGTTCTCATTTAGCGAGCTAGTTAATCTCCAGTTGCGAGCTAAATTAATTATCTTAGCTTCAGTCGTACGCCGAACAGGGCCCTGGACTATATACATGTTTTTGTTTTTGTGTTACTGAATCCATATTCAACCAGAACCTTTTCTACAAGTCAACAATCAAGGGAACAATAAATGTTGTTATGTTCAAAGTCCCTTACATGGTGGTAAAGTACTTTAGTTAGTATAAGCTACATCTGTCACTAATTTAGGAACATAAACAATAGTAATAATAGTTCTGGGGAGTTTCTACCAGGAACACTGGTTAAGTAATTATTCAGTGGAGGCACCGCGCTAGTTAACAACGATTACATTTAACAACAATTACATTTATCAAACTCTGAGCTTTCTAGCTCTAACTGGTAGACAGGAAGTTCAATCACATCATCATTCAGCTAGAAACCCAGGATCCTGTTTAAATGCTATACGAGTGTGACCTCAGTGTGTTAGAACACTGGGAAAAGGGGGTTACAATAAGCTCACATTATATTGTTCAACTCTTGTAATAATGCAGCTAGTATATCTTGCCCTTGAAAATATTCCAGTTTACCTGAAGGTAGTATCCAGCTCATCCATTTGGACGAATTAAGTACTTTCCATCATCCAATATTTTGATGCCACCTTTTGGACGGGTGAGAAGTTCTTCAAGAGACATCTGACTCTTGAAGGGGTACTTGATCTCGAGAAGTTTTGTCCCATCTAGAATCCCATCTGGACTGGCTGCCAACCAGGGGTGGTCAGGATGCACCACAAGGCCTTTGTTGTGCACAGCATGCACTCTGCCCTCAAGGAGTGTGATGACCCTCAATTAATTTTCAGAGCCATATTTTGTGTCTGCGTTCCCGGTGAAGGTGGGGTACACATGCTCATTAAGGAATTTGTTGGGGTTTGTGGTTAGTCGTTTGGGGACTCGTTTCACTGTGCTTGCAGTTATACGTAGTCTCCTAGCATCATGCCACACCTGTGACCTACCCTGGTTCTTTGTTTCTAATTCCAATTTAGATACTTGATTGGGGGATAAAGCAATATGTGAATGGTAAAAAAAAAATGAACATTTCCTACCAACCCAGTCTCATTGAGGAAATGTACCCCGGAGCACGTATTCGCAAGACACTAAAAACGTACCTGGGAGAACATTTTGAGGAACAAGCGTCCACTGGGGGTGCTAAAGAGACTGAAATTACTGGTTGAAATAGAGAGACGTCAGGTTCCGTCAGACAAAATTGGCGCCACGTAAATTTGTCTGACAGAAAGTGTGTGGTTAGAGAGAGGTATGTATCATTGGTAAACAGAGACACCCATTATCCACACTCACACATCATCAAAAAATGATATAAAGCACAGTTCAGCAGAAAACACACACATGTGTTGAAGTTTGTAGTTGTTGGTATAGGATAAGCAAGTGACTAGTTAGCTTGGGTTAGCTTCATTTTGTCAGGTCTCGATAGCATTTATGCTAATAATAATTATACCTGCCTGTATGGGTTTTGATGTGGGGCTAGGCTAATTTCCCAGCCTCCTTTAGCAATGGGAGTTCGTGGGTTTTTTATCAATGACTTGGTTAAGCCAAGGATTGTTCAAAATGTAGTGTTTGTACCTGAAGATCTCGTAATAGTTCGTTACCACAACGCAGCGTGAAAATAAAAGCCACCGGTTACACTTGCTGCTTGTACATTCATTTTGTCTAGGTCGCGCTAGCATTTATGCTATTAAGGTAGGCTAGCTAGTGAAGGAATTATTTAATAAGTAAGAAGTAATGTAAGATAATTCATTTCAGGGATTAGTCACACACACACACACAATACGATGTCAAGGAGGGGTTATACCTAGGAAATGGGTGTGGTATAAGGTGCCAGGGACACCTTTAGATTTGGTTGGAGTCAGATGAGGTCATGTTTTAATTGGCTGGCTAGGTCAGCCAATGAAGCAAAGATGGGTGGTGTTTTATGTTGGTTTAAATGCCTTGGCGGGACGTTTAAGGGCAGATGTATTTCCGGTGTGCATCTCTACTGTAGGCCTAACTTACTTACAGTAAATCCATTTTGAACAATGCGTCCTTTGTCTGACTTCTGATTGTGAATTAGTTTATAATACTTAATATTTGGCTCCAACATATTTTGGTGATCCCGAACGCGATGGGATATAGGATTATGGACGGATTGTTTAAACGTGGCCTTGATCGACTCGTGTCCTGTTGAAGGTATGGGTTCATGCTTATTGATGGATGCGAGTTGGTTTGCGTCCGCGTGGAACGGTCCGGTAAGTATCCTCCCTTAACAAACCGCAGATACAGCTTCAGACGCGTTGTTCAAATGGAATAGTTTAATTGAATTGGATTGCAACCAGTTCATGTTTAAGGTTAAAGGTATGAAAAGCATGGTAAGGGTTCCAGCGTGCTGAGCTGTGGAAATACTAGTTTGCAGAAACTATGGATAAAACTGTTTTTGGTTTAACGGGTAAATACTAGTTTGCAGAAACTATGGACAAAACTGTTTTTGGTTTAACGGGTAAATACTAGTTTGCAGAAACTATGGACAAAACTGTTTTTGGTTTAACGGGTAAATACTAGTTTGCAGAAACTATGGACAAAACTGTTTTTGGTGTATCGGGTTGGTTCCAGTTTTGCAGAGACTGTTGGAAAAAAATGTTTAGTTTAAATAAGACGGTGGGCTAATTCCTGTTTGCAGACCAGTGGAAAAAACTGTTTTGGGCTTATAATTTAATTTGAGGGGAGTTAAGGACAACCGGGTGGTTGATTTATTGGTCACGAAATAGGAAGATGGCCGCGCGCTTGCTGTTGTCTTTGTGTTTGTATTGTGTTGCGTGGAAGTGAATCATTACTTTCACCGTGTATTGTGTATGTTTGGATTTGTATTTGTCGTTTGTGTTGTTGGGTATCTTTGTTTAGTAAATGTGTGTAGGTTTTGTTGAGCAGATATCGTGATGGCTTGCTGGATGGCGAGAAATGAGGACGGGACGATTCACTAAATGATGGGACATGCTAAAGATTTTTAATTGTTTAATTGTTTCACAGGGAAAGTTTTTAAAGTGTTAACAAGTGGTTTGTAGTGCATGTTTTTGTTAAAACAGAGGCGAGTTCATTCATGAGACGAGTGACCTGGCTTACCTGAGGGGCAAACCACGTGATTAACGGAGGTGAGTAGGCTATGAAAAGACGCTCCAAGCACGAATAAGGTAAGATGCATGCTCTTTGCTAGAAAGGTAAAGTAGTTATTATATAAATAAGATATTTGGAAGTTTGAATGAAGCACAATTATATAAATATTGGGTAGCATTTAATACATCTAGGCGAAAGCGCATAGCTGGTGGTAATCTGTGAGTGGCACACGTGGGATTGTTTTCATTCTGAGGCTGGGGAACTGTTCGCTTATGGAATATAGCGTGATATATTTTATCGGGTAATCGTTGGTGGAATGGGCTAAATGCTGATAGTTGGATAGTTGCAGCAAGATTGTAAGAATGTTATTCTGATGAAAATTTAAAGATGGTGTTGTAGAGATATTGCGTTTAGGAGCTTAGTCACTTGAGCTGTTATTGGGTTGATTTGAACGCATCAACGCTCCGTATTTTCCGGTTAATTTCAGGTAGGACTATTTGTTGAATTACTAGTTGAAGTGATAATCGTAGATACGTTGTTAAATCTATCTGGAAAATAGTAGGCTACTCATACCAGTTTAATTTGTGTTTTTGGATAGGTTGATTTTGAACTGCTTATCTTAACATAAAGGCGTCTGGAAGTTGTTGTTGTATTAACATAAGATAGTTTTGTTGATTGTGTTATAATTATAATATAGGGATATTAGCTCCGGTGAAAAGCATTGAATAGGTAGGATACGAAAGAAAGTTGAACTGAACTTGGTTGGCTTATTGTTTGGCGTGGAAGAAGGCATTGTTTTACACGTGGGTTTTAAAACTTAGACTATAGACTTGTATTAGTGGCTAATGGTTTGGAACGAAAGTTCATAGTTATATAAACTTTTGCAGTTGAAGAATATTATATTATTTCGAGGTGGGGTTAATTTGCATTGCATTGTTGTCTTAGTGGCTGTGAGTGGTATTGCTTCTTTGTAGAGGAGGCAATCCGCAGGAGACAGAGATACAGAGAGAGAGAGAGAGAGATAAGAGAGGGGGCAGGGTGGTTCCCTTCAAATTTCACATACAGTTGTTAAAGTTAGTAGTTTTATTTTGAGATGGACTTAGAAGTAGAACCTTGTACACCTTTAGAGGCAGTAGTTCAATTATATCCATTAGATGAAGAGTTGATAAGACATCACTGCAAAAAGTGGTCAGAAAGAACTCAAAACCATAATACTCCATGGCCAACCCAGGGGTCTTGTGACCTGACGTTAGTGATTCAAATGCAAGGACATATATTAAACTAGAAAATGCATTTCCTGAAGGAAATACCAGTGCATGAAATGCAAAGGTTAAGAAAGGAAGAAGAAAAGAAAGAAGAGTGAAAGAAGGAAAGAAGAAAGGAAAGAAGAGTGGAAGAAGGAAAGACAAAAGAAAAGAAGAGTGAAGAAAGGAGAGAAGAGTGGAAGAAGGAAAGAAGAGTGAAAGAAGGAAAGAAGAAAAGAAAGAAGAGTGAAGAAAGGAAAGAAGAGTGGAAGAAGGAAAGAAAGAAGAGTGAAATAATGAAAGAAGAAAGGAAAGAAGAGTGAAGGAAGGAAAGAAGAGTGGAAGAAGGAAAGAAGAAAAGAAAGAAGAGTGAAAGAAGAAAGGAAAGAAGAGTGTAAGAAGGAAAGAAGAGTGAAGAAAGGAAAGAAAAGTGGAAGAAGGAAAGAAGAGTGGATGAAGGAAAAAAGAAAGGCAAGAAGAGTGGAAGAAGGAAAGAAAAATGGAAGAAGAAAATAAGAAAGGAAAGAAGAGTGGAAGAAGGAAAGAAGAGTGAACAAGAGTGGCTCTGGATGAAGAGATAAAGAGAGAGTGAAAATATTGAAAAAAGGAGATAAAAATGGAGTGAAGAAGAGAGATTGAGTGTGAGAGAAAGTTGACTGAGAGAGAAAGATGGAGAGAAAAAAAATAGAGAATGGATGGTGTCTTAATGTTCCTAGTTACAGTTAAATTAATGGGGACAGAGAGAGAAGAGGTTCCTTGGATTTGGCACAGGTGTCAGTAAAGCACAGGTACAAGCCAGTTTAAAGACCCTATTATGATGTCATAATGGCCCAATGTAAGTCAATGGGAGAAATTTATATTCGTTTTTCTTTAATATCTTAAAAAGTATAAAGTTTACAAAAGTGAAAAATACATAGCATAAGTGTCGTTTACAAGACCTACGCGACAAAGTTTGAATGAAGTTTCTACGTTAAGCGGTTCGGGCTGAATTAATCGCAGAAAAAGGTAACAAGAATAAGAAGAAGAAGAAGAAGCCTAGGAATAACAATACAGGGCATTTCATGCACTGTAATTACAGGAATAAGGATAAAAGTGGAAGGAGAGAAATTAAGAGGCAGAAGGAGCTGCATACTTTAACATTGTTTATGGAATTTGCTCAGGAGAAGGAAATGGAACATGAGACACTCTCACAATTGTCAGATGAGATTGAAAGAGAAGGTGAGATGGAGATGGAGACTGGAGAGGGGCAGATGTCCCGTGGAGTGATTGATCTGGATGCAAATGTGAGGAATGTTTCAACTGAAGCAGATGGTTGTAAAATGCAGGACCCTGTGCCTGGCCAGTTGTTATCTGACCAATGCATCAAAGTCTATTTTGAAAGTGTAGGGAATGTAACTTCGGGGGTAGTGGCAAGGTTGGGCAGACCTCCCTTGGTGCCAGGAACAGTGGAGGAAGGTGAGAATAATGGCAATTTAACCGCAGGGTATCAGGAGATGCTTAGAATGGGATTACAGTTGGAAAAACAAAGAAAAGAAATGAGGAAGGTTAAACGTAAAGTTAAACGGTTGGAAAATGTCTTGATGCAAAAAGAGAATGAGGAGAGAGAGAGGGATAGGATGCAGCCATCAGTGGATTTGATTATGCCTTTAATTACAGAAAAGAATGTTACACATTACCAGCCATTTGGTCACACAGATTTAGATGGATTAATTTTCAGACTTCCTGTTTTACAACATGGAGCTGGGGTTTGGATTGGGAAGCTGGAATCTGAGATGTTAGGGAAGCGTTTAGCCGTAGGGGATATAAAGACATTGTTGAGTCAGATTCTCACCAGAGAGAGGACTACTTCACTTCTCAGTGAAGTGGGATTGGGATGGATTATGGAAGATTCAATGATCGATGAGGTGGCATTCGATAAATATAGGAATGCTGTGTGGAGATGTTTGAGGAATGCTTATCCTAATGTGTGTTCTGTGGCAAGCATCTGTGTGAATGAAATCAAAGCATTTGAGAATCCGGCTATGTTCTTGGAGACGGTTGAGCAGGACTGGCGTGTGAGGGTGGAGACAGAACCGGAGAACAATCATATGGTTAGGCTTATGATGCGTAAGGCCATAATCGATGCTCTTCCTTTGTCAGTAAGAAATAAGTTTGAAGATGATCACCGAATTTGTTCAATGACAAAAATGGAGTTCACAGATACTGTTACTCATTTTGTTAGTTTACAGAGGAAGGTTGATGCTGAATTGAAAAAACAAGATGTGGTAAGACGGAGGCAGTTGGATCAGAACCAGTTGGATAAGGATGAAGGGGCGACAAGGGGTCAAGTACAAGCACTGCAAGTAGGCGTAACTGCTCAGGCACCTAAACAGGACCTGGGGAAATGTAATGTGTTTGTTTCAGGACCTGCTCCATTGGCAATACAGCAGCCAACACCTTTTCCTCAGGTAGCACATAATCCTTTACCACAAATGCACAGGCAGCCATATTGGGAACGGCCACCTCAGCCTTACCCGCAGTGGCAGGGCCAACAGTGGGAGCATATTCAGGTAAGATACGGCGGAGCAGGCAGAGGCAGAAAAGCAAGAGGACAGAACAACAGAGATGGGCCACAGAGGTGTTGGGCGTGTGGCCAAGTGGGACATATCTTTAGACATTGCTTTAAAGAACAGAATGTGGGGGAATGGAGAGATTACCAACCACAGATGGGTGAGTATGATTGGTAGAGTCTAGAGAAGGATTTAAAAAGAGTGTTAGAAATAATGTATAACAAAGGGGTTCATTGATAAACCAGAGCACTAGGCATAAGGGGCATATGGAGGTATGTTATGATGTATGAAAAAGTTAAAGTTAGAATATGAACTATACATAAAGGATTTAGTGGGAATAAATAATAAGGGGGTAATACATAAGATAATTCCTGAAATAACATTAAGAACAGTTTTAATTACATAGTAGTTAAAGATTGAGGGAATGGGAAAATAGCTAGACAAAGAGGGTAAATGGAAAAGTAAATAGATGGAGAAAGAAAGAATATGGAATATTTGATTTAGGATTACAGATGAGAGGATTTACAGAGAAGGTATTGGTGAAACTTAGAAGCAAGCCAGGTTGGGGAGAAATTCAAATGGCTGATATCTAAGGTTCATGTGAGGAATTGTGTTTGTGTTGTGTTAACACCTTACAAGTATGTATGCAAATACATGGATTTTAAGTGTTTTACAGGTTTGGTGGAACTTAAGTAGGTGTTTTGGGATGAGATGGTGTACCATTTGTATTTTCTTTGGGGGATGGGCATGAGGAAGGAGAGACATGCCCTTTGAAGTATTATATCCTGGTTCGAGTGGGGTGAAGTAAGTATTCAAGCCAGGTTATAACAACCAAGGTAAGGTCTTTTTTATGATTATAATGTGACTAGGGGGAGTTTAGTCTTTATGTTGTGATAAGCCGTATGGGCAATGGTTGTCTGCTGAACAGGGTTCAGCAATCACGTTGCAGCCAAACTTGGTTATAATATATATGATGTATATAGGTGATGAGATTAGTTTATAGAATGAGACCACATGGATTTAAAGAGGGGTAAACTGCAGGCTTGGTAAACTATGGATGGACTTACTATGATGGCCACATGGTAACTTCATACATGTTATCTGCCTTGCCTATTTACACACACTTTTAGTTTTAAGTGTGTAAGGGGGGAGGATACAGAAAATTAGATTTATGGGCTTTTGGTCATTCATTTATGGGAAGTTTTGGAAAGTAAAATTTTGCATAATGCTACGGTTGTAGCATCTATATTGATGAATAAAGGAGTAAAGATTGGACTTTGGGGCATGTTATGGGGTGTGAGTACAGGTATTACTCACTGATATGCTTATTTATTCTTTTTATGGTTCAGGAAAAGTTAAATTTGATTACCTGAGCTCAGCGGTAAAATAAAGGTGAAAGCCCTGGATTGGGCCGCTGAATTTCATTGTTTCCTGGCTGTATTATACTGAAAGGTATAAGTGTACAGGTAGTGTACTATATATGATGAGGTATAACTAATATAGACATTACAGAAGAGTGATGGATATATTTATATGATGGGTAAAGGTATGTCTGATGACAGAACTGAAGCCAAGAGATGGTAAGTGTCATGAGCTGTGGGAGATACTGTAGCTAAACTGATGGTAGTTTATTTAAGGAACTGAAGTTATGGTGAGTAGAGAATAATTATGGATAAGATGAAAATGGTTTATATTTATATGTAAGGTAACTAGGTAAACTACTGGAAAGTTTTTTAAGTCTACACGGAGCAGTCATGCTGGGACGAGAGTTAATTGAAGGAGCATGTGAGTGGAAGAACTGAATGTTTGTCAGTTGCATATAACAGAGGTGTGAATGGAGAGGAAATGCAACTGGAAGTGTGAATGTCAAGAAAGGAACAGGTGTGTGAGTGTGCCGAAGGGGGGTTCAGCACACTTGCAGGTAAGTATATGTTTAATGTGGAGAATTTGTGGAATCTTTGTTTTAATCAAGAAGTTTGGGAATATTTTAGTATAACAATAATACATTTATGGGAAATAGGCAGTAAAGTCATGCAAGCGCTGGACATTGTACTACACAATTTGAAGTATGTTTAGGAAATATGTGAAAACAATGTGTATAGATTGTTTTTAATCTTTGAAATTATGTATACACAGGTGGACGCATATGGACTGGTCCAGTCGGGAGACTGGTTAAGGTTCTTGAAACCATGGAGCCTCCAGCCAATAGGGCTGGGAGGTAGAATGATTAATTGTGTTGTACTGTGTCGACTGTTTTGCAGGGCGTAGGATCACTAGGCGGTGGGACGACCACAATTCAAAGGAGCTGATGCTCTATTGGGGACCAATAAGATGCAACTCGACCTGGCTGAGAGGTTGCCAAGGTCATGGATATGCTGCAGAAGATGGATGTGTCCCATCCTTGAGGGAAGGAGCCTGATGGGACATCTTCAGAGAATGCTCTCTGGCCGAATCAGATGAAAGGCCTCATCAGTGGAACTTGAAGGAGATGCTTGTTATGGGACATCTACAGCAGTTCTACAATGGCGCGCAGAACATTCATACATATTAGGACGGATCATCTGCATAACATTGCATTCACAACTGGAGCTGAATTGTTCATTCGTATATGTTTTGTTTGTTTGTTTTGTATGTTTCTTATTTTGCACAATAATACAGTTAGAAATTGGTGTTCCGAGGTGCAGGGAGTTGCCGCTTGCATCTTGCGGAAAGCAAGTGTCGTCATAGAGAAAATGAGGCAGTGAGTCCATTTTTTCACCTTAAAATAGGTTTTTGTTCTCACATGCAAGGTCTAGGGACTTCGACACCTCAGGAGATGAACACCAAAACATGGACATAAAAGATGATCACTTTCAAGAACATTCACTGATATGGAAATCACACATGCAAGGCTTTGCATTGAATTTTGTATTTCTGTAAACATTACAGTGTGCTCATTTAGGACTGCCCTAATGAGACTGATGTTTTGTATGGGGGTATTATGGACTGTTTAAAATAATGCTAAAAATGGGTTTTGATTTATAGGAGTTCAAAGGTAATTGTTTCATCATATAGGGGATTGATAGTGTGTATTTGATAGAGTAATGGGGATATTGTTTAGTGTGGCTGATCATCCACAAAGGGGGGAATATGAAGGAATTATTTAATAAGTAAGAAGTAATGTAAGATAATTCATTTCAGGGATTAGTCACACACACACATACGATGTCAAGGAGGGGTTATACCTAGGAAATGGGTGTGGTATAAGGTGCCAGGGACACCTTTAGATTTGGTTGGAGTCAGATGAGGTCATGTTTTAATTGGCTGGCTAGGTCAGCCAATGAAGCAAAGATGGGTGGTGTTTTATGTTGGTTTAAATGCCTTGGCGGGACGTTTAAGGGCAGATGTATTTCCGGTGTGCATCTCTACTGTAGGCCTAACTTACTTACAGTAAATCCATTTTGAACAATGCGTCCTTTGTCTGACTTCTGATTGTGAATTAGTTTATAATACTTAATATTTGGCTCCAACACTAGCTAGCTGCCTGTATGGGTTTGGTGTGGGGCTAAGCTAGTCTCCTTGCCTCCTTTAGCAATGGAGTTCGTGAGCTTTTTTATTAATGACTTTGTGAAGGGATTGTTGTCAAACTGTTGTCTTTGTACCTGAAGATATCGTATTCGTTTGTTATCATAAGGCAGAGGGGAAAATACAAGCCACCGGTTACACTTGCATTACACTTGTTGCCATCTTTCGCAGTCGATCGTTAGTGCGAGGCATACCTTGGGAACCATAGATATGAAAGCGACATAGTCAGTTCAGTACGTAAGGGGTCAGGGGTCACGGGTATTTAAACCTGAGAGGGATCCATTCTAACATAAACCCCATATGTGCAGGCTACATACTATAGCATGATTGGAGCTGCAATGTAGATCTAGTCTCCCAAGGCGGAGCTAGTGACACTAGCTGTTGTTCAAGTACGAGAGTAAAATAGATAAATCACATACAGATTTTGAACCTGCACATATGGCAGTGGATGAATGGAACCACAAAAGGTAAGGGTGCTGCTTCTGCCATAGTGTGTACAGGAAACGCTGCATTCTTCCAGTCATTCTTTGCGTTAAAGCAGAGACTTTGAATTAAAGTTATGTTAATAATGTTATGTTAATAATGCTGTCAACTACTCGTGCAGAAATGGTTAGCATAGCTAATTCAACTATGGCGTTTGGTCATGTTGTTTTGGTTGTCCCTCTCAATATTCATGGAATCCTTAGACTGACTGTAAGCTGACCTACAGACTAAATGGGATGATTTTAAGAGGAATTCAATCATGAGCTGCTTTTGCAGCTACTGTATGTGTTTGTGTTGATGTCAGTCTAAGGACAGAAAGATGTGTCTCTGGTACACAATGCCTTACCTAGAGACAGAACTGGGATCTGATAGGATTCACTCTTAACTGTGGAGGTCCTGAATGTACTGATGAATTTCTATCAATTTCCCTTCCTGGAGTTCAATGATTGATTGAATTTGTATACCGTCCAAACAGATCTACTGATGATGCCATCGCCCTGACAATGCACATCTACATTGTATTCGTGGACTACAGTTCAGCATTCAACACAATTGTGCCTACCAAGCTCGTCCCTAAGCTCAGGAGCCTGTAACTGGATCCTGGACTTCCTGACGAGCAGACCCCAGGTGGTGAGAACACACTCATCTCAAACAGCGATGAGACCGCCTACAGAGACGAGGTAAAGTCTACAAGTCTAAACATCTGCAAGACTAAGGAAATGATCGTGGACTTCAGGAAGAGGCAGAGGGGGTTCACAACCCCATACACATCAACGGAGCTGTAGTGGAGTGAGTGTCCGACATCAAAGATGCTGCTAGCCTTCCTTAATTTAAATTTGCTGTTTCCAATGTATATTTTGTTGTTCTTATATCCGTCTACTGCGTAGATGCTGCCTGCCATGTCACAAGAATTCCACTGCTCTGATGATGCTAAGCTGTTTTGGTGCATATGACAATAAAAACACTTTGATTTGACTTTGACTTTGATTGTGTAGTGCAAAGTGATATCATGTGTATGGTTACATTTTCCTTATCAAAACCTGTTTTTATTTGAAATTGTACAGTACTGTGCAAAAGTTTTAGGCAGGTGTGAAAAAATGCTATGACCTAAGAATGCTTAGAAAAATGTAAACAATACATGTTTATTTTTTATCCATTTACATGGTAAGACTGAGCACAGCAACAAGACACAACGTAGTTATACTGCATCAGCAGGGTCTCTCCCAGACAAAGATTTCAAAGCAGACAGGGGTTTCAAAATGTGCAGTTCAAGCTCTTTTGAAGTAGACGTTAAGGATCGTAGACGCAGTGGTCAGCCAAGGAAACTTAATGCAGCTGATGAAACACACATTAAGCTTATTTACCTTCGAAATCGGAAGATTTCAAGCAGTGGCATCAGCTCAGAACTGGCAGAAACCAGTGGTACCCAGGTACAGACATTTACTGTCCGGGGAAGTCTGGCCAGAAGTGGTCTTCATGGAAGAGTTGCAGCCAAAAAGCTCTACCCCGACAAGGAAACAAGGCCAAGTGACTGAACTAAGCACGAAAACATAGAAACTGGGGTGCAGAAACATGGCAGAAGGTGCTCTGAACTGATGAGTCAAAATTAGAAATATTTGGCTGTAGAAGAAGGCAGTTTGTTTGCCGAAGGGCTGGAGAGAGGTACAATAATGAGAGTCTGCAGGCAACAGTGAAGCATGGTAGAGGTTCTTTTGCAGTTTGGGGCTGCATTTCTGCAAGTGGAGTTGGAGATTTGGTCAGGATGAATGGTGTCCTCAATGCTGAGAAATACAGGCAGGTACTAATCCATCATGCAATACCATCAGGGAGGCGTATGATTGGCACCAAATGTATTCTGCAGCAGGAACATAACCCCAAACATACAGCCAATGTCATTAACAACTATCTTCAGCTTAAAGAAGAACAGAAAGTCCTGCAAGTGATGGTATGACCCCGACAGAGCCCTGATCTCTACATCATCGAGTCTGTCTGGGATTACATGAAGAGACAGAAGAATTTTAGGAAGCCTACATCCACAGAAGGTCTGTGGTTAGTTCTCCAAGATATTTGGAACAATTTACCAGCCGAGTTCCTTCAAAAACTGTGCGCAAGTGTATCTGGAAGAATTGATGCTATTTTGAAGGCAAAGGGTGGTCACACCAAATATTGATTTAATTTAGAATTTTCTTCTGTTCCATCACTGCATTTTGTTAATTTATGAAGAATTGATGAAAATAAACTGTTAACACTTACCTGTCAAAATGGTCTCTATCGTTAGTGCTACGTTTGTGATGCTTTGTGCTGTCAAAAGAAATGTTTGTGTCACTATAGTTTAAAAGATAATCCCGTTTGATTTTTCTCACGTGACGCCACTCCCCCATTCAAATCGCGTCAAAATGGTCTCTATGTTAAGTGCTACGTTAGTGCTGGTTTGTGCTGTTCAAATATTTTTTTTTGATACTTTACTTTTTAAGTAATTAATACAACTTCCTGTGTTTGTTTACCTTTGTAAATATTCTCTATTAGCCACTTTGTCACAGTATCAGCTGTCAGTAGCAGGGTCATGAGATGACGGCGCACAAACAAGTGGCTGCACAGAGTGTAAACTCACCCAGCAGTCAACCACTAAACCACCTGACTGGCAAATCAGAGTTGGAAGGCTTTTTTTGTATGTGCAGGTGCAGCTGACCTCATACAGAAGTTGTGCTGACATCACACAGATACATAGGCTAGGCCGGTATTGGGTATCTTAACAAGTAAGCCTAGAACAATCAATTATTTTGACGGCACAAACGATAGAGACTATTTTGAGACTGGGGGCTGGTGAGGTCAAGCGTGGGCATAAGCTTTAATATTAACCTAAAAACTATAGGCCTAGTTGTTACGAATTGAAGGTGATGTGCAGAACTTAAATGCACAACTCAGAACTCAGCAGTTGAATAAAGAACAAACGTTTACTGACAGGATACGGTACACAGGTAGGCAAACATAATCCAAATAGGGCACACAGGCAATAGAATAGTCGTTGTTCAGTCCGAGGTCGGAAACACGAGTAAACAATGAACATACGGAGCACGGAGAAATACAATGAACACAACCTGAAATGACGAGAACGCGACGAGGAACAAGAATACAAGATTCTATACACCAACACCATGGATAACGAGGTAGGCTACAGGTGAAAACATTCAAGGCGGTGCAGACAATGAAGGGGAAGGGGCGTGAGGAGTCAGACATGAGACAAAGGTAAACAAACACAGTAAGGAAGAACACGTGACAACCCAAGGGAGACAAACTTATAAAACAGAAAAAGGATAGAGCACAGACCTGACAATAGTATCACAAACATTTATTTTAACAGCACAAACCAGCACAAACCTGGCACAAACGATAGAGACCATTTTGCCGCGATTTGAAGGTTGACGGTCGGTTGGTTGTTGCATAACAAAAGGGGAAAATAAAGTTGTATTAATTACTTAAAAAGTAAAGTATCAAAAAAAAATATTTGAACAGCACAAACCAGCACCAACGTAGCACTTAACATACAGACCATTTTGACGCGATTTGAATGAGGACGGGGGAGTGACGTCACATGAGAAAAAGCAAACAGGATTATCTTTTAAACTATAGTGGCACAAACATTTCTTTTGACAGCACAAAGCAGCACAAACGTAGCACTAACGATAGAGACCATTTTGACACGATTTGAACGTTCTAGGGGTGCTGGTTGCATAACAAGTGGTCTGTTTACATAACAAGAAGACAAAATAAAGTTGTATTAATTACTTAAAAAGTAATGTATCAAAAACTATTTTCTATCTATTTTAACAGCACAAACCAGCACTAACGTAGCACTAAAAATAGAGACCATTTTGACTCGATTTGAATGTGGACGGGGGGCTGAGTGACGTCACGTGAGAAAAATCAAACGGGATTATCTTTTAAACTATAGTGGCACAAACATTTCTTTTAACAGCACAAACCAGCACAAACGTAGCACTAACGATAGAGACCATTTTGACGCGATTTGAGGGTGGACGGGGGGCTGAGTGACGTCATTTGTGAAAAATCAAACGGGATTATCTTTGAAACCATAATAGCAAATCAATTTATTTTGACGGCACAAACCAGCACTAACGTAGCACTAACGATTGGGACTATTTTTATGAGATTTGGGCGTGAACGGGGGGCTGAGTGACGTCACATGCCAGAAAATGCAATTTTGAATTACTCAAAATTCTTATCAGCACAAACGATAATTTTTACGGCACAAACCAGCACAAACCTAGCACAAACGAACAGCAGTGTTATTTTAATATTTTGAATGAGACGGGGGGCCAACTTCACACAGGTTATGTAAACAGACCCCTTGTTATGCAACCAGCACCCCTAGAACGTTCAAATCGTGTCAAAATGGTCTCTATCGTTAGTGCTACGTTTGTGCTGGTTTGTGCAGTCAAAAGAAATGTTTGTGCCACTATAGTTTAAAATAAATTCCCGTTTGAATTCTCTCATGTGACTACACTCAACCCCTCAACCACCTTCAAATCGCGTCAATATGGTCTCTATCGTTAGTGCTTCGTTAGTGCTCTTTTGTGCTGTTAAAAGAAATGTTTTTGATACTATACTTTTTAAATAATTATTAAAACTTGATTTTGCTATGTTGTTTTGTTATGTAACAGCCCTCTGTCAACGTCAAAATGTCATACAAATAGTCTCAATTGTTTGTCCTAAGTTTGTGATTTTTTTCTGCTATATTTGTACCAATTAGTAAATGTTTATAAACTATTGTGAAGTGATAAAATAAGGGGGATATGTGAATGAATGAATCCCAAAAGGATTTGTATGAAGGCCACTGATTGTCCGGTAAGAACAGATGATGTCAAAGTCCTAATAACAAAATAATAGCGGTATGTATTTCCACACGCACACTCTCAAGATATGGATGGCAGGATGAACGTGATTTGACTGATGAACACGCTAATGATGACGCTCTCCTCCAGCTTCTGTATTGACAACAACTGGACAGGTGGGTCAGTCAGGGGGGGTGCGGGGGACCATGAAACTGGACTTGGATAGCCAGTGAAGGTCAGGATCTCTATGGAACTCTGGGATCAAGTGATTGGGTGACCTCTCTATCGTTCCCCAATCCCTTTTGACCTGCACAACGGGGTGTACAGCTGGAAGCCGCTGGTAGAGAGCAGGTTTTTGAAGAGGAGTAATGAGCGACAGGATTACTGAACACCACAATAAAAGGTAAGATATAGCACCCAACATTACAATTGTGCCGCTACAATTACTTTAAATACGGAGAATGGCATCTCCGGCCTTGCCATGGGTGTCGGTAGGGAAATTACTAGGGGAGCCAAAAACTCCTTAGTGCTGCTTGAACGTTTTGCGCTAGGAGTAGCCTACGAGGGCACATTGTACCTCATCACAGGGGAAAGGGCGTGAGGAGTCAGACACGAGGAGACAAAGGTAAACAAACACAGGAAGAAAGAACACGTGACAACACAAGGGAGACAAAGTTATAAAACAGAAAAAGGGCAGAGCACAGACCTGACAATAGTATCACAAACATTTATTTTAACAGCACAAACCAGCACAAACCTGGCACAAACGATAGAGACCATTTTGCCGCGATTTGAAGGTTGACAGTGTGGGCTGTGTGCATAACAAGAGGGCAAAATCAAGTTTGAATAATGACTTAAAAAGTATAGTATCAAAAACATTTCTTTTAACAGCACAAAAGAGCACTAACGAAGCACTAACGATAATGACCATATTGACGCGATTTGAAGGTGGTTGAGGGGTTGAGTGACGTCACATGAGAGAATTCAAATGGGAATATATTTTAAACTATAGTAGCACAAACATTTCTTTTGACTGCACAAACCAGCACAAACGTAGCACTAACGATAGAGACCATTTTGACACGATTTGAACGTTCTAGGGGTGCTGGTTGCAACAAGTGGTCTGTTTACATAACAAGAAGGGAAAATAAAGTTTTATTAATTACTTAAAAAGTAAAGTATCAAAAACATTTCTTTTAACAGCACAAACCAGCACTAACGTAGCACTAAACATAGAGACCATTTTGACGCAATTTGAAGATGGACGGGGGGCTGAGTGACGTCACGTGAGAAAAATCAAACTGGAATACCTTTTAAACTATAGTTGCACAAATATTTCTTTTGACTGCACAAACCAGCACAAACGTAGCACTAACGATAGAGACCATTTTGACGCGATTTGAAGGTGGAGGGGGGGCTGAGTGACGTCATGTGTGAAAAATCAAACGGGAATGTCTATGAAACCATAATAGCAAAACAATTTCTTTTGACGGCACAAACCAGCACAAACGTAGCACTAACGATTGGGACTATTTTGATGAGATTTGGGCGTGAACGGGGGGCTGGGTGACGTCACATGCCAGAAAATGCAATTTTGAATTACTCACAATCCATACCAGCACAAACGATAATTTTTACGGCACAAACCAGCACAAACCTAGCTAAAACGAACAGCAGTGTTATTTTAATATTTTGAATGAGACGGGGGGCCAACTTCACACAGGTGTTTACATAACAAGAAGGGAAAATAAAGTTGTATTAATTACTTAAAAAGTAAAGTATCAAAAACATTTCTTTTAACAGCACGAACCAGCACTAACGTAGCACTAAACATAGAGACCATTTTGACGCAATTTGAAGATGGACGGGGGGCTGAGTGACGTCACGTGAGAAAAATCAAACTGGAATACCTTTTAAACTATAGTTGCACAAATATTTCTTTTGACTGCACAAACCAGCACAAACGTAGCACTAACGATAGAGACCATTTTGACGCGATTTGAAGGTGGAGGGGGGACTGAGTGACGTCATGTGTGAAAAATCAAACGGGAATGTCTATGAAACCATAATAGCAAAACAATTTCTTTTGACGGCACAAACCAGCACAAACGTAGCACTAACGATTGGGACTATTTTGATGAGATTTGGGTGTGAACGAGTGACGTCACATGCCAGAAAATGCAATTTTGAATTACTCAAAATCCTTACCAGCACAAACGTTCATTTTTACGGCACAAATCAGCACAAACCTAGCACAAAAAAAACAGCAGTGTTATTTTAATATTTTGAATGAGACGGGGGGCCAACTTCACACAGGCTTAACACCTCCATTTTTGAAAGCATTCTTAGGCTGAATCCCATTTCTCCCCCTACCCCTTCGTCTCTCCCCTTCCCCTCCGTTTTGCGCGTTCATGTGGAGGGGTAGGGTTGTCCCAATTCACGTTAAGACAGAGGGGTAGGGGAAGGGGAAGCGCTTTCTACCCCTCCAAACGGAGATTTTCCGAGGGCACACTTCAAACGGAGGGGTAGACTGATTTCCCTCAATGCATTGCGAACCCGTGATCATTGAAGAAGAAACATCGCAGGAGTCAATTTAAAAATGTCGGAAACAGCAGGGAAAGCATCACACAAATGAAAGTATTTTCTTTGTAATTCATGATTTTAAAACTTATTTGATGAAATGTTGCATTGTGTAAATAACAGCTGCAGGCGCCATGTTTGTTTATGTCTGGTGAGTGACAGCTGTCGCTCTCCGGTAACGTAACAGCTGACGCTTCGTACTGATGACGTACGTAATTGTTGAAGTGCTATCCCAATTCGAAGGGCTAGCGTTTCAACCCCTTCGGCTACCCCTCCGTTTGAAAAAGCGAAGGCAAAGGGGTAGGGGTAAGGGTAGGGGTAGAGATTAGAAATGGGATTGGGCCTTAGTTTACAGCATTTTTTCACACCTGCCTAAAACTTTTGCACAGTACTGTACATTTTCTAGATTTGGATGTAGAAAAATGACAGCCCAACCAACATCACACCTTGAAGCATCACAACTTGATGTAGCATTTGCTGATTTGGAAGGGATGGAGGTGTGTTAATATTACACTCTGAAGGTCATATGTTTCTGATCTATGTGCAGTGTTGGGAGGTATTCTGAATACAAAATATGAGAAAAATGTATTTAGTTAGTCACATTTTCAATGAGTTCTATTCACAATACAGTAACTTTGGCCAATGTAATCAATTACTTTTGCAATCCTTCTCATATGAATTTTAAACTGAATTTGTAATATTTTTGTGGAAAACTAAATGTATAATGTTACATCAGTTCAATCTATGAAGTTTAGAAGTGGGTTTTTGCTGGCATCGCCTATTGGTCTTGCAATCTCTGAAATGGAGGCTTGATTCACACTTCATAAAATGTAAAACAGCGCTGATGTAATCCAAGTATTTAGAATGGAGTAATGTCATGGAATATGTTACAAATTCGTTACAAATTGTATTTTAGGGCAAGTATTCTGTAACTGAATACATTTGAAAAGTATCCTTCCCAACTGTATCCAAAAGTAGTGTTGATTCATGCAATTACACCCACATGAAATGCTACACCAAATGCAATGTAATCTCAATTAGTATGAATAGTAATATCGACTTGGCCCTACAACACCAATAGCAGCCTCCTCAGTGAGGAAGAATTTCAACAAGGTTTTTCCAGGGCTATTGAGGTTTCTGTCCAGTTATTATGATGAGTATTTTTTTGTTTTAGTTTATGTTTGGTGCTTTTTTCTGTGGTCTGGCCAAGTTCTTTCTCACCAAACCTGCCCAATGAGCACAAACACATTTGGTTTGTACTAGAAATTACAATGACTGTGTTTACATGGACAGCATTAATCTGACTATGGACCTTGTTCTGAATAAGGTAATATTGTGATTAAGATGTTTACTTGAGTTGTTAAAAGAATACTCTGTTTATATACTATCACGAAAAAAGTAATGCATAATTATAGTGTATTGACATACTGTATAGTGAAATGGGCAACTCCTTTTGCTCTTTCATGTTTGTTTACATGTGTAATACAGAGAGAGGAAGGAATTGATCCAACACCTCGGAAAAAGAAAAGGAAGAAAAGGGACACAGGTGCAAAAATACACTTGACAACGCGAAACCAAGAAGGCTTTCTGGTCTCTGAGCAACGCAAACCAAAGACAGGTATATTTTGTTGTTTTCATGACTATTTCTTTGGTCTTTGTTGTGCATAGCAAAACATTGTATGTTTTTGCTTTGTTTTAGATCAAGCTGGAGGATCAGAGGCCTCAACAGCAAGTCACCCTACTAAATTTGGTGAGCTATTTATGCTCCTTTTATCAGGGACATTACTAGACACAAGTTTACTTGTCAATGTTACTAGATAATGTTTGTATAATGTTAACTATGGCATCAGGGGTGATTTATTGAAGGTTGTAAAAATACCTCTCAATCTGTAAACCTTACACTTTTTCTAAGATGTTTCCAATATGAACTTATGAATGATATGTGTATTTGCATTAAAAATATGTATTTGCATATTTGTACATAAAGGCGTTAAAAGATTGATTGTTGCACCAAATGCAAGCCCAATGGAAGCCTCAACTATTTAAGAAATCGTAGGAGATACAGATTCTCAACAAGTTTTTGGTAGGTACTTCATACCTTAACCAATTAACCATCTTAACTCTAGTTCTGTCTACCATGTCTGACTTTATAACAATTAATTGTAAAGAGGAGACATAATCAGGAGAAGAAATCCCACACACTGTCCATTTTGTATGCAATTATTTATTGTTACAATGTTTCGGTTGAAGTATTGAAGTATGAAAATAAAATGGATTTTTAATGTTACATCTTTAGAATGTTAAAGTGTAGCCTTACAATGACTATTTGCTCCATGTGTTCTTGAAAAATAAGTTTGATGCTTTTGTTACTTTTTGTTACTACTTTTTCTTTTTCTTCTGCCAGATTTACAATTACAAATCCTTCAGGATGCACTAGACTGTGGCACTGAAACCCACAAACCAACTGCATCCCATGACTGGGCTCTTAGAAAGTCACTGTCGGGAGGTCGCTGGCGTGCAGCAAGACCCAAACTTTTTGAGAACTTGCTGGCATCAAATGTTGTGCAGAGTGGTCTGTGTAACCACTGCCACCTGAAGGAAGCAGTGGTCAGATGCAAAGACTGCTTGCCGTTAGCACGTTACTGTGGCACTTGTGATCTTTCAGCACATAAAAATCTTGTGCTCCACAACAGAGAGACACATACAGATGGTTACTACAAATCAATCCCACCATCAACTGGTATTAATGACCTTGATGGTCAAAATATCCTTTATGAGAAAGGTAAAATGGATTGAATACTGATATTGATTTGTCCTTTCGTCTTTGCAGTAATATGGTCTTTCTTTCTGATTGAATATTGGTTGATATTGATTTGTCCTTCCTTCTTTGTAGTAACATGGTCTTTCTTTCTGTTAGTGTGTTTACTGCCAACGACACTCCCCGATAAAATCTGCGATTGTGATCGACAAAATCGCTTTATTGAGAAGGGACGATCAGTCGCCCTCATTACTTTCAATGGTATGGTGATCTGACCCTAATTTGTATGCGTTCATTCGTATGATCTCAGATGCATCAGAGTGTAGGCTATGGTTACTGGCCTGGCAGTATTCATTTTCAAACTATTTTTCAGATTGATCTCTTCTCCAGTTTTGAAGAATTTAAGATCACTGCACCAGGCCTGTCCAGACAAGCATTTGTGAAAATGCCTGAAAACCGCTCACAACAGTTTGGAAGGGTAAGACTACAGTAACATAGCCATTGTTCTTTATCCAGTCTCTAGTCTGCATGTCCCATTGCTTGATGTTTTCCTACCTCCAGAGTGGTAATATATCCGGCGACGTCTTCCAGAAGGCATTTCTTGAGTGGACGTACTGCCGGCATGAGGAAGAAAAACTCTTGGCCATTGATAATTTCTCCTGCCCTGCATGCACCCCAAACACAAAAGCAGTGTCTGCTGATTGAAATCGAAAATTATATCGCTTCAAAACAGCAAAAGGGTATATCAATATTAATACCTTAAGGTAGTGAAAGTCTCTTTGCACATTTGTTGTGTTATGACAATGTTTTCCTTTTTACAGCGTGGACGAACAACCCTTTTTTGATGGCGTTTTCCTTGCCAAGGACAAAGACGTTGGGTCATTTGTTGATTGTGTTCGAAATAAGCTCAAGCCAGTAAGATATTTGTTTGTTTTCTATGCTGTCCTTTGAGTTGAACATGAATGGAAGTGGCAAAAAAGTATATCAAATTCAGGGGGGCACATGCTGATAAGTCCCCTTATTCTGGGCTACATTGCCCAAGGTTCAAGTCCGGCCTGTGTCATGTCCCGATCCTCTCCCCACATCTTCTCCTGCTCACTTCCTGTCCAAAGCCTCACAAGCTTCTCTGTCCTGTCAAATAAAGCATAAAAAGCCCATAAATAAATCTTTAAAAATAAAGTATATCAAATTCAAATTTCACTTTACAAAATGTTCAGTGGTTAAAGTGGGATTTGGAAAATTCTGAATTTGGTGAATGGCCAGCTGGAAATGAACACTTAGTTCTGACATTTAGATTTGATTTAAGTGATTCAAACATTTAAGAATATGTTGGCCTGTAGTATTTACATAGATTTGGCCATTAAATAACAACACTGCAGACTAACTATATAACTATAACTAATATAGCTAAAGTTATATTAAAATATGTTACTGTTCAGTTCATTATCATGTACTATCTATTGCTTGATAGAGAGCGTTAGAGAAAACAAATAACTCAGAGCCTTATTCTTTCTTTACGTTGTGTTTGTTGCCCTATTTAAAATATGGAAGTTTGACATTAGCCTACGTCACCTTGAACTCCAACATGCACTCGCTCCGGCTGGAACAGTCTAAATACTTCAACAAGTTGGGGAGTCACGTGACCATCTCGAGGGATGCAGTAGTTTCTCAACACAGCTCCGCGGTTCCCCCTATATATTGACATTTTAACCGCATATTTCAACTTTTGGTCGATTTTATTGTTTTTCTAAAAAGTTTCCAACACATTGTGATGACTTCAACATTGAGGAAGACGGCTGCTAAGCAGACAATGTCTCGTTCAGTCGACAGTGAAGAGTTAGCCGAGCTAGTTAAGCTAGCAGTCGCAGAAGCTATCAAGGAAGCTATCCCTAAATTCGTGGATGATGTGGTGGCTCAACTTTCAGCTAAAACGCAAGCCTTGGTGGCAGAACAAATGGCAGAATTTAGGAGCAAAATGGTGGCCATGCGGGCTGACACTTCAAAGTGTATGGAAGTCATGCAGACAAGTAAAACCCGCCTGGGTGAGGTGGATGGCCGCCTCTCTTTATTTGTAAGTAAGTTAACTGCCATATGTGCCAGTCTGGAAGACAAGGTAACTGACATGGGAGACAGGTCGCGCAGAGACAATATACGAGTGCATGGGATTCCTGAAAACTCGGATACATCAAATCCGCTTACCTATTTGTCTGCTGCTATTCCAAAGTGGTTTCCGAAGCTTGGTTCAGTGGAAATCATGCGTGCACATCGGGTAGGTGCAGCAAAGGAAAATGCTAACGTAAACCTTTTCCTCGCACTCTCCTGTTGAAGCTGTTAAGGTTTACCGACAGAGATAGGATCCTAGGCGCCGCACGGAAAACAACGGTGCAGGTGGATGGAGTGGCTATTCGCTTTGCTCCAGACTACAGCACACAAACTTTCAGACGCAGGCTGGCCTTCTCGAACTCCATGGATACTTTGCAGCGGATGGGCTTTCGCACTTTTCTCCTTTACCCTGCCAGGCTGAAAGCAATGCGAGGAGGAGCAAGCCATTTTCTCAACACTCCGCAAGAGGCGAATGATTTCATTGAGTCTCTCGATGGCTAAAAACGTTTTCTTTTCTTTTCTTCCCATTAAGGTAATAAGAGTAAGGTACTTTCATTTACTTAATACTACTGTATATAACTCTGCCATGCGTCCTAAGTTGGACTGTTTAATGCCAGAAGCAAAGCTGACTGCGCGTTTTTTTTTTCTTGTATATTTTGTCATTATTATCATCTTCAAACTCTTAATGACCAAAGTTACTTATTATTTTTTGTCATTACTGTGGTATCCTATGATATCTATAATGGGGGGTGGGGGGCTGCGGGAATTTGAGGATGATGCTCTACTCAAGGATCACGGGTCCAACGTTTAGGGGAACAGCAGACTCTTTAAGAGATGTCTCGAATGTGGGTTATAATTATATAAGGGTGTGATTGTTATTCAAGCACTCTCCCGTTCAATGGAGAGGGCTAGGGTTGTGGCGACAGGGTTTATCAGGGTTGGTATGGATCTCTCTCTGTTTTTTTTCTTCTTTTACTTTTTAATTGCTGCACTGCTCAACCTCATGTTTATTGTATGTATATCAGAGCATGTGAGCGGAGCGGAGCGTGGAGCGGGTGGTGGAGCGGAGCGGAAGAAATAGGTTGGAGCGGGTTGGAGCGCAGAGCGGTTTTAAATTCAAAGGCCGGATCGGTGATTTCACTCTGCTCCAGTCCGCTCCGATTTTAACTGCTTCTAGCGGCTTATAGGTGGTTCACGTAGAATAGAATGGGTTTCAATGGGAGCATCCAAGCAACCTGATTGGATAAAACGCGTCATGTGAGACCCTCTCCCCCCCCCCCCCCCCCCCTGCAACACTGGCTCGTGTGCCCGCGAGAGTAGCAAGATGGAGTTTGGGAAGTACTTCGAAAAGCTAGGTGAAAAAATAAAGTCGTTCTTGCTGGTTTGAAATAAACTGTTTCTCTGGTTGTTGGCATTTGCTCAATGGAATAGACTTTACTTAAATTCATGTTTGACTTAAAACCTAAGTCAATGCCTATGCTGTAGTCTGTGCCTATAATCGGTTATAGTCTGTGTTTCAACTTCACCACGGAATCGCCAATGTTAGTGACCATATACAAGCTAGAGTGTTATTTCTGAATGTTACTTACAAGCCTAATACATATATTTGACTCTTGTCAACATATATTCATGATTATAACCATATACAAGTATTGAACTAATTTGGGATAATTTCGTTTTTTATGAGTTACATCAGTGTCTGCATCAGAGGGAGCGGAGTTCTCCTGAAGTCAGTGGTTATCTTACATCTACCTATACCCAGTAAAAGTTACCTGTCCCAGCTAATTCTTTGAAACACCAGCGATTCATTTATTACATTTTACTCACTTTCCCTAATCATTTGTAATAAATACACCACTCTACATCGCAGTTTTCGTCAGTGCCTGTTACCAACGATAGTTGATCATTTTAGCTATTTGTGCTAGTCTATCTTTATAACGTAGCTACGTTTCAGGCAGGGCTGTATGGAGTGGGCTAGATAGCTGTTTATCATACCTGGTCGTAATTGATGACTCAAAGATGACTTGTTAACTGTCCTTGTACTGTTATCACATCTTCTAGTACCTTTTTACGATATTGGAATGAGTTTACGGGTATTTATCTAAGTGTAAACTTTGTCAGTTGTAGCTTTGGGTAATCCTGCAGTTGTAGGCGATTAGCACACAAAACGTTCCTGCAAAGCGATGGGTCTGACGATAACTCAGATTTGTTTACACTTTTATTGGTACAGCAAGATAAACGTGACACTTTTCGTTCAAAAACTTGACAGTCATACTGGTTTAGGCCCATTATTATCAGCAGGTTAGGTGATATGACCGTCCGTTTGTCTGCATCATTTCGAGTAACTGAATGAGACTTGACACATGTATCGGTGACATCATTAAATCAAACGCCATTTGTCCCAGGGCCCTGGCATAATTACATGAAGGGAAAATGTCAGAAAATAATTTCTCCTAAAAATTTGAGCGGAGCGTGGAGCGATTTCGCCGGAGCGGCAGGAAATTTAAGATGAGCGCGGAGCGGTTTTGAGCGGAGCGCCCTGGCACAACGTTGAGCGGCAGAGCGAATGAGCGGACATCCTCCTGAGCAGGGAGCGGAATTGCGCGGCGCTCCGCTCCGCTCACATGCTCTGATGTATACAGATTAATTTTCTGATAGATAAACATGGCTAAGTTACATTTTATTAGCTGGAATGTAAATGGGCTAAATGGCCAAATTAAGCGTACTGCATGCTTAGACTACCTACGTAGACAACAAGTTGATGTTGCTCTCATACAAGAATCCCATTTAAGAACTGCTGACACTAATTGCTTCGCAAATAGACACTACTATGTGGCTGCCTCTGCATCCCTGAACTCTAAAACCAGGGGTGCATTAGTAGTACTGAAACGCAACCTCTCATTAAATATACTAGAAAAGTTTGGAAGTGAGGATGGCAGGGTTGCATACATTAAAACTATCATTATAGGATGTAAATTTGCCTTTATCTCCATCTATGCCCCATCTCAATATGAACCTGATTTTTTCCCTAATCTAAACACTGTTTTATCACATCTTCAAGATTTCTCACTAATCATAGGTGCAGACATGAACGCTTGTGTAAACTTAGCATTGGATAAGTCTCTTCAACAGTCTACTTCCACACAGTTACGTGCCTCCAAGGACTTGAACAACTTTCTTTCAGCTCTTAGTTTATCAGACCTATACCGTACAATTAATCCCACTTTCAAAGAGTACACCTTTTACTCAGCCAGACATCAGACCTTCTCCAGAATAGATTATTTATTAGCTTCACCTACCTCTTTCTCTAAAATTCATACTGTTTCAATTAAACCCTGCTCATTGTCAGATCATAGTTTAGTCTCAGCTCATCTTACCCTCCTGGGCACTCCTCCTAGAGCATCACGCTGGCGTTTCAACACCTCTCTTCTCAAAAATGAAGATTTCTGTGTCTTTTACAGCAATGCACTAACATTATTTATAGAACTTAACATAGGTTCAGTGGGGGACCCCAGAATTGTATGGGATGCAATTAAAGGCTCAATAAGAGATTCATCAATCTCTTTTTCCTCTCACCTTAAAAAAAGCAGACTCCTCAAAATAAACACACTGGAAGGCGCCCTTGCACAACTCGAGGCCAGACGACAGAGTACACAAACTGATGCCTTACTAGCTGAAATATCTGCAACTAGAACTGAGTTAAACTCGTTACTGAGGCAAAGGGCAGAGTTCTTAATGCATAGAACTAGGAGAACATATTATTTCAACGGACCTAGGCCAAGTCATTTATTAGCTTTAAGACTGAAAAATAATGAAAAATATTCTAACATCCTGGCCATCAAATCACACCTTCGCACTTTAACTGAGCCTGGTGAAATTAATTTAGCATTTAAAACTTTCTATTCTAATCTTTACAAATCTGAAGTAACACTGGACTCAAACACTTCAAAAAACGTTTTCCATGGTCTGGATTTGCCCTCTCTCTCCGAACAGGAGTCCGAAAAACTAAATTCTCCCATCTCCCTAGAAGAGTTACGAGAGGCTCTTGTCCACATGCAGAGAGGGATATCCCCAGGCTGGGATGGCATTCCACCGGAATTATACCTTGCTTTCTGGGGCATTCTTGGCCCACCGCTGTTGGATATGATAAATACTGCAATTGATAAAGGTGTACTCAGGTGCTAGCTCAGGTGCTAATACTGCTATAATCACGCTGCTTCCCAAGCCCAACAAAGACCCTTCCCAATGCAGTATTTATAGACCCCTTTTCCTTCTAAATGGGGATGTTAAACTCTACGCTAAGGTGCTTGCGATACGCCTAGAAACGTATCTCACAAAATTGATTCATAACGACCAAACTGGATTTATTAAAACCCGATTGGCATCTGATAATGTGCGTCGCCTTCTACATATTATCCATGCAGCCGATACAATTAATTTACCCTGCTCAGTCCTGTCACTAGATGCTGAAAAAGCCTTTGACAGGCTAGAGTGGGATTATCTTTGGACTGCTCTGGACACATTTGGATTGGGTCCACAATTTATTAAGATGGTCAAGGTCTTGTATGCCAATCCTTCAGCAATGGTCTACACAGGCAATATTTGCTCCACCCAGTTTCCTGTAGCAAGGGGCACCCGTCAGGGTTGTCCCCTCTCACCATTACTTTTCGCCCTTTCTCTTGAACCCTTGGCTCAGAAAATTAGACAGCACCCCTCTGTACCTCCCATAACTTTCTGCAATACCGAGCATAGGATATCATTATATGCTGACGATATCTTACTCTATGTCAGCGATGCAGGGTCCTCAATTCCACATTTATTATCCACCTTCGACTTATTCAGCTCTTTATCTGGTTATAAAATCAATTGGAGTAAATCATCATTAATGCACTTAAATTCAGTCCCATCAAACTCGCCCCTGCCATCCTACATTCCAATAGTAAGGCAGTTTAGGTACCTTGGTGTGGATATATTCCCCTCAACATCTCTCATTGCATCACGGAATTTCCAAGGCATATATAACAAAATTGAGAAAGATCTTGAACGCTGGTCTAAGCTCCCAAACTCCCTTCAAGCCCGCATATCAATAATAAAAATGGATGTACTTCCTCGCATTAACTTTTACTCCTCTATGGTTCCCCTGACACCCCCAAAGAGGTTTTGTAAAAATTAGAATCAATCACATCTAAATTTGTATGAAATGGGAAGAGACCACGTTTGAAATTAAAAACCCTTCAACGAGACAGGACACAAGGTGGTTTAGCTTTACCTAACTTTAAAATGTATTTTTGGTCTTTTGTTCTTCGCCCTCTGTCTGCATGGTTTAATCCCAATGCCTCTGTCTCCTGGAGACCAATTGAGGAGAACTTGTCACAGCCCCATAGATTCCAAGACCTGATGTACTCCAATATACCATCTAAAAAAGCTAAAAAAAAGTTAGGTCCTCTAATGTCTTTTTTGCTCATAACCTTCCGCACTGTCTTGAAACACGCTAAGGTCAATCTTAAATGGCAAAAGCATTCTCCTCTATTCAATAATTTTTCTCTTCTTATTGGCAACACACCTTTTTCATTTCCACAGTGGATGGAAAGGGGAGTTTATGTTCTTCAAGATTTTTATGATGACAATGGTCTACGAGCTTTCAATGATTTGCAAGATGAATACAGTTTGCCTGGCAAATCATTTTTCTTTTACTTGCAACTGAGATCTGCCATGAAGGCATATGGTGTCCCTTGGGGTGTACCACTCCTAACACACCCTTTGCATAACATATTTGCTGTACAAAGACAGACACGTGGGATGGTTTCAAAACTTTATAAATTTATCTCTGAATCTTATGCATCTTTACCAGTAGAAAGTGTATGGTGTAGGGATCTACCTTCTGAGGATGAGAGGGAGATTTGCTGGAACACAGTGTGGGAGAATCTTCATGATACCTCCAAAAACCCTGATCACCAACTAATACAATTTAAATTCATACACAGGATGTATCTTACTCCTAGAAAACGACACGCAATGAAAATCATCACATCTCCTAATTGTGACCTATGTACACTGAATGTTTCAGGGACTTTCTTACATATGTTTTGGGAATGCCCTAATGTGTTTGCTTTCTGGAGACATATATGCTCTACTTTAAGTGATATGCTTGAGGTTAATATTCCATTGTCACCAACCTTACTTTTACTTAATGATGACTCTTCCTTGGAACTTACTTTACAGCAGAGGCGCATATTATGGGCTAGTCTTACTGCATCAAAGAAAATGTTGGCCTTGCGATGGCAGCCGCCTCTACGGTGTTCATTTTAGGACATTGTCAGATCTCAGTCTCAGTTGTCATTCTCACTTGGTCAATTGTCATTCTCACTTGGTCAATTGTCATTCTCACTTGGTCAATTCTCATCCTCACGTGTAATTTTGTCAGTTCTCATTCTCACATGGCATTTGTCAATTCTCATCCTCACATGGCATTTTTGTCAGTTCTCATTCTCACATGGCAAATTTGTCAATTCTCATCCTCACATGGCATTTTTGTCAGTTCTCATTCTCACATGGCAAATTTGTCAATTCTCATCCTCACATGGCATTTTTATCAGTTCTCATTCTCACATGGCAAATTTGTCAATTCTCATCCTCACATGGCATTTTTGTCAGTTCTCATTCTCACATGGCAAATTTGTCAATTCTCATCCTCACATGCCATTTTTGTCAGTTCTCATTCTCACATGGCAAATTTGTCAGTTCTCATCCTCACATGGCATTTTTGTCAGTTCTCATTCTCACATGGCAAATTTGTCATTTCTCATCCTCACATGGCATTTTTGTCAGTTCTCATTCTCACATGGCAAATTTGTCAATTCTCATCCTCACATGGCATTTTTGTCAGTTCTCATTCTCACATGGCAAATTTGTCAATTCTCATCCTCACATGCCATTTTTGTCAGTTCTCATTCTCACATGGCAAATTTGTCAATTCTCATCCTCACATGGCATTTTTGTCAGTTCTCATTCTCACATGGCAAATTTGTCAATTCTCATCCTCACATGGCATTTTTGTCAGTTCTCATTCTCACATGGCAAATTTGTCAATTCTCATCCTCGCATGGCATTCTGTCAGAAAAAAAGTTGTCAGTCAGAGCCACCTGGGGGGGTTGTTGACTAGTTTTCTGCAGCTTTTACAATGAATACCGCTGTGGTGTTTATGTTAACTGGTACAGCAAGAACTTTTGATACAACACGAAATAGTTGTTTTCTGCAAGCTAGTTCACTCGTGTAAAGTAAACCCATATTTAATCCACCGGTGGCCATGGATACTTCAAAGAAACTTTCCAGAAGAGTCTGTAGTCATCAACACACGGCGCGACGATAGGAACAACCCTTCCGCCAGTACAGTGGTAAGTTGACCCTTGCATCCTCAATAATACAAGTTACAAAAAAACCATTGTTAGGAAGTGAAGTATTGCATTTGCCATGTTAATGAACATTTAAAATGAATGCCTCCATTTCTTGTCGCTAAACTAACTTCGCTAGCTAGTCAAAGTTAGCGAGCTACAAGGTCTACGATAGTTACGTACATAGCCTGGCGCTGAATTAAAATATCTGACAGCACCCACAATTACATTTGAGCAAAACAGGGCATTGTTTGCACAACATTTTACTTAATGTCGACTGTGTTGTGTAATTAGAGCTATGTATTAGTCATTAATTAATGGTTAACGAAACTTTATATCAACAGAGTAAGCTTAGCAATTCTGAAATAGCTATTTCTATTGAAACTGCATAAGCCCTAGGCAGGAGTACAATTTAACAGATAGGTAATAGACATAATTTAAATGTACCCACATAATACAATAGAATAGAATAGGCTTTATTTGTCATTGTGCATTAGATAGACAACGAAATGTGTTTGTGCAACCACTAAAAAAAGTGCAGTTGTATTGACTGAAGCATGAGCTGTTATTTCAGCTCAACTCAGTAGGACTGTTATTGTGCCATTGAGCCTCTCAATTTTTTTTTGCACTAGCCTTTTGATATTGTTTTCCAGTGGTGCCCAAACCTTTGCTATCTACTGTGCTACAGTCACATGTCATTTAGTTTATATGATGTGTGTATGTGTCCAAGTCTTTGCAATAACAGCTTAGTTGTCTGTTTTCCAGAGATATTTCCAAAATGTCAGCTCAGAAAGAGAATGAAAGAAGTATCCTTTCCGAACCAAGTACTTATCTAATTAGGACCAAACAAGACTGGTTGAAGGGAACTTTTTGTGTTGTTATTAACTAGGTTAACGCTATAGGCCTATGTCCAGTTTCTCACTGGTTTGTATGCATGGCCCTTCACGTCATTAAGCCAATGATGACATTGAGATTTAATATGTTGTTCTCATCAAGTCATTTTGATAGATTATCTCAGAGACTTTAAATTAAGAAAGATGTTTCATACTGGGTAGTGGCCTGTTCCCACTTTTGAAATGTAAATGGGGCTATTGGGCTTCAGTACAGATGAAGTTTGTAGCCTTCATGTGTTTTCCTTAAGTTGTGTGGATGAATTGATAGTTACTTTTCAGCAATGGCTTCAAACAGGCGGAAATCTGTTTGACACTGGAGTTATATGGATATAAAATGAGGTATGGGTGTTGTTCAATACCAAAGCATCTCTTCTACACAGAAACACTTATGCTTAAGCAAGAAGCAAATGGCCACTATAAAGATCCAGTCCACCTTAAGAATTGGAGGCCTCTTACACTGCAAAATTATGATGCCAAAATATTAGCTAAATGTATTGCCACTCGTATAAAAAATGTAGTTTCATATCTAATACACCAAGATCAAACAGGTTTCATACAGGGACGCAATATTTCAAATAACATTAGACAGATCTAAGAGATAATAGAACACTATGATAACGCAAATAAACCAGGATTACTGTTTATAGCAGACTTCGAAAAAGCCTTCGACAAGATTTATTGGGAATTTATCTACAAATGCTTGAATTACTTTAATTTTGGTCATTCATTAATAACATGGATCAAAGTAATGTACAATGATTCTGCCACTAAAGTAATAAACAATGGACATTTATCAAAACCCTTTTCCCTCTCTAGAGGGGTGAAACAGGGATGCCCCCTATCACCTTATTTGTTTATTATTGCAATAGAGATATTAGGAAATAAAATAAGATCAAATGGAAGTATAAAAGGCCTGAAACTGGGAGGATTAAATACCAAAATCTCCATGTATGCAGACGATACAACTTTTATGATAAATCCTGATAATGGGTCATTACAAAACCTCATTGAAGATTTAAATAACTTTTCTAAATTATCTGGTTTAAAACCTAACTTTGACAAATGTAATATAATGCGATTAGGCTCCTTAAAAAAAACCACCTTTGCCCTACCGTGTGAAATGCCAATTACCTGGACAGATGGCCCAGTTCATATACTTGGTATCCATCTACCAGAAGAGTCGAGTGATATTTCAACGTTGAACTTTAATATTAAACTTAATAGGTTCTCAAAAATAGTGCAGCCTTGGCAAGGAAATAAATTGACTATATATGGAAAAACAATATTGATAAATACTTTGATTGTGTCTCAGTTCACATACTTAATGCTAGCATTGCCAACCCCAGAAGAAGCTTTCTTTAAGGAATATGAGCAGAAAATATTAAAATTTATATGGAATGGGAAAAAAGATCAAATTAAACGTGCATATTTATATAATGACTATGAAATGGGGGGAACTAAGTTAATAAATATACGGGCGCTAAATGTATCATTGAAGGCCTCACTTATACCCAAACTATATTTTAACAAGGATTGGTTTTCAACCAAATTGCTGGAGAACGTACATCCTATGTTTAAGAAAGGTTTTTTTCCGTTTCTTCAAATACACCACGACAAATATTTTTTAATTAAAGAGATAATCATCAAATTGTCCACTTTTCTGTCAGAAGCACTGATGAGCTGGTTACAATTCCAGTACCACCCACCAGATAACACAGATCAGTTCCTACAACAAACATTATGGCTAAATTCTAGCATAGTATGTGGAAGGAAAACCTTTTTTTTTTAAAGCAATGTTTGATAAAGGACTCATATTTGTTAAAGACATTGTAAAGGAAGGGAAATTTATGGCATACACTCAAATAAAACAAACATTTGGTGAAGTCTGCACAGTACATCAATATAATCAACTAATTGGATCCCTGCCCCAGACATGGAAAAAAGGCATGCAGACGGCAGCAGGCAGGATCATATTTAGTGTGTAGACCTCACATGAGAATGCCTAAATGGCTCACAAGAGTGAAACTTAACAAAGACATGTATAATTTTTATTTGAAAACAAAAAAGTTGGTGGAAATACCATACAAATTCTCACGAGCTGGGAAAACATTATTGATGTTCCCATACCATGGAAACAAGTATTTCTAAACATTTATAAAACAACAATCGATGTTAAACTGAGATATTTTCAATACAAAATGATATTTAAATTTATAGAAACAAATAGAATGTTATATATATGGGGAAAAGAAGCAACACCAAAATGTCGCCTCTGTCAAGAGGAAGAGGAGACAACAGAACATCTTTTCTGGTACTGCGTCAAAACTGCTCATCTGTGGTTAAAAGATGGGAAATGGCTAAGGGCTGGCGGAATCACCTGGAAATGTGATTTGTTTTCTGTATTGTTTGGCAGTCTGTCAGAAACAGCTGATTCACTGCAAAACATAATAACTCTCCTTGGAAAATCTTTCATTATTAAGTCAAATATCAATAACATAAACTGTTTAGTGAGATTTAAAAACCAGGTCAAACTATACTGTAAAATTGAATGTTTAATGGCACATGAAACCAATGAGTTAAAGTATGCAGACAGATGGGGTAGGTTAAAAGAATTAGAAGGATGGAATGAATAAATATTTAACCAAAACAAACGTTAGAAGTAAATAGGTACTTTTCCTTCCCTTGGGGTGGTTGAGGGAGGGTTTTGGGAGGGGATCTATGGAGGCCTTTATTTATTTGTATATATTTTCTTCTTTATTTATATATATATAATTTAATGTATTATTATATTATTTTATGTTTAATAATGTGATATACAGTATTACCCTTTTCTTTTCTTATCTGTTTTGCCCTTCTTAAGTTGTATTCATTCTGGTGTACTGTCCTTAAGAGTGAAAGGAAAAGAAAAGACTACATAAAGAAGTAAATAAAGAAGTCCTCCTTAGAGGGGGGGGGGGGTGGTGGTGGTGGAAAAAAAACATTTTGCGTGTTTGATTGAACAGTGAGAGGCACTTGATAAGACTCCCGAGGTCACTGGGGTTGAGGCGGAGAAGCCAACAGAGACCGCTTGACATGCTCGAACTTGACAATCCTGTGCACATGTAAGCTAAGAGTCTTTTGCTTTGTAAATAACAAATCGGTGGCTAAATCCCAATGTCCTATCTAACAGTAAACCCTGACACCAGTCAGTCACAAAGTTGAATCAGCATTGTTTAGTCCCCCTCACCCCAGAAATAAACAGAATTGGTCTTGGTAAAAAAATGATGCCTGGTTGTCTTTGAGGATTCAGGGCTTAGGGGGATATTTTGGAATGTAGCCAGGGTAGGGGCATTTCTAAAGATATTTATTTCCATTTCTTTTGAAATAGAAACTGCCTGCAGTACACCCACCTTCGTTTACTCCAGGACGAACTCGATATTGAGCGGAGACTCTGGAATACGCACAACATTAGGAAACAGCCCCATGCTCCTGGTCCTTTCGGGAAGCCTGACGTGCTCTACACCACCTACCGGTATTGTAATTGTAATGTAGTGCTACGTTTTGTGTATTATGCATGCTTGATAACTTTGTATAATACCAAAAAAAAAAAACCCCACACCAGGGTTTGTCAATATGTTGGTCCCAGTGGAGCCAGACCTCATTCGCTATGCCACCCACTTCATCTGTGACATGGATGAGCAGTTGCTGGTCTCAAATGAAGAATTCCGACGTTTGTGTGGGACCATTCTTGAAGGATTCAGGTTTCCACATAGTCGATGGCTGCCTGGCTGCCTACATGAAACTACAGGACGACATGATGGTGTGGATGACCAGAAATGGGGCTCAAACACCCTCTACATTTGAAGAGGCAATGGATTTGTACATAATTATGTTGAGGGAAAGAGAGTGAAAGAAGGAATTATAAATCATGAACCATATTTGTAACAAAAGTTCTTTAATAAAGTGCACTAAAAAAAGACAGTGATTCTGTACTGGAACAAAGGAACAAAAACAAAAACAACTCCACACACAGACAGCAATTCACTACCATTTGAACCCATACCGGGTCTCTAAGTCAAGCATTAGGCCTGACTTAAAAAATTCTACAACCTCCGAAGCGGTGGGTCGCGTTTGTGGCTCATAGTTCAATAATGCACTCAAAAAATGATACCTCTCATTAAGTTGCGAGAGAGCATGTGGTGCAGTGTTTTTAGACATGGCAGCAGCCAGCTCTCTTTGTTTTGTCACGACCCACGGGGTTGACCTGGTGTAGAGTTCAAGGTAGGTGGCCCTCAAGGACCACATATCAGTGACACAAGAGGCATCCTGATACTGCAGGATGCACTCAGGTGCCATGTACAAACAGGTCCCCCCCGTGGGCCCTACAGCCCGTCCATGAACACGGCTGCCCTGTAGAAGCTGGACCGTGTCCCTTATGTTTGCCAGCCCCCAGTCTGTGAGGACAGCTTTCTTGGGCTGTAATTGAATCTGAAAGGTACAGAAAAATAATGTTGTACAAAAGTACTGTAGGACCTGGGAAGGCATATTTAAACTTATAAAAGCAAAGCAAGCAAAAAGGGCTGCACTAAATTTGATATGGAGCCAAATTATTGATATTTATGGTTCAGTTTGTCATCTGTCAACCTATACACAATCATCATGGTCTACAAGGACTGCATTTTGACATTAACTATGCTTGTGCACCCTGTCACTTTAAAGGCACCCAGTGCAACTTTATGTAAACATTCAATGAAAAATAAACATTCAATTTCTAGTCTTTTTTACACGTAGTAAGTTTCAATAACTCCATACCATTACATATCGACATTCAAGGAGCAAAGATGAGACGTCGTTGTGTGGTGAGAACTGATAGAAAATCATAAACAACAACAATCGCCGGTGGGGAGAAGCCATTTTTCCATTGACTGGAAGCCTGCTTTATTTATTGTAGGTTACAAAAAATAAAGGAAATGGCGGTGATTGTTGTTGTTATCGATTTTCTATCAGTTCTCACCACACAACGACGTTTCATCTTTGCTGCTTGAATGTCGGTATGTAATGGTATGGAGTTATTGAAACTTACTACGTGTAAAAAAGACTAGAAATTGAATGTTTATTTTTAAGCCTCCAAAGTTGCACTGGGTGCCTTTAAATAATGCAAAAAGTTAAAACTCTGGAGTATATTTTCAGCACATATTTCTTAAAAAAAAAAAAAAAAAAAATTACTTCAGAGATAATTTAAAAAGGTGATGCTTCCATTACCATCTCCAGTTGGCTTATTTCAGAAGGAAAAATAACTTACCATAACATTGGCAGGCTTAAGATCCTGGTGAATCACCTGCTGCGCATGAATATATTCTGTCGCCATTGCCAGTTCAAGAGCGATGAAGTCGTCATCTTGTCCTTCCAGCTAAGACAACAAATAATTAGTCATTTCAATGGACTTTGCTTATTTCCCCTAAAAAAAAAGGATGTGCAGTGACACATTTAAGCATTTCAACTTCAGGTAACTGAAATTACAATAACAAAAATACCTTAACAATGCAGCTGTCAGAGTAGATGACTCGATCAAGAGGAGCTCCGTGAATGTACTCCGTGGCCAACAAAAAAAAGGTGTCACAGCGAACTGCTGCCAGAAGTCTCACAATGTTGGGATGTGACAGTCTCCTGTGGTTATTGAAAAGATCACAATGTAATCTCATTCTTTCACAACTAAGAAGACATCTCAGGTTGCCTACCCCATTCTGTCTTTCCAGTTATTAAAGACAAATGGTTTCTTGATTTTTTTTTTTAAAAAACAATCATGCATTTGCAACAGTAATTCTATTTGGCCAAAGCAAGGCTAAACTGTGTTATAAATACTGTTAGCATTATGTAATTCATTTTTAGTAATCAAAAGTAACACATTACAAAAGCCACACAGAGCACAGAAAAATGAATTTAAATGAAATATTCTTACAGAGACACATGAATTTCGTGTATGATGTCCTTCTCCTCAGCTTTGGCAACTCCCAACAGAATTCTTTTTACAGCTGCAGGTGTACCTTGGTAGGAGCCTCCATACACCTGACCAAATGTTCCTTCTCCAAGGAGAATGCTTTCGTCATATTTGACCAAGGACCTGTCCACAAATGGGACACGTGGAAGATACACTAAGGGACACAAGCACACCGAAGGACACATATCAAGCACAACATTTCGTACATTGCAATTGGATTTGTTATTGGAGCCATTCACATATATGGGGAATAAGCAATAGAACATGGGATAGAAATGTAATTGAGCAACCTCAGGGTCACCAATCGACTCACAATTGAAGTTTAAATAATTTTAGCTTCTGGTGCAACAAGCATAAAACTAGTCAAGCTTTTAAAGGGTCCCTTCCCTTAATACATGAGATGTTCATCTTTCCATAAATGATATGGGAAAAGAAAATATCTGGTTAGAAAAAAAATTCTTACAAGTGGGCATACTTTGATTGGGAGATGTTCTGGAAGACCTCACACTTCCCTCCACTGCACTCTCCGGTGTCCAACCTACCGCTCCCCCAGCAGCTGACCCTGACTGCAGTTGACTTGAACTGTTGACCCTTAGATGGAAAATGCTTCCAGTTGCGCCTGTCCCCGCAATACTTCCTTGTACCACTTCCTCAGCACTGGAATCCTACAAACACAAACAGTGAATGTATCATATCCTCTTCTTAAAACGTTTTAGCAATACAATTCTAACCATTACACTGACAGTATCGTTGAGAATGTGTGGGTGCAAGATCAGACCAGATCATGCTGTTACCTCAAACATATCCTGATCCACTTTATCTACAAAACACAACAGCAAAAACAAACAAAAATTCAGTTGAAATTCCATTGGTACATACAGTATACAGAGACTACTTCATAACTAGAACATGTAGCTATGCGTATAGACACTAAAATATTTCCACTATGGCAATTAGTTTTGGCTGACATGAACACACCTTGTGCCAGAGTTTCATCCTCCATGCAGATGACTTCTGCAAAAATGACAGACATTTAGTACTAAAGCGCTATTAAACGTGTGATATGAATTATAACAATACCCAACATTACCCAATTTACCCAATTCTTTTTTTCCAACATAAAGGACCCTTTTCCATGGATCAGTCATATCCGAAATTGTCCGGAACTCTTGTTCAAATTCCTCCTTGGTCCACCTACCACCGTCGGGATGGCAAAGGGTGAAATCACTGTGGCCATGCTCATCTGGCCAAAACCTTTCTCTGCCAATCTTTAGCAGATCATCATAGGTCTCATCTCCCTGCAGGACAACACGGGGAGGCATCTCTTCCAAAATTATCTTTTGGAATTTGCCTGGCCTTTTTGCTGTCTTTGGCCTCCACTCCATGGGAGCCATTTTAACCTAAGTTTGAGAAAAAGAAAGAATACATTCTATCTGACTAAAGCATTTCACTGAGACACCTTGTGTTTCTTCACCTAATATTGTGTATATTTAGGGTCAGAAAATACTTTTCTAACCTTAATAGGTGCACTCCTCTTAGCTGCCAGTGAATGCTGCTTTTTCTTCACAGCCTGTGGCTGTGCAAGTTTTTTTGCTTTTGCAAAAACTTCTGCTGCAGCTGAAATGAACACAGACATTTATTTGAGTAACTGTGCCAAATCCAACCAACCCAACATCTTTGTCATCTTTTTGTGAAAATGCATAGTATGGAGCTTGCTTACTCAAATAATCCTTGGCAGTACTGGGGTTGCCAGGGTTGCTCCCTTCACTCTGCCCTACAATGGAAGTGGTGGTGGTATAACAAGGCATAACAAGGCACAAACAAGTACTCAGTGAAATCAAAGAATTACTCACATCCAATTTTATATGTAATCGTCATATGTTGGCTATAGTACATGACATTATACTATATGAGGATCTGATGTTAATACTGAAAATGTGCAGCAATACTGAAGCCTAGCCTACCAGTTTCCTTTGCCACCAGGAGCCTTTTCACTCGTGCGTCAAATCCTTTTTCAGTCAGCTCTCCTAGAAATTAAATTTCAAGTAATCAAGGTCTATTGCAAAAATCATATTCACATGCAATTAGGAGACAATCGGACCGCCACTGAAATGAGGGACACTTGTGAAAAATATTAATAATTTCTGTCTGTGTGGGGTGATGGGTAAAAGTGTCCCATCCTGCTATCCTGCTTGTCATGTTAGCAGGCGCATAACGTTCATTTGTGTCTCAGTCTTATGTGCATTTTCATACAGTATGACAATATGTTATCATTTTAGTAATGTTAATAGGAATGTTAATGTTTAGCCCATGCCAACATTAACACAAGGTTAATAACTATTTTCTAAGTTCTGGCTATACATACATAAAAACATTCCTGGAGCATTGCATTTGTGTTAAGATGTTTCTCTGCACAGGTTAAACCGCATACCTAACTGAAAATATGATCCCCTAAAACTTACCATTTTCCAGTTGTTGTTTCAAGCTTTCGTATTCTTTTACTTTATCCATTGTCTGTGGTTACAGAAAAATAGAGGTGAATTAAAGATAAGCCTAAAATAATTTAGGTTTGTTATTCATTCTTCCTCCGTGTTGCTCAAGCTAACGTTAGCAGTTGTATCGAAAGCTCACGCACTGACATTGAAACATAAATTACAACGTCGTAATGACAAGACAAGTAGACATTTGCACTTGCTCACTTAAAATTGTATTTTAGGGTTCTGAATCCGATCAAGCACATAATGTGACAACAATTGAAAAAAAGTGGAGACTATTTTTTCTGGTCAGACATGTGTAGAAGCCACTGTGGTGAATCCCCAACCTTGTTCAGTTGTAACACGTGATAAAAACTGTCTAAATCAAACGTTAGCATATTCACAATAACTCTCAAAATGTTGCTGAGTATTGTTGGTCTTCACTTTGTTGGTCTTGAAGCTATCGCTAACGCTTAGTCCAAAAAACATAGCAGTTAGCTAGCCTCCTGCTAATACGCCCCCTTCGTTGATGCAGAGGTACTGTCTGCCTCCAGCAACCGTGGTCGGAAGCGATGTACTGTTCGAGGGTTTATATAAAATACAGTAGCCTTAATTCTGCAAGCGGTTCGGCTTTGTAGTCGTACTAAAACATTTTGACAGAACGCCATGTACCACACAAAACAAGTGTTCAGTGTTCGCCTAAACAAACGCAGGGAAAAATACTATACAACGATTTCATTATTTGTGAAAGAGATGGAAGAGAAGAACACAAGTGATTGACGTCTTTTAGACTGTTCTAAAGAGTACAAACAACCGATGTTTTTCTTCCAAAAAACTCGGATCATAGCGAACACAAAGTAACACCTTTTTGTTCTGTGGAAATATATATCACGACAGGTTATATATTTCTACAGAACAAAAAGGTGTTATTTTGCGTTCGCTATGATCCGAGTTTTTTGGAAGAAAAACATTGTTTTTTGTAGGCTACTCTTTAGAACGAGGGGGTGCATCTGACGCGGAGGGTGCTGAATCGGGTACAACACCGGCATACATTAAATATACACCCGCGATCATAAACGCATTAACAACATCAATGACATGTCTAACAAACACAGACTAATAACAGCATAACTAAAATAGCACATTAACATTATAGATACTTACAGGTATCTTAACGCACACGATTTCTCACTGTAATTGTTGAAATGTAAACCAAATACGTCTAGTACCGTCACTGTCCACTGCTCTACTATTCACGCCACTGGGTACCATCAGCAAAAGCATCCTCAGACTGCAATCTAATTGGCTGTGCAAGTGGAGCCATGAGATGTGCATGCACTAAGAGCATGACCCAGCAGCAGCTGTTCACGTGGACAGTCTTATAGGACGTAAGGTGAACTCGGTTTTCGTTTCAACCCGTTCCACTCACTGGCATCTACACAATCTTTAGCTTATAAAAAAGAACGAGTCGTGGTTAGTTACCCAAAAAAATTCGCCGCTAAAATTCCAGTCGATTGTCTATATGTCTTTGTTTTATGCAGAACTAGAGACTTCAGAGCGTAATAAGATTTTTTGTCGGGAGCCCGTACCACTCGCTTGATCGTAAAGGGAAGCAGTTCGCCTGAATAAACGCAGGGAAAAATACTATACAACGATTTCATTATTTGTGAAAGAGATGGAAGAGAAGAAAACAAGTGATTGCAGTCTTTTAAACTGTTCTAAAGAGTACAAACAACCGATGTTTTTCTTCCAAAAAACTCGGATCATAGCGAACGCAAAGTAACACCTTTTTGTTCTGTGGAAATATATATCACGACAGGCTATATATTTTTACAGAACAAAAAGGTGTTATTTTGCGTTCGCTATGATCCGAGTTTTTTTGGAAGAAAAACATTGTTTTTTTGTAGGCTACTCTTTAGAACGAGGGGGTGCATCTGACGCGGAGGGTGCTGAATCGGGTACAACACCGGCATACATTAAATATACACCCGCGATCATAAACGCATTAACAACATCAATGACATGTCTCACAAACACAGACTAATAACAGCATAACTAAAATAGCACATTAACATTATAGATACTTACAGGTATCTTAACGCACACGATTTCTCACTGTAATTGTTGAAATGTAAACCACATACGTCTAGTACCGTCACTGTCCACTGCTCTACTATTCACGCCACTGGGTACCATCAGCAAAAGCATCCTCAGACTGCAATCTAATTGGCTGTGCAAGTGGAGCCATGAGATGTGCATGCACTAAGAGCATGACCCAGCAGCAGCTGTTCACGTGGACAGTCTTATAGGACGTAAGGTGAACACGGTTTTCGTTTCAACACGTTCCACTCACTGGCATCTACACAATCTTTAGCTTATAAAAAAGAACGAGTCGTGGTTAGTTATTAAAAAAAAAGTTCGTCGCTGAAATTCCAGTCGATTGTCTATATTGTTTTATGCAGAACTAGAGACTTCGAAGCATAATAAGATTTTTGTCGGCAACTGTGCCACGGTTCGACACGTGATCAATGAGAAGGCTGCTTTTTGTCACAGAATGGCAAAATGGCGGCTCCCGTGAAGGAACATAGATGTCAAATGCAATACTTCACTTTCTTACAATTCCTTATTATTTTATTTGTATTATTAAGGATGCAAGGGTCAACTTACCACTGTACTGGCGGAACGGTTGTTCCTATCATCGCGCCGTGTGTTGATGATACAGACTCCTCAGGAAAGTTTGTTTGTAGTATCCATGGCCACCGGTGGATTAAATATGGGTTTACTTTACACGAGTGAACTAGCTTGCGGAAAACAACTATTTCGTGTTGTATCAAAAGTTCTTGCTGTATCAGTTAACATAAACACCACAGCGGTATTCATTGTAAAAGCTGCAGAAAACTAGTCAACAACCCCCCCATGTTGCTCTGACTGACAACTTTTTTTCTGACAGAATGCCATGTGAGGATGATAATTGACAAATGCCATGTGAGAATGAGAACTGACAAAAATGCCATGTGAGGATGATAATTGACAAATGCCATGTGAGAATGAGAACTGGCAAAAATGCCATGTGAGAATGAGAATTGACAAATGCCATGTGACAATGAGAACTGACAAAAATGCCATGTGAGGATGAGAATTGACAAATGCCATGTGAGAATGAGAACTGACAAAATTCCATGTGAGGATGAGAATTGACAAATGCCATGTGAGAATGAGAACTGACAAAATTCCATGTGAGGATGAGAATTGACAAATGCCATGTGAGAATGAGAACTCACAAAATTCCATGTGAGGATGAGAATTGACAAATGCCATGTGAGAATGAGAACTTACAAAATTCCATGTGAGGATGAGAATTGACAAATGCCATGTGAGAATGAGAACTGACAAAATTCCATGTGAGGATAAGAATTGACAAATGCCATGTGAGAATGAGAACTGACAAAATTCCATGTGAGGATGAGAATTGACAAATGCCATGTGAGAATGAAAACTGACAAAATGCCATGTGAGGATGAGAATTGACAAATGCCATGTGAGAATGAGAACTGACAAAATTCCATGTGAGGATGAGAATTGACAAATGCCATGTGAGAATGAGAACTGACAAAATTCCATATGAGGATGAGAATTGACAAATGCCATGTGAGAATGAGAACTGACAAAATTCCATGTGAGGATGAGAATTGACAAATGCCATGTGAGAATGAGAACTGACAAAATTCCATGTGAGGATGAGAATTGACAAATGCCATGTGAGAATGAGAACTGACAAAATTCCATGTGAGGATGAGAATTGACAAATGCCATGTGAGAATGAGAACTGACAAAATTCCATGTGAGGATGAGAATTGACAAATGCCATGTGAGAATGAGAACTGACAAAATGCCATGTGAGGATGAGAATTGACCAAGTGAGAATGACAATTGACCAAGTGAGAATGACAATTGAGTCCTTGAGACGAAGAACCATTTATGTCCATATTTTCAAATTTCAAATAATAACTTTTTTTTATTATTTGGCCTGTGAACATTATATAATATATTTATTTTTACTTGAAGATAGACAACAACAGCTTCCCAATTCTATTGAGATAACATTTTTCAGTGTCAATCTTAAAAATAAACAGTTACAGCAATTTACATTTATGGAATGTGGAAGAACGGTATACAGTATGTCCAGTTAATGTGGAATAACAGTATAAGTCCAATTCATCATATCAATTCAAACCACTGGAGATCTAATTCCTTTATCTTAGTTTTAATACAGTAACAGAGCCTTACAGAAAATAAGCACGTAATTCTTTCAATTTTTTTTATTTAACACCAACCTCACTTAGAGAGCGCATAAATACTCACACCATTCATTCATTTAATAAATAAATACATACATCCATACATAAATACCTATATTATTATTATTATACATAAATACCTATATTATTATTATTATTATTCATACCTATATTATTATAATTATAAATATTATTATTAAAATAATAATAATTATTATATTATATATCAGATCGCGAGTCTGGGGATGTTTTCTACTCTTCATATTCTAATTTTTCATAAAATGATTGGGCCTCCGCTGGCATGTAGGCTAGCATTGTCATGAGGTCATGGTGCTTCTCCTTTTTGACAGGGAGAGGGTCCTCGTATGCGCGAGCGTATGTGGTGGAAAACAAGGGAGCTTGAGGTGGTTGTTTCTTCCTCTGCTTGGTGATCAGCCAAGTCTTCCATTCCTCATAGTGGCTGTGGCTGCCTTTTGTGTGGACACACCATGGATCAGCAGCTGAAATCATGATTCAACAAGAAATTCAATTAAGATTACCCAACATATCCCCAACACTGATAATCTCAGAAACCCAACTCATTAGTTTTTACCTGACACTTTCAACCACATCATGGATGTGATTAGGAAGCCAGGTGGACGCTTTAGAGTAGCATCAGGGAGCTGTCTTAAGTCTGCACACTGCATTTCTATCACGCTGAATGGCTGCTGCCTGGCTCCCCGGATCATCTCGGTGACATCGCTGGGGGTGTAGAGCGTGGAGACCTTACGCCTCTTCTCCAGTGTGGCAAAGGAGCGGTCACAGGAAAGGAAGGAGTGACCAGATACCATGAACTTCTGCTCTATCTGGCTGAAGTACCCTCTAGATACGAGCAGGGCCATGAGGTTAAGTACTCTCCAGTTATTGTTCTGCCCACAGCATCGGTCACTATAGATGACACGTTTCCTTTCCTTCGCCTGGACAAGGGGAGCAAAAGATGCTTCTGCCCACTTCAAAAGGCAGCTTGCCACCTCTATTGAACCTCTGCGCGCAATGCCCTCATGCCAGAGGCACATTGTAGGTGGACTGCCGGTGCCCATCTCCTGGATGCAAAAGTTATAGTTCGCCAGCTGTCGTTGGTAGTACACGTTGGAGTGTGTCAGGCAGTCATTATTGGCTTTGGCCCACTCTGTGTCAGCCTGCAACTGGGAGTATGCTTTTTCAGCCTTGTGATGGTGAAGCTCACTCTCAGCTGCAATCTTTGACCTTTCTCCGTCTGTTGTAGCCGCTGTTAATTTGGAGAACAGGGCGTCACACTTCCCACAAGTGTCACTTCTTGGCTGCCCAAAACAGGTTCTGCTGCTTGAAGATGTCCCTATAGAGCCAGAACTTTGCAGTGGATGTCGGATTATTTTCCTTGTACAGGCGGTACATGCGGAGCAGGTTTAAATCAGGGCTCAGGTACTCCCTCTCCACATCTCCCTTCATCCGTGAGTAGTGGTTCGGTTGGCGTGGGAAACTCAGGATATGCTCTCTTATCTCCTCTCTCACTGCAGGATGAATGCTATGAGGCCTAAAAAGACACAACTCATGAACAAGGGAAATATAATAAGCTATGCTGGTCTGTTTTGCACAATTGTTGATTGTTTCTGTGACCATCAATGTGTAATTCTAACATAGGATTTTGTTTTAACATACAATCATTAAGATCCACATGTTGAAACGATACAAAGAATAATCATACACTATAATTGCATAGCACTTCACTTCTGATATCGATCTCAAAGCGCAAAAATATGTTTCCTGACAGCATGAAGTCTTTCACGATAACACTTAGACTAGGCTTGGATAATAACTTACCTGTTCTTATGTTTTCCTCTTAAGTCCTCTAATGGAGATCTGACTTCAGCTACCTGCTCTGTTCCCTCAGTCTGACTGCCTAACTTTTCTTGAATAACCTTTTCAAATATAAGTAACTTTAAGTAAATATGTTATGGGAAATGTATCTCATTAAAAGCATGCATGTAATGAAAAGTTAAATGGAAAACATAAGGCTATATAAAACTTGCCTGTAGGCGACTGTTGGTCAGTTGAAAGACTGACATAATGTGACCTTACAAGCGCTCAGTCTTTTGCCTCCTTGTTGGACATGGTACTTAAAGGTGTACCTCCTCTTAGGAACTTCTGTGTCAGGCCCACGTGGTCGTCTGCGACTCACCTTGTGCTAGAGGTAAAAGTAAAGTAAAAAAGACATTTACCATAGTGTCGAAGGCTAGCGGTTGTGAAGAGCTGTCAAGTTAAGGCAATTAAGCATGTTTTGGTTGGGAGAATGAATAACCAATGTGTGTGCCTTTTAGGGCCTAGGCCTACATGATGCCCATCATCCGTCATCCATCCTCACAAAATGTAACATTTACAGTGATCAGGCATATGTGCAGTCTTAGTGAACTGAAAATGCAAAAAAGCTAGATATTTATTGGACAACCGCCACAAAATCGTCATAACCGGGGAATCCCGACTTCTATGGGAATGAATGATACAGCTGAACTCTTTTTGATTGACAGCATGTGTCGCGATTGGAGAGTTTCAAGTTCAAGGATGTAAACGTTCGTCTTGGCAATGACAGGTGAAGTCGAGAGGCAAGGCAAGTTGCAGCTCAAATTATCATATATTTGTGAGCAATAGCCTACAGTAGGTTTCTATTCGTTTTTGTACATATCCTACTGTAATTAAAATCGTAATGTGCAGTTACGTTACAGAGTTAGTGTCTTGCTTTGTTTCAATTCTGTATTTAGGCCAGATAGCTCGCTATAACTTATCAGAGCTTCCCCTATTCCAAAGAGGAGCAACTTGTGTATAGGCTAAGTCTTGAGGGCCGGTTGCTTCTCTTTTATGTAACACGTTTGTTATTTCATGGACCTATTTGTGTTGCATCGTGTAGTTCGCTTACCTGCTCCAAACCAGAAAGAATGATAGCCTGCTGCCTCTCGTAAGAGACAGCATAAAACTCTGTAAAGAGCTGAAGCTTTCTTTGCTCTGTAAGACTTGAACACAGTCTGGAACACGTTTCCTTGCACACCTTGCCCTTAACAAAAACAAAGTCACTTCAACGTTTTTAGCTATAAAACACTGTAGAGCTAATAGCAGACTTTATTAAATTTACAAGCTAGAATATAACAGTTTACACAATCAATGAATGGTAATTATGCTACTATGCTAGCCTACGCGACACAGCTGGGCTGGCGTTCGGAGACATCAAACACACCTAATACGTTTCGATTAATTTCTCCGTGATTATAAGAAGTAGATACATGCTTTAAACATCCACTGAATCCTCATTTTCTCAGCTCTAATTTTGACCCATTCATTCACTTGATCAGTTAAACAGACTGAGCTATATGAACAGTAGTAGACGTTCAGTACACGCCCCTCTGACTGTAACGCTAACGTTAAGTAGATACTTTGTACTTAAACGGTTCTTCCACTCACCTCTTTCGGTGGACTTTTCCCTCGTTTTTTCTCTCCTCTTCGGTTCACATATGGTTTCCCAGCATCCCTCAAAGTCTTCCTGGCTCTGTCCTTCCATTCATTTATGTGTGCTTTTCTTTTTTTGCCAAGGTTTTGCCTTTTAATGTCTGCAGCGGACACGAATGTAGCCGGCGTCTCCATTTTCATCAGTGGACATAAACGTTTTTTCCTCGTGAGACTATTTTAAAGTTTAAAATACTAGTATTTATCGCGCGACCACCACCCCCAAACTGCTTCTGTATGCAAAGTGTCACACATACATTCATGTTATATGGTTATCTCATTTTTTTTATTTTTTTGGACTTCTACGGTTTTTCGTCGCATGGGTTCAATTCACTAAGCTCAGTAAGTCAGTATAACGAAACTCTGGAACTATTATGACCATAACACCTGAAATGTTTGTGCTTAGTAAATATGCAAGTTTCATAATACAGAGAGACAATAAATATATTTACATTTGAAGCACAGACAAGATTTATTGCATCCGCAACCAATACAAAATCAAAACAAGCCCAAGTCTCCCTAAACAAATACAGCACAATTCAGGTGCACTCATTGATTAACACGACCTTTGGAGGAATAATTACACCCCATAAGAGATAATGTCACTTGGAGCCTATTTTAAGACTCCTCCAAGCTAAATGTAACACACTAGACCCTTTCACAATAAACAAGCAAACAAACAAACAAAAACAGAACAACAAAGATACCCTCATATGTCTAAATGTCAGTGGAGCCAAAATATAATGGTTGAGCTTGGTTGCTTGCTAAAATATATTGGTTGAAAACAAAAAGGTGTATTCAGTGTCACTGCAGATGGTTACACTGGAAGGCTGGCAGATTCATCCTACAACCTGCATTCAACGTTGTACTGAACACAGAAAACACAGTACTTTTGTTCTCAGATATCAGTCTGTGAGGCCCCTCAACAACATATGCGCACTCGCCCACTGCAGTTGCTTGTGCTTGATGGCCGCAACAGAGCAAGCACACTCTCGCAGTTCGTTCACGAAACACATTCTAGTTTAATTAGTGTGCTTGCCAGAAGGGAAGCACACTATTGTTTTTTGTTATTTATTCTCCCCGTTTTTCTTGCATCGCATCAGGCCTCGCCCGTTCGAGGTAGAGACTCCGTTCAAACACCGAAACGTCCGGCCCGAACCGGTGCACCCTGCTATATCTTTTCGTGGCGGTACTCCTTGCCACTCTTTTTTATTCGTCTTTTTCCATCACCTACTTTCCCCATAGACTTGCATGGCAGAACTCTGTGCCATTATGACATCATAATGGGGTCATTAAACTGGCTTGCACCTGTGCTTCACTGACACCTGCGCCAAGGTCCCAAGGCTCCTCTTCTCTCTCTGTCCCTCTCCATTCAACTGTATAACTAGGAATATTAAGAGACACCTTCCATACCAGGGCTCTACTCACTCATGCATACTCACTCATGTTTACTCACTCGTGCATACTCACTCGTGCATACTCACTCATGCATACTCACCCATGCATACTCGCCCATGCATACTCACTCATGCACACTCACTCATGCACACTCACTCATGTTTACTCACTCGTGCATACTCACTCATGTTTACTCACTCGTGCACACTCACTCATGCATACTCACTCATGCATACTCATTTGTGCATGCTCATCCAGCAGGGAGAGTGTGTGTGGTAGGCGCGCACGGCTGACACCTGCCCCAATTCCAAGGCACTTGTTCTCTCTGTCATGGCCGCAACAGAGCAAGCACACTCTCGCAGTTCGTTCACGAAACGCATTCTAGTTCTCCTTTCTCCCCATTTTTCTTGCATCGCATCAGGCCTCGCCCGTTCGAGGTAGAGACGCCGTTCAAACACCGAAACGTCCGGCCCGAACCGGTTTAACCTGCTATATCTTTTCGTGGCGGTACTCCTTGCCACTCCTTTTTTATTCCTCTTTTTCATCACCTTTTTTCCCCATAGACTTGCATGGCAGAACTCTGGGGCTTTGTGACATCATAATAGGGTCATTAAACTGGCTTGCACCTGTGCTTCACTGACACCTGTGCCAAGGTTCCAAGGCTCCTCTTCTCTCTGTCCCTCTCCATTCAAATGTTGAGCCATTGTGACGTCACCCACTCTAGCCAACTGAAATTAGATCAGCGAAGCCTTCTCCAATCTCTTTTAAATGCCATAAAAATCATGTAAATCGAAAACCACCATCAAGCTTTATATCACAGGCATATTCAACAGAAATCTGTCTTTCAATCACAGGGATATTCAAGGATATTTAAGTTTTGAAGCCATATCTGTCTTTCAATCACAGGGATATTCAAGGATATTTAAGTTTTCAAGCCATAAAAATCATGTAAATCGCAAACCACCATCAGGCTTTATATCCTTCCTCTCTCAAATCCCCGTGTCGACATTCTCAACACCTTGATCCGCTTTAACTCTGTAATACAGACAGTATAATATTTAGAAGACAAGAAACACTGAAGTGAGCTTCGTCAGGATTGCTGGGAAATTCCTATATTAAACATAGAGACTTAATATTGCTCTTGCTTTATATTACCTCGGTTCCAACTAAGTGCTTAATGAATCAATGCATATACATTAAAAATGATTGTTTGAAAGAGCAAAATCATTACCGTGAAGGAATCCCATATCTTTCAGTAGCTTCCTTGAAGGCAGCAAATGCCGTTGATGCCCGGTTGTTGGTGGCGGCTTTAAGGCACATCACCTTTCTGGAGTACCCATCCACTGCACCAAACAGAACAATGTTGTACCTGAGGGCCAGAATTTGAGTTCCATCAATACAATGTATTCACCATATCAGTAACAGAACAACCATTCCAATATACAAAAAACACCCTCACCGACCTGATTAGTTTATGGTTGGTGTCAACATGCCACAGAGAAAGGGGCCCTCTCACAGAATAAGTGCGGCGAATTACGCAGCCCAATCCACTCAGTCTCGACAGAATGCCAAGGGAGTCCACACGGTGCATTGTCGCTGCCACTCTCCTCCACTGAACCTTTAAGATCATCGATCGCAGCCTTCCCCTCACCATGCGATAGCCTGCTGTTGGCATCTCAGTCTTAATGGCCTGCACCACATCATCAAGCTGTTCGTCACTGAAGTTGCTAAAATTTCTGGCAGAAAGTTGGAACTCTTGCATGCGCCGGAAGATAGTCCTTCTTGACACTCCAAGCATTTTTGCTATGCAGGGCACAGGCAAATTTAGACTTATCAGCTCTTCCAGCGTATCTTCATCAATCTGGTACTTAGGGCGACCAGTTTCCCCATGGACTGTTTCAGGTTGGAGATCCCTAGTCTGCTCCAAATCCAGGCGTGTCCTCACCGCTGTAAAAAAAAAACCTTGTAGAGCTTCCAATAAGTCTGCTGGCATGTCAATATGCCGTGATAAGGCATTCCAAAGGTAAATCTCATTTCGGCAGATGAATTCAAAATAATCAAGGTCAATGGGTTGCCTGGTTAAACCTAGCCCGAACTTTGTGAGCAGCCGCATCAGCATCTGGTGTTTCAGGGTGTCCTGTCAAAGAGCATCAACATAAAATGTTCATATCCTCTTATCACAAGGGCATTGCTTTAGGTTTATGATAGAACACTGTGCTTGTTGCTAGCATAGCAACACAATACATTCACAGGCTAAGTTGTATTTGCAAATTGCCTTGAAGGACATGTGGCAGTAGAGTTGACAAAAACTTACCCCGCAGTTCCCCACAGATGCTGGTGCTGATTCTTCTGCTGCCATGGTGCTTGATCCAGAATGGATTCTAAAGGAGTGTGTGTGTGGTTCTGCAAAGGAAACAGAATACAACAGAGATACTTAACAACCATGCATGTCACTAGTTAGCTAACAAAGATTATATCTATGTTTATAATGCAACTGCTAGACCGGCATCCATTAAATATGCACCCGCGATCATAAAACGCATTTACCACAGCAATGATGATAACAGCATAACTCAACATAACAAACGAGCATTATGAATACTTAAAGGTGTCTGAACGCAACACTCTCTCACTCTAAACTGTTCGCGTGCACATTTAAGGGGAAAACCATCCAACCAACCTTTGCAACAAATATATTCAGCTGAAAACAAGCTAGGCTTGCTCATTTTTATGTCGTACTCCTATTACAAAGTAGGTCTAGGATACAACACTTTTAACGTTTAAACATGAATGATTCCTTACTCGCTACTCTATGTAAGTTGTTCAAGACTCAAAACAAATGCTAACATTAACTTGAAACTGGCATTGCTAGCTGGCATCATCAACACTTCATACTAGCAGCAATCTAAAAGCTAGCTAGATAGCTATGTTACCTTCTTGCAGATAATGGCGACTATGTCCAGAGAAGTGACCGTGGGTCAAATGCCATAATCACCACTCGTATTTAATCAAAAAAGGTTTAATGGGTACCATTACTTCGATTGGTCACTAAATATCAGTTTTCAACATACATACATGCATCTACTCACCGGGGTTTTGACAGTTGGTCGAAGTTTAAAGTTGGTAGAAGTTTTGTCAGTTGGTTTGAAGTTGGTAGAAGTTTTGTCAGTTGGTTTGAAGTTTGTCGAAGTGATTGACATTTGACGTGACTACGAGAGTCTGCAAGCCTCAATGAACATCATCCAATCAGAGAAGAGCCCGTCCTCCATTAGTTCCTGCCCACACAGTGCCAAAACTGCCCACACAGTGCCAAAACTATAGTCTGGGAAGTCCCGCCCCTCTTCTCCGGCCAATTTGATTTTGCCTCTGAAAAGGGTCTGGCAAAGATTGCACAGCCGTTCATTACAGCATTCTCAGGATCTCTGGGACCAATCACAAACTGGCTTTTGGCTACCTGGCGCGCCATTGGCGGATTTAAAATAACCACGTCTAGAATCAAAAGCGAAACCTAAGAGAAAAGCACAGCAAACTATAAACTGCTCTCGCGGCTGTCTTGGATGATTTCAAAAGTTTTCTTTGAAAATAGAACAGAAACTTGCTCTGAAACAATTCATACAGAAAAAATATGTGTTTGCTTTATTACTGATCGTTGTATTGTTGTATAGTATCGTTGGTCTGATTGGTTAAAGGCGTGTCCAATTACGTGAGTGAAGTGGACCTCCATTTAGTAGTTTGCCAGACTGTAGTTTGCCAATGAAATGTTCAGAGATAGATACACCTACTAATGGTTCACAGTTCACGGCTCTCAATACCAAAGACAGTTGCTCAGTGTGACTGATGTCAGGAGTACAGTCCATTACGATAGAAGAATACTTTGCATTTTTCACCCTTTTGACTATTTCCCCAAAGATTTTGCCTCCAATTAGTGCTATAATTTCGTTTTGGATTTGACTGCTGAGGTAGTGCACCATTGTTTCTTGGTTTTTGATCCTCCTCAAATGCTCACTCATGATTGGATCAAATTGTGCCATTAGTTCAATCTGTGACAAGAAATTGCCCTTTTGTGGGTCATATATAGCCTGGTGACACCAGCCTACGTATTTCCGCCTGAATTGATTTCAAGCTCATACTCAGTCTGGCCTAACCCCGTTGACAATCGTCTCCAGGACTCAAAATTTTGTAGGACCAATCAGCGAACAGTTCAGAGCTGTGACGCAAAACTCGCCTTGGAGGAAAAGACACGAAAAGCTATCGGAAAAGTTGTCTCAACTCTCGAGAACATCAGAAAATTAAAAGGAGAACAAGAGTATTTTCTTGTAAGTTTTATGATTGGAAAGGACGTCGTAGCTCTTCTCCCAACTGGCTTTGGGAGGAGTTTAATCTACCGAATGCTTACTAAACGTTGCTGATTGGTTAAGGGAACTCCAATGATTTTAAACCTCAAGATAAGCACCCGCCCATCTCGGAAACCAAAATGCATTGGGTTGGCCCAGACTGAAAGACGGAATGAAATTGAGTCACAGGCTGGTAATGGCCAGGCTAGGTCATATACAGTGTTGGGAGTACTAAGTAACGCGTTACTGTAATTCCACTACTTTTAGCGGTAACGAGCATGTAACTAAGTATTTGTTTAAATCGAGTAACGCAGTTACAGTTACTGAAATCTAAATTAGTTTGTTACCCGCGTTACTATCTTTTGTGGAAAATTAACACTTGCAGACAAGAAGACAAGATAGACCTACTTTAGCTTCTTCTGATCTGACGTCGCAGGACCAATGCGACCGCACATGAAAGACACTCTGCTACCCAGATCCACGACCGCTTACACACACAAACACACACACATTGCACCTGCATACAATCACGCACGCATGCACAAACACAAAGACACGCACAAGGCTGTACATACGCAACTGTTTCTCCCATTTTCCAGGACTGCTAACACACACACACACACACATTGCACTTGCATACAATCATGCACTCACTCACACACGGATATACAACCGCAATTATTTCTCCCATTCTCCACGGCCGCTAACACACATTCATTGCACTTGTATACAATCGCGCATACATATGGAAAGAAGGCTAGGACACCGATCGTGGTTTCCAACATTTATTGTTTAACCAGAAAACGCGTGGAATCTATTACCAACTGTATAGGGTGTTCGTGTCCTCAGTCATCTTGGCTGTCGGGGCAACGGCGAAAGAAGCGCCACCGGGACCAGTGGGAACTTAAACAGTTCCTACCTTGATCAGGGTGGGGATTGCCAGCGATTAGGATGTATTAGAAAGATATTATTCTAATTATATATTTAGCATATTGTGAATACTGTGTGGGTGTTTCAGGGTATTTTGTGAACTGAACCACTAATTGATTGTTTTGTATCCCCCTACTTTTTATATGGTGTTAATACTGTAAGCCAATCACTTTAACTACATTGGGCCTAATGTAGTAAAAAAAAAAACACTGTTAAATGAGACAGTTATTTTGTGTTAAGTTAAGTGTTAAAAGGGACTTTTGTACTACTGCTTGATTTGAAGGCATGTTGCCCTGTTGTTTAAAATAATTAGGTAAAAAATATATATGTTTATTGGGTTTGACTGTTCATATTCATTATATTAAACGCAGATATAAAAGTAACTTAAAAGTTACTTTCCCTAGTAACTAATTACTTTTGATATACAGTAAGTGGGAAGTAATTCAATTACCTTTAAAAGAAGTAACTAGTAACTGTAACTAAGTACTAATTTTCAGTAACTTGCCCAACACTGGTCATATAGCACATTTGTGTGCCCTCTCAAAGCAAGCTTTCTCTCAGCTAGGTGGCATATTAGTTGCCTAGTAACGGGGACGCTGGCGAGTCAAACGCTGCTCCGTCTGGGTTGTTTTTATTCAGTATTTTTTATGAATGCATTTGATATTTTGTTAGATTTTTAGTTTAGTAGTTTAGCTAAGTGTAACAGTTATATATATAGTCACTTTTCCCTATTAGTTATTTTTTAGTTTACTTTTTTTATGTGTTTTGCGTTTCGGCTGGAGTCATCATAGTGCTGCGCTGACCTGCGCTTCTGTAATTGGTGGACGCCAGAGAAGTTTGACCGAAATAGACCATTGCCAACTGCAACATTAACTGGATTAGCCTAAGGATGAGGCAGTAATACACACTGAGTGAACTTTACAGCTTATGGGGAAACTTTGAGCCTCCTGCAGAGCTCCTATTCCAACGACATTCTCCAACGTCGGAAGTATATCCACCGCGGATCCCGTTGTAACAAGATTACCAACATGGCGATTCCCTCTCTGGTCTGCTAACCGCTGTGAAGTGAAGCCTGATCGACTAGTTAATCACCGTGTACTAGCCTCCTTGCCCAGGTCAAATGTGCACACTCACTTCAACCGACGAAAAGTTGGACTTTACAACATCAGATCCATCTCCAACAAAGCTCCTTTGATCAACGAGTTTATTACAGACCATGAAATTGACTTTTTGTGTCTCACTGAGACGTGGCAGCAAAGCAATTACCTCTTTCATCTGAATCAGGCTGTCCCGTCTGGATTTGTTTACATCTGTAAGCCTCGCACCTCCGGTAGAGGGGGTGGTCTCGCCCTGCTCTATCGTGAGAACATCAAGTTAACATCGCTCACTCTGCCTGATCAATCCTCGTTTGAAATGCTGGCTGTCGAACTTCAAGGAGCTACACCCACCATTATTGCGGTATTATACAGACCTCTAAAACCATCAAGTGTGTTTATTGCTGAACTGTCAACTGTCCTCACTGAACTGAATGCAATGTCTCCCAACATTATTGTGGTGGGTGATTTTAATATACACATGGATAAGTCTTCTTAAACATTCACTAAAGACCTTATGGACATGCTTGATTGTTTTGACATCACCCAATATGTTGATTTTCCAATGCACAACAAAGGTCATAGTTTAGATCTGGTCTGTTGTTCTGGTATAACACCTGCCAATTTAAGTACTGCTGAACTACCCATCTCAGACCACAAAGCTGTGCTATTTGACACCTGTCTGTCCATTAGAAAATCAAAAGTTCAGCGTGTCATGTCTTACCGCAACATCAAAAAGGTAGAGCCAGAGGCATTTACTTCACTAGTTGCCTCCTATCCTTGCCCTTCTTCCAATGCTTCAGCAGCGGATCTGGTTGACCACTACAACAACTGCATGTCTACAGCTCTTGACAGTCTTGCCCCCTTAAAGACACGGACTGTTTCATTTGTGCACTCTGCACCTTGGTTCACTCCTGACCTACGCCAAATGAAGTCCATGGGTCGACGTCTGGAACGGCTTTCAAAAAAGACTGGTCTTGCTGTCCACCAAGGGATGTACACGGAGCACATACTTCATTACAAAAAAGCACTCTCTTCTGCAAGAGCTCACACTATGCAAGGGTCATTAATGAGGGAAACAGAAACACCAGGGCTCTCTTTTCCACTGTGAATGGCCTCCTCAAACCACCTGATTGTACCATCCATCAGAGTGTCTCTGTTGAACGCTGCTCAGCCTTCCTGAACTTTTTCCATACAAAAATTGAGGCTATCCACAAGCAATTGGAATGTTCAATTACTCAGCTGAAACAAGCATGCTTGATGAACAATCTGGGATCTCACAACAATGAACTCTGTGAATTCCAGGGGCGCAAACTCATCAGGGATGAAAAAGGTGACAAGGACCCAAACCCCCTCGTGGAATATACAGCCGCGGAAAAAATTAAGAGACCACTTCAAAATTATCAGTTTCTCTGGTTTTACTATTTATTGGTATGTGTTAAAGTAAAATGTACATTTTAGTTTTATTCTATAACCTACTGGCAACATTCCTACCAAATTTCAAATAAAAATATTGTCATTTAGATCATTTATTTGCAGAAAAATGACAATTGGTCAAAATAGCAAAAAAGATGCAGTGTCTTCAGATCTCGAATAATGCAAAGAAAACAAGCTTGTAAGACGTTAATTTTATATACCTAACCAAAGAGGGAAAGGCCGTCTGGAAGGCTTTGAGTGAATTCTTCTCTCGCTTGGATTTGCTGAAAATGTAACAGTTTATTACAGCACCATTCTCTTTAATACCTTTTTATCTGACTCCATTTCTTGTCTGACCCCACTCTTTGGGGAGCTCAGTCATAGCTCCCTACTTAGAATGCATATAAATACCGGGTTTGTGTAGGCTGATCTCCAACTCATTTATTTGTACACCTATCGTCTGTAATATGAAATCCTCCCTTACTTTTTAATAACTGGTTTTGTCTCGGACTAATGTCGCTTAGGATAATGCCACAGCTGATTGACATACCCACGGCACAGGCTGTAACTATTCTGGGTAACTAACTCAGAGGTCCTATACTGCTGCTACGGGACCTTACAGCTTGATAGTTGACCTGGTCCAGGGACGGGTGCCTGACTGTAATGCGATCCCGTATAACCATTCAATCTAGAACAGAGGCTGTTCGGTAAACCCTCACTATATAATACCACTAACAGTTCAGTAGAACATGTCTAGCCCAGGTGAGGATAGCCAGTTGCCTCGCAGGTTTACGCTACGCTTTCGGCCACTGTGGGTCTGGAGCCACCTCTAGTTCGACTTCTGTGGAAACACCGTACCTGAGAGTACTTCTCTTAGTTAAGAATTTCTTAAGAGGGCAAAGTGGGTCAGAATATAATAATTTATTATAACAAGCACAAGTTACTTAATTACAGTACATCCATTCAAGTATGAAAATGAAGAACTAAAGCTAACCTAAAGAATACTTAGTCTAAAATACTACACGAAACATAAAAACACTTAAAGAACATGAACATACCTAGCTGCTGCGAAATGACTATACTCACACGTGTGTGAGGGAGATCTGAAGACAGAAGACTCCAAGAGCTTTGTCTGTCTCACCCTTAAGTACCCATTTTCGTCCTGCATCATGTTTCTCAAGATGAGATTCACACATTAACAACCAAATGGAAGGAGTTCTCTCCCCCAAAGGGGCGAAACCCCCTCTATTCAGGGGCATCTTCGCCCTCTCACAGAGGCCAAAATGATCAAGTGTCTGTTAACTATGTTTTCCTTAATATATACAGCTGTAGAACTGAGACCATTTTCCCACTCGCATTGAGACCATTAAAAGGAGTCCAAACATCATGCAGAAATCACTTTCTAATATCACATTAAGTTTGACCCTCTCATCCTCATTGTCCTGTTCCTAGTTTGACCTCAGCAATTTACACCGAGACAAATAGGAACAGAGATCTGAGATAAGAGTCTCTGCAGGGGGCTGGGAAGATCCACACAACACCAGCCCAACAGGGCACCATAAAACAACACCCAGCCCCACCAAATGAATTAATTAACAGAGGAACAATGCCATCTGTGATTTTCCACTTCAAAGAGCCATTTCCTCCTTACAGACCCCCCTTGACCCCATTGGGGTCAAATATGAACATGACCCCATAGGAGTCATTCGGGCAGTTTTGCCTGTGGCAGGATGGCTCTTCCAATTCTCACTTGTTGTTGCTGATGTATGTAATTGTCTGAGAATGAAAATGTCTTTGTGTCCCTTTTCAGGGCATGAATGAAGCGTTTGAGTACCACCCCTGATCCAGGTTTCAGGAGGTATTTGGTCTGTTGTCTGACCTGTTGCACCAGGCTCATGGTGTTAGTAAGAGCCTGCATACCTTCCTCACAAAAGGTGTCCTCCCCCCTAGGGAGAAACATTCATGTCCAGTGGAACTCTTTTTAGAAAGTTGAACTGCCCCATGGAGTCCTCGGTTACCTCCAGACAACTGTTGTTTGTTGGGCAGGTCAGACCTCCATAGGGAAGGAGTTCATTTCACGGAGGATACACTCTTGTGTGCGTGACCCCTGAATGGCATCAGCATATCCATGGAGTGACTGTACATGCATTAAGTACCATTAAAGGAGAAAGGTTGCAAAGTAATACAGGTACATACAACATACATGATATCTCATGGCAATAAGTCAGAGTGGAAAACAAGGTCTCAGTCCTTCTCACTGTCATCTATTCTATTGTGTGATCTCATTGCAATACTTGATTCTTTACCACTAGTCCTATTGAACGTTTGGGGGTAGAATTGAGAAAGACTTGTTCAGGGTGACTTAAAAGAAAGGCAGCCAAGAACCCTATGCAGCCGGTATATTCACTTTCTGTATACATCTTTAATGTTCCCATTTTTGAATACTGGATATTTTTGATTTGTTCAGACGCAAGCCACCTATGCAGATCCAGGATGCCAATGATCCCTTAAGCATGTCTAGGTGACTTGCGCAGGCACAGATCCTTTGTGATACTTTTTGCCTGGCAGTGGTGAACAAGTCCTGTGTATATGTTCTGCAGACTAAGGCACGTTCGATGGTACGGGTCTGATTGAATATTTGGGTGACTATCGGTTAGAGGCGCCAGCGCCTCGGATTTAACCGCTTTGATTAAAAAATGTTGTTGCTATTAGTGAAGTGTTGAAAACCAGTCGCGTTCTGATTTGCCAACCCTGCTGAATATTGAGATTGTCCAGTAAGACTGTATATGTTGTCAAGAGAATTAGCTGCGTCAAAGAGACCAATCATATCTTCAATTAGGTCTTGCTTTGCTTGTGCAGTTTACAGCTGGAACAACAAATCTGCTTTCATAATCAGAAACTAAATCATCGATGCGTGCCAGTAGCCATGCCTATGTTTATCATCTGCATTACTACAGTGTTCTACATACGCTGACATTACATTGGAAATGTTGTACGACACATGTGCCATGACAAGCTTTATATCGTGTTTCCCTGTTGGAGTAAAAAGATTTAAGGTTATGTTTGTGTTTGTGTATCCTATATGTATGACATTATGTGGTACTATGTGTGTGCACTGGTATGCGGACAGTTCTAGCTCCTTAGTGCTGAGACCCTTTTTAGGATCTAGACCGTTGTTCTCTTGCCAATAAATTATGTTCATGACGCTTACGTCAGAACCAGAATGCTTTTTAGTTGTTACCCGACTGTGGTATATTAAAGTCTAACAAAACATATGTCCAGTGATATTTAATCTATGGAGATGGGTGGATCCTGAGTTACAGCAAATCCGTTTATTACAATTTGGTTCCGGTGCTAATCCGGGAGGCCATGTTAATATCTGCTAAAATAGAATTTGTATATGACGTGTGGATGGCCCCTTAGAATATTTCCATACCCATCTCCCGCACTGGAACTTATGGCTGTTGGCCCGACTCTTTCCTGACGTCGGTGCCCATGATATGGTGGTGACTGACCTGGACACAACACAACACAAAACAGTTATTGATTGACTGATTTTTAAACTTTTACATCGTAACATATGGTACCTTTATAGCTTCCCTTCAATGGTCACAGCCAAGCAGCTGTTCCAGTCTGCTTTGATTCGATATGGCTTCACTGACACCTGGGAAGCCCAGGCCCTTTCTTTCACACACACACACATCCCCCATCACCATATCTCCGCCTCCAAATTTGACTTCAGAGTTTGGGCTCAATGGTACATCAATGACCACCCTGTCATTAGCTCATATGGAGTAATGCCTGTGGTTTTTACTGCCATTGTCCTTAGCAATGGTTATAACCGTAGACAGTGCATCAGACCATTTGTTGTTATGTGAGCTATATGTTTTACAATTTGGTTTGTGTTCAACCATTCCAGAGTTTTGAGATCTGCATGGATGTGGAAATTCTGCACAATGTTTAAAGTTTTACACATGTCATTCATCACCTGCCCTGTGAACTGGGTTACCTAAACAGATTTTATTTAAATTGGTGCGCCCAAGAGAGGGATAATATGGTTCGCTAACCTCTGTGCCACTGTTTGCACTGTATTGTTACGAGTAGGAATTACTTTTACTATTTTTGAAAAATGTATCAATGATCACGAAACAATAGCGATACCCCCCTTGGCACTATAGCGGACCAATGAAATCCCTCTGTAGGTTCTCTCTCCCACGGGACTTTTGGTGGTTCAGGCCTGCACAATCAGATGCAACCTGGTATGTCTTGATTCACAGAATCACAGACAAGGCATGAGTCGCATCCGCTATGTACATCTGAGGCCGTTGCTGGCCATCAAACGCACATTTTAATCAGTAGTAATATTATCTCAACACTGTTGTTCCGTTGCTCGTGTTCATTCGGATTTTTGATTATATGAGTGCGTACATTTACAATGGATACGGAAGATTTGCGCGCCTGAATTGCATTACTACATATTAATCACGTATATTAACCACCTAGCCGATGTCTGAGCAGAGACGCCCATAATTCGGCCATGCAGCAGAATTTCCAGCAGTGTGCCTGTTATGCACCGCCATGGCTTACAAACAAACAATGAGCTCTATTGCTGTTCTCAACCACTATACTGCGCAAATCTGCTGACTGCATTGATCATCGCTTTAATTGACTGGTGATTGTTACCTATGCAAAAAGACCACAAAACACCTATTTCCCAAATTACGCACCTTCTCCCATTCACGCGTTTACGCGGGTAGTAAAGTGAAATCGTACCTACAAAGGAGGTTAGGAGGGCTCTCTTGTTGTGTGTATGCTTTCTTTCACTCTTGGACATGATTGTCTAAGACTTCTGTTAATTTAGCCGATCTATTTCCATCTTACTTAATAACCAACCAGCCTAATGCTGCAGTATTCAATGGCCTAATTCTATCGGAAAGAACGCGCAATGATCAAACAGCATGTGCCCAGATAACACTTCCTATCCCGTCATGTATGTTTTTTCCCAAAACTATCTTATTCCCATGTATTCTACATAACAACATAAATGTCTCCCATTGACTTCCATTGGTCTTTAAATTGGCTTGCACTTGTGCTTCATTGACACCTGGCTAAGCCAAATCCAAGGAACCTCTTCTCTCCGTCTTTCTCTCTATCCCTCTCAATCTACTTTCTCTCACCCTCAGTCTCTCTACCTCGCTCCCTCTTTAGCTCTTTATCCAGAGCCACTCTTGTTCACTCCTCTTTCCTTCTTCCCCTCTTCTTGACTTTCTTTTTCCTGCTAACTGCCCCTCAGGCTCCTGCCGCTATATGTATCCTTACTTTTGACTTAAATATATGGGTCAGATCATGCTGTTTGAACATTCGCTGTCCTTTGTTTCAATAATTTTCCGACGATGTCGGGGCTGTTTATTTCATTGCGAAAGTAAATATTGCTAACCTCCTTCAATCCTGCAAGCCTTATCTGTGTGCTGCTTCTACACAGCTAAGATACTTGAAAGTACCCTCAGCCCGTAGGTTAGTGTAGCCTAAAAAGGGAAACCAGGCAGCAGTAACCCAACTGTCCCATGGACACTAATAACAGTCCTGCCACTGTTTCACCAGCCCGGCACATACGATGCACACATGTAGTTTTGCACGGACAAGGGGGCGTTTCCTGGTTTTATACCGTAGCTTTACCATTAATGAGATAAACACCCCACATGTTGTATAACTATTAATGCTATATTTCACCAATTAGATAACAAATTCAAGTGCCTTTCTAACCACTTCGCTGAGTTTAAAAACAGATAATTAAATTGATTATTCCATGTGAATGAAAGCACACACACTTCAGCCCAGCCATGTAAATTAACGCATGAACGTCTCGGAACTCGCAACCTTCTCTTGCAAACCATACTAATTCCGGGTCATTACTCGATGTTAAAGTAATGCTTTCTGAGCTCAGGCGACGGAATGTGTCATTTAGTTGTTTTAACTTTCTGACTTCTCCGTCAATATGTTCATGTCCCTGAAATGTCATGTTTCCACTAAGTTTTCCCCCACCGGATTTCTACGATCTCCGGTATCAGTGGGTATGTCGACCCATTCTACAATGTGTATATATGTATGATTGCAGTAACTTGCCCTCAATTTATACCGAAAAGAATAACACTTTTAATACTCACCACGGCAGCCGTAGGCAGAGACTTGAAACTCAAACCCCATGCTCCGTGAGATCTGAATATCGCGCGGAGAAAACGTCACTCGCTTGCGGTTGGACTCCAATCCAAACACGTAACCTTCTGATGACACCAATCACGTCGGGCTCACCACTGTAAGACGTTAATTTTATATACCTAACCAAAGAGGGAAAGGCCGTCTGGAAGGCTTTGAGTGAATTCTTCTCTCGCTTGGATTTGCTGAAAATGTAACAGTTTATTACAGCACCATTCTCTTTAATACCTTTTTATCTGACTCCATTTCTTGTCTGACCCCACTCTTTGGGGAGCTCAGTCATAGCTCCCTACTTAGAATGCATATAAATACCGGGTTTGTGTAGGCTGATCTCCAACTCATTTATTTGTACACCTATCGTCTGTAATATGAAATCCTCCCTTACTTTTTAATAACTGGTTTTGTCTCGGACTAATGTCGCTTAGGATAATGCCACAGCTGATTGACATACCCACGGCACAGGCTGTAACTATTCTGGGTAACTAACTCAGAGGTCCTATACTGCTGCTACGGGACCTTACAGCTTGATAGTTGACCTGGTCCAGGGACGGGTGCCTGACTGTAATGCGATCCCGTATAACCATTCAATCTAGAACAGAGGCTGTTCGGTAAACCCTCACTATATAATACCACTAACAGTTCAGTAGAACATGTCTAGCCCAGGTGAGGATAGCCAGTTGCCTCGCAGGTTTACGCTACGCTTTCGGCCACTGTGGGTCTGGAGCCACCTCTAGTTCGACTTCTGTGGAAACACCGTACCTGAGAGTACTTCTCTTAGTTAAGAATTTCTTAAGAGGGCAAAGTGGGTCAGAATATAATAATTTATTATAACAAGCACAAGTTACTTAATTACAGTACATCCATTCAAGTATGAAAATGAAGAACTAAAGCTAACCTAAAGAATACTTAGTCTAAAATACTACACGAAACATAAAAACACTTAAAGAACATGAACATACCTAGCTGCTGCGAAATGACTATACTCACACGTGTGTGAGGGAGATCTGAAGACAGAAGACTCCAAGAGCTTTGTCTGTCTCACCCTTAAGTACCCATTTTCGTCCTGCATCATGTTTCTCAAGATGAGATTCACACATTAACAACCAAATGGAAGGAGTTCTCTCCCCCAAAGGGGCGAAACCCCCTCTATTCAGGGGCATCTTCGCCCTCTCACAGAGGCCAAAATGATCAAGTGTCTGTTAACTATGTTTTCCTTAATATATACAGCTGTAGAACTGAGACCATTTTCCCACTCGCATTGAGACCATTAAAAGGAGTCCAAACATCATGCAGAAATCACTTTCTAATATCACATTAAGTTTGACCCTCTCATCCTCATTGTCCTGTTCCTAGTTTGACCTCAGCAATTTACACCGAGACAAATAGGAACAGAGATCTGAGATAAGAGTCTCTGCAGGGGGCTGGGAAGATCCACACAACACCAGCCCAACAGGGCACCATAAAACAACACCCAGCCCCACCAAATGAATTAATTAACAGAGGAACAATGCCATCTGTGATTTTCCACTTCAAAGAGCCATTTCCTCCTTACAAGCTCATATTCATTTTTAAACTACACAATACTAATGCTTTAACTTAGGAAGAGTTCAGAAATCAATATTTGGTGGAGTAACCTTGAGAGTTTTTTTTATGGGATTCAGGTCTCGAAATTGGGCTGGCCATGACAGGGTCCTGATCTGGTGATACTCCATCCACACCTTTACTGGCCTGGCTGTGTGGCATGGAGCATTGCCCTGCTGGAAAAAACACTTCTCAGAGTTGGGGAACATTGTCAGAGCAAAAGGAAGCAAGTTTTTCTTCCGGGACAACGTTGTACTTTGCCTGGCTGAGGTTTGTAAAAGACCATAAGGATTGAACCAAAGCCGACTGGAGGGTCTCCTAGTTCGTCTTCTCTGATGAGTCCAATTTCACAGTAGGTGCAAGACTCTGTGGCTTGTAGGCCTCTCCAGGTCTCCGTCTAACCATCAGACGACCATGTGTTGGGCAAAGCTGAAAATTGGACTCATCAGAGAAGACGAACTAGGAGACCCTCCAGTCGGAGGTTGCTCCATGCCACACAGCCAGGCCAGTAAAGGTGTGGATGGAGTATCACCAGATCAGGACCCTGTCATGGCCAGCCCAATTTCGAGACCTGAATCCCATAAAAAAAACTCTGAAATGTGATCAAGAGGAAGATGGATGGTCACAAGCCATGAAGAGAAGCCGAGCTGCTTGAATTCTTGCGCCAGGAGTAGCATAAAGTCACCCAATGGCAATGTGAAAGACTGGTGGAGAGCATGCCAAGACACATGAAAGTTGTGATTTTAAATCAAGGTTATTCCACCAAATATTGATTTCTGAACTCTTCCTAAGTTAAAGCATTAGTATTGTGTAGTTTAAAAATGAATATGAGCTTGTTTTCTTTGCATTATTCGAGATCTGAAGACACTGCATCTTTTTTGCTATTTTGACCAATTGTCATTTTTCTGCAAATAAATGATCTAAATGAAAATATTTTTATTTGAAATTTGGTAGGAATGTTGCCAGTAGGTTATAGAATAAAACTAAAATGTACATTTTACTTTAACACATACCAATAAATAGTAAAACCAGAGAAACTGATAATTCTGAAGTGGTCTCTTAATTTTTTCCGCGGCTGTATATATACACATACATACATACATACATACATACATACATACATACATACATACATACATACATATATATATTTATTTTAGGTTTTTTTTTTAATGTGAAGGTATGGTAGGTACATTTATCGTTGTTTTCTCGCTTAAAAAACGCAAAAAAACAAATAATGATAAAATAAAATACATATTAATATGTATCTACTGATCTGTGCTTTAAATGTGATTTTTATATGATTACAATGATCCCAAACATTTTTTAATCAAAATCGCTGAATTTGACCATGTCCTGTTCATACAGAGAGGAGACTCACCAGATGAGGCAGCGACAATCCCTCACACACTGGGTTGAGCGCATGCCTTTTGCTTTCTCTTGCTTCTCATCCCTGAAATATTCGTATTTTATTTTACAATTTATATTTGTATTTTATTTTTGTCGTTTGTATCCATAGATAAGGTAGTGTATTTCACGTATGTGTAGAAGCTATTTAGACATAAAATCACAGTGAAAAAGCATGGAAGGCATACCTAGCCTCTGCCTCACTGAAGGGGGCGTACGAGAGCCTGGAAAATGGACTTCCCTTCCAGTGAAGTTATAAATAATGGGAGACCAATGCCAGGGCTAAAAGGTTTGCTTCAAACGACGGAACATAAAATAACTCAATCGACTCCTCACATTCAAAGACAAACTGCTTTGAAAATATTTGGAACCTCAAGAATAGTTTTGGCTCTGGACGAACGGAATACATATTAGCAAGGGGAGGTAGGGGGCTTCTCACCCCTCATTCGCTAACATTACATCGATATCAAAGCCTTTGCTCCGTTGATTTCCCATTACTTATTTTAGTTTTTTTTTTTATTCGAAGGTATGGTAGGTAAATTTATCGTTGTTTTCTCGCTTAGATTTTTCAAAGGTTCCTGAGAAATAGACACTGTACTATCCGATAACACCGTTATTGTAACCAGCAAACATGGTTGTGATTTGCGATGCGTATGTCAGCGAACTGTCTGACATTAGCACGTTAGCCTACGTTAGAAAGCCTGACGTTTTTGAAGCGCACCAACGTCACTCCTGTCTAGTACGGCATCAAGGCATCTACAGACCCGAAGATGACATGATTACACGGGTTGGCCAAATGAACAAGCTTGGAATAAATATTTATGACAGCTTGCGTTCACAGATTACTTGGACGCCCCCCCCCCCCCCCCCCCGAAATATTTTTATTGCAGATCTCCATGAATCACACAAAAGAAAGGTGACAAGTTTGCATCCCTGGAATTCAGTCTCCCTGCTGAAAGTACCATCTGTGGCCTCATAAAAAAGTGCAACTCCTCCACCCGTCATCTGGACCCTCTTCCAACAAGCCTGGTTAAGAGCTGCCTGCCATCCATTGCTCCGTTGATTACATCAATACTCACCACCTCTCTCCTCTCTGGCACTGTACCATCATCATTTAAAACTGCTATTGGCAGACCAATGCTGAAAAAACCTGGACTGGACTCTGACAACTTCAACAACTACAGGCCTATTTCCAACTTGCCTTTTCTCTCCGAAGTTCTTGAGAAGATAGTGGCAACTCAACTCCAGGATCACCTGAAGGCCAATGATCTCTTTGAGCCATTCCAATCTGGATTCCGTCCTATGCATAGTACTGAAACGGCCATGATCAAGATTACTAATGATCTCCTCTGTGCAGCTGATGATGGACTTATCTCCATTCTGATTCTCCTTGATCTCAGTGCAGCCTTCGATACTATCTCTCACCATCTTCTGCTGGAACGTCTAGCTAATACCTGTGGTTTACCTCCTATCTCTCTGGAAGGACACAGTACGTACAAATGCTGAGTTGCAAGTCTGAGAGTACTGCTGTGACAAGAAGGGGGCCCCAGGAGTCTGTGTTAGGCCCCCTGTTGTTCATCATCTACCTCCTCCCACTTGGCACTATCCTCAGGCAACATGGTGTACAATTCCACTGTTATGCTGACAACACCCAGCTCTACCTTTCAACAAAGCCCACTGCTACACTTCCGCCAGCTGTACTTACTGCCTGCCTCCATGACATCAACTTATGGATGACACAAAATGACCTGAAACTTAATAGCAGTAAGACTGAGCTGCTAGTGGTTGGCTCCAAATCAGCTCTTGCTAAGATGGAACCTTTCGCCATATGTGTAGATGGCAGCACCATCCCTTGCTCCAACCAGGTCAAGAGCCTTGGGGCCTGATTTACTAACAGGATTGCGCCCATTTCTGGTGTAAAATAGCGGTCTTAAACATAAAACGGTATTTACTAAGGGGCGCAGCGCATATTAACGCCTGTGGGTGTGAACAGGGGAGGTTACGTGGACGTGGGTGGTAACGTAGGCGTGAAGCACACTTTAATGGGAGGAGAGAAGGTAAGTGCGCCTTATGATGTATTGCGTGGTATCTACTAAACTGCCTGGCGAGCGCAAGTCTCCGATTTGCGCGCTAATTCTCCGCCTCATAAAAGCACGTCTTAACCAGCAAGCGCATTTCCATTGAGTCTGAAAACGTTGATATGGCAGCAGTGATAACAGCAAGGCGAAGAAAGAAGACAGAGACAGTGCACAGAAATATTTTTTTTCAACTCGTATAACACATTTTCAGTTAAATGAACCACAAATCATTAAACGGTACAGGTTAAAAGCCACGCAATACTTCAATTACTGAACCAGATCAGAGACGACATCTAACACTCCAACCGGAGATCACATTCCATTCAATCAGTTGGTAGACTCTGGACAACATTGCAAATATTGGCATTGGATCATTTCAAACATTTATAGCATCAGCAGTTGGTATATCTCAGCCTATACTCAGCCAAATATTTACACAGGTACTCGACGCATTGCTACGGGCACTGGTCAATACATTTCCCCACTGCCACAGCTGAAATTAGAGACATCAAACAGGACTTTTTTTGAAATCGCAAACTTTCCGAACGTAATACGAACCATTGATTGCACCCACGTCCATATATATTGTAGTGAACCCATGTCCCTTGTAGAAATTATTAATCTCGCCATGTACACATCTATATTGTTATAATAGACAGTTTATGCATTAATGCCACCAATAGCATATTCTTTATAATCGTGTTCTCTTAAACATCTCGCTGTAGGTGATGGCGGGCAGAACAACAATATAGCAGCGCACACATTGAATCAGGTTCAGTGATTGAGCGAACGTGAACCAATATATCTATCTCCACTTCACTGAAGCTTCATTTTCTCTTCCTAAATAAATACCACGGGAAATGCGCAAAAACACCGTGCGTTAATGTGCGAATGCAGTTTAAGCAGCGGTCGCAATGTTAGTAAATCAGGCCCTATATAGGGCGGAGTGAACATAGTTTGCCCAGCGCAGATCTGGTTTGATAAATACCACGGGAAATGCGCAAAAACACCGTGCGTTAATGTGCGAACGCAGATTAAGCAGCGGTCGCATGTTAATAAATCAGGCCCTTGGTGACATACTGGACAATACACTATCATTCAGTGCACACATAAACAGTATGTCAACATGTGCCTTTTACCATCTAAGGAACATTGCACGGCTTCGCCCAGCGCTCACCCAGCAGAATGTAGAAGTCCTTGTGAATGCATACGTGACATCCCGCCTCGACTACTGTAATTCCATCTTGTCTGGAATCCCAAATAAGCTACTCCACCGGCTCCAACTCATCCAGAATTCTGCAGCAAGGCTTGTAACACGCTCTAAATCCACCAGCCATGTAACACCATTGCTTATGCAACTGCACTGGCTTCCAGTAGCCTACCGAATTCAATTTAAAGTCCTGCTCCTGGCCTACAAGTTCCTACACAACAATGCCCCCACAATCAAAAAGATATTTAAGCCCAAAAGTTAAAATGTATGCATTTCAATTACATGACAATTTTCCATCTATTTTGATCACATAACTCCAATGTAAAAAATGACATTTCAATCCATGTTTATTAATCATGTTCATTCAACATGAATAAATTAGATAAACTCAACATTAATCAATTAAATTGGACTTACTCAGGTATTATGCATAAACCCAATGTATTTGGTTAGATTACATGAACCTAATAATTTGAAAAAGCCACACATGTCAAATTGAAGTCAAACAAAGGTATCCAACTACTTTTGAAGTAAACAATCACTGTTTACAAAAACACAAGTTAAATATAATTTTGCGAAGAAGAAAGAAGGTAGGACATACATTAGAGCAATTCTCCATATTTATTAGACAACAAGGAGCCATATAATCAAGGAATTTAGAAAAGAAACAAAAAACTACTACCTTTATTGACAGTTGAGCAGTGTGTGAATTCAAAAACAACTCCTTAATTACTTGCACTTCAAGATAAAAATATCAGTTTTAATGTTTACCATGTTTTATCATGTGACGACACTATCTCTAGCATTCCGGGGACATCTAGGTCTCTGACCTCAGTTAGTAGTGCCAACAGCCCCTCTGACGTTGAATCTCACCACCAAGACTGCACATCAAATAGTAGCAGTGACACAATTGTTTTAAACTTTATTCCTCTAGTCACTCGAGCCCTCTCCTCCAGGGGAATTTGCATATTTTCTTTCAGAGGTGTCCTCTTCTCCAGTTGAACTCATGTCCTCTCCAGAGTCAAGGACCTATTCTTGGCCTGTAGTCTTCACTGTACCTCAGTTTTCGTATTCTGCTGAAATTCCGTAACAACAAGCAAATACAGAGTTCAGCGCAAGTGGTACTCTTCTTATCCCTCCGCCAAAGCTAAGATCGGATATTCTACAAGGAATTCACAATTCACACAAACCTGCAGAAAAAAAAGAAAGGGTGGAAGGGACAGATTAGCTGATCCAATATTGTAGTAGAGAAAACCCAACAAAAAGAGTTGCCTGAATATGAAAATTGAGGAAAAGTAGGCTATAAGTGACAATTCACACGCGACGATAAATGTAAGTTCATGGTCATGAATCCCCCCCCCCCAACAGCCGCCATTACCAACATCTTTGGACGTTTAAATACATTTGGAGATGGCAAAGTAAAGCATATATTCGAACTGTGGTTTATCAAAACAACCAGGGTTTCATAGATCGCCAGTACACTCCCGACAACAGGCTCTCACTCCCTACTCAACGGCTGGACGTGGACGGCAACCATTCCCTTGATTGCACCTAAACGGCCAGGAGCCAGTCAATCGCGGGGACATGCGAAATACGATAGCTAGCTACCTTAAATGCTTTGGCAGAGCCAATTTCGTTAACTAGTGTTAGCCACCTGACGTAAACCATGCCAAAATGCTAAAGGCACAACATAAGCCAAGGGATTTGCGATACCATTGTGAAAGCAATACATAGCATATGGTGTTTCATGACTATTTTCCTAGCCAGGTTACCCAGCTAGTTAGCTAAATCGTTAGCTAGTGCTAGTTACAGTGCTAGATAACTCGCCTAAATGAATAAAGAAACGCTTATATTCAGTAACAGAAAATATATTCTAATGTTACCCATTAAACATGTGGACATCTAATAAATAATCTGTTTCTAGTTAACCTAAACGGATAAAAAGCTTACCAAACTCGGTCCATCCATCAGCACGAGGTCTGTTGCATTGCTGGTTCTGGAATGAAAGAGTGGTGTGCCCCCTTGCGTGCTTCAGGTGGATCCAATTAAATCCAGTGAAACGATTAAATAGACTTAATGTGAATAAATCAGATTTCATTTCCTATTGAACTGGTTTATGTTGTATTTAATGTATATGGATGAATATAATATATGATGCACAGGGTTGGGAGGGTTACTTAAAAAATGTAACCCGATACAAGTACAGTTACCTGTTAAAAATTGTAATCAGTAACCTAATCCAAGTATCACAGTATTAAAGTAATGTAATCTGAATACTTTAAAATTACTTTTGGATTACTTCAATACTAATGTGAAAATGAAGAACACAGAAAAGAGACATCAATAAATTAGCTTTAACTAAAGTGTATTCTTTAAGTCAACAGCACAATGTAACCTTAGAAAAGAGAGGAGGAAACCAAGTTTTAAGAATCATACGTGCCCTGGGCTCCGTGTTTATTTTTTTTAAAGCTTATTTTACAAGAAAGAAAATTAAGAACATTTGAACAAATGAAGAACTGTATTTTTTTTTTTAACCTCAAAAGGGCCAAAGGCATGTGCCTCCATACTGAAGGCTTAAAGTCAATCAAAATGTAGCTTTGGGCAAAACATTCTGTTGTAACGGAGGAGGAGGACTTGCTCCATGTGTTCATCTGACATTCTGCTACGAGATGCGGTTAGTACATTTCCTCCGTAACTGAACAGACGTTCAACTGGGGCACTGGAAGGCAGAGTAGTGTTATATTTTATGAACAGCTTTTTAACCAAGGGAAATGCATGCAGGGAATCCATGGTCTTTACTATATCATCGAGGAAACGCCGAACCTCATCCTCCGCTGTCCCTCTATCAGCCCTGTTACTCTTTCCAAACACAAAGAACTCCTCATCTGATTCATCACTCTCAGAGATGGTGTTCATTTCAGCTGCAGGAGGTCCCCTAGATTCCAAAAGATGCTGCTTCCTGAATCACTATTTTACACATTTCCTCTTTTTTCTCGGGAGAGAGCCAACACAAACGAAATTTTGGCATGGTGGTTGTTGCCATTTTTGCATCATGGCTAATCAGCATGGCACCAAAGCGATTATCAAGAGCCTCAATGACTGCAGTGAGGATATTTGCTGTGTAGGTAACATGGGGCAATTTTTCAGAGAGCTTGGACTTGAGGCTTAACCTGTTATACCAGCAGGGCGAATGTCAGAGGAAACCAAAACCTTTACTTCCTGATTCACCAACATCTTGACAGTGTGTGTAAAAAATTTGAGGAAGATAGACAAAAGTTTACAAGTGCTACACATCAGTTTCCACATGGTGTCATTTTAGACGTCTCCAAGTGTCTCCTAACCTCTCCAAAGTCACCAAATACAAAAGTCACTGAATATCCAGCATTCAAACTTTTTTCTTGCCATCTGTACTACAGCAAACCAATTTGAATTCATTTCAATGTAAAAATTTGAATTGTACTGTATTTTCTTGTAAAAATATACATGATTGTCTATGGGCTATCCAAAACCTACCCAAACCTACCCAAATCCACTTAGAAGTACATTATCACATTATCATAAATGTTTTTTGTGGTTTTGAACTTATTTGAAGTGAAGCCTGTCCTGGTGTTTGTTCCAGTGGTCTCAGTCTTTCATAAAATAAAATCAAAATAAAAAAAATGTCAACACCAGAGCCCCGTTAGCCAGAACAATTACAAATGCCTCACATGTAATGTGCTGTTTCCACCTCCTACAACGTGGATGAGGGGTTGGTTTTTAGGAGGCAATGGGAAAAAAATAACTATTTACAAATATGTATAAAAAAACAATACATACAAATATAAAAAATCAGTGTCGGCACTTATGCCAATATCTGAAGCAACACCGCCCTGGGATGATGCACAGGGGCACATCACAAGCCTCACAAAGCCATATTGTGGGATTCTTGAACATTTTGCACCTCCTCCTCCCCTTGGAGGCTTTCAGGTTTGGATCATTGGACAGTTCACAGGCTTCTTTTGGGACGTGGTCTGTGGACGTGGCTGCCCCAACAGCTGCCTCGTTGGATGCCAGCTCCTTCCCAACTTGACCCAGTGCCACACACAGTTCAATCCTGAACTTCTTCTGAGTGAGGGGTTTCTGGTTCTTCATCTCTGCCATCTCTTTGTGGATGAGATAGCTGTTCACCACCGCATTGTCCACAAAGTGTAAAAAGAACTTCATGTACCAGCGCATTGTTTTCCGGGTCACAGTGTAGTACTTGATTAGAGCATCAGAGAGGTCCACTCCCCCCATGCTCTGGTTGTAGTGCTTGACCGGATCAGGCACAGGAAACTCCCTTCTGGACCAGGTACCATCTGGGTTGCGGACACGGCGCTGCACACACTGACCACTGTTCGCTTTGTGTATGGATGAACACAATGAAACATCACGTGTGTCTTTCCATTTTACGTACAGCAAGGGGCCCTCACGTATCCAGCGCATGTCCCCTCTGGCAGCCTTCTTGTGCAGCGCATTGTCTGTTGTCCGTGGAAACCCCACACGGTTCTCCCGGATGGTCCCACAGGCCCCAAAGCGCTGCTGGTGTAGATGTGTGAACAGTTTAGTGCTGGTGTAGAAGTTATCTACAAAGACATTGTACCCTGTGCCAAGATAGGGCACCTTGAGCAGGTTGTCAACCGCATCAAATGTAAGTCCATTGCCACTCTGAGACGTCGCCTTTCCCTCATAAATGGTGAAGTCACACGTGTAACCACTCTGGCTGTCGGCCAGGACGAACAGTTTGTAGCCCCACTTTGTGGGCTTGTCCTTCAAGTACTGTTTCATCCCGATCCTTGCCTTTGTGGCTACCATACGCTCATCAACAGCCAAGTTCTTATGTGGGTGGTAGTTTGCCCTGCAGGCTGTGAGGAGGTCATCGTGAAGAGGCTTCAGGCGGAAAAGGCGATCATAACCAGGCTGACCACGGAGCTGGTCATTTACCACATCAGCAGCTGGGTCACTCATGTGTAGATTTGCTGTGATCGCCTCATACCTGTAGCCTGGCATCACACTGCGAGGATAGGGAAACCTGAAAAAGTTTTCCTTCTTCCAAAGGTCCCTTGCAGCGGTCACCTTGACCAGGCCGAGATACATTACAATGCACAAGTAGTTGCACATCTCAGATGGAATGACTTCTGTCCATCGCATCTTTGCACCCGCCGCAATCTTTCGGGCAGCATATTTGTTTGTGTTGATACACAGGGTTGAAATGGAATTGTCTGTGAAAAACAGGTCGAATATTTCTTTTGGGGTGTATTTTTGCTGGGAATCCAGCTGTGGTCCAGGCGTCCTCTTAGGGCAGAACGGGAACTGTGGGGGGCACACGTCCTCCTCAGCACCAGCATTCCATCTATTCACCGGTGGGGCAGGTGTGGTGGGGGCCTCTGAAGGAGGTGGCAGTGGTATGTGTGCAGCTGCTGTCACTCTCCTTTTGGCCCTTGCAGGAATCTGTGAGGGGCACACATTCTCTTTAGAACCACCAGCATGCCCTCTATCCCCCAGGGGGGCAGGTCTCCTCCTCTTGGAAGGAAGCGGCCATGGTGTGGATGGTGTCCTGGAGGATGGCGCTACTCTCCTTTTGGCCTTCATCTGCCTCCGAGCTGGAGGAGGCATTGACGGTCCTGGGAGGTCAGGTGTGCCTCGTGCAGGGACATCTCTGAAAAAAAATCAATAGGCAAATGTTATAGAAGCAACCCAGTGAAAATAAAACAAGATTACTGAGTAAGCATAACTGAACATCTCCAAAACAACTGTAAAATATCAAAACACAACATGCAACTAAAAATAAGATATATGCAACATGGTCACTAGATCTTGATAGAATGGGGTGGGGTTAGGTGCTAATTGCTCAGTTGTCTGTGAGACAAAAGATAGTACATATCTAGATGTCTGGGTTACAGTGTCTGATAATACATACTAATGGGGATACTCTAATGCTGGTGGGATGAGAACAGGTGACAAAGGGTGAAGAGGGGGTCGTTGATAGCAGGAAGGGAGCTGGTTTATAGAGTTCCAGACGCTAATTGCTCAGTTGTATGTGAGACAAAAGAGAGAACCTGTAGACGCTGGGTAACAGAGTCTGATAATACATACTAATGAAGATACTCTAAGGTTGATGGGATGAGATCAGAGGACAAAGGGTGAAGAAGGGGGTTTTGATAGCAGGAATGAGGCTGGTGTATCGAGGTGCTAGTGGGTCAGGTGCGTGTCCGTAAGGCAAAGATTATAGACGAGTATATTCTCTTCCAGTCATATGAGCATTTCTTACTATGTAAACACCATTAGTTCCTTTATATTACTACTTTTATAACACTATTACTATGCAAACAGCAAACAAATAAGACCAGGAAAACCATGAGTACGTGATGAAGGCTGCATCCACCCATATAAAATTAGTAGCTCAGTCAGCTTGCTAGCATTCGTGCTTTCTAGGCAGATAATACTTGGTAATTATATTGTGGAAACAAGAGTATATTCTGTCATATCAGTTACATGACCATTCCTATCTATGTGAACAACAGTATTAGTTATATTCTATTACTACTTTTATAACACTATTACTACGTAAACAGCAAACAAATAAGATCAGGAAAACGACAATATAAAATAACCAATGCGTGCGTGATGAAGCCAGCATCCACCCATATAAAATTAGTAGCTCAGTCAGCTTGCTAGCATTCGTGCTTTCTAGGCAGATAATACTTGGCAATTATATCGTGGAAACAAACTTAAATGCATGCTCACAGTAGTAAATGCAGATATGTACTTACATGTCAAGGACACGATCAATGCGTTCATCCCAATCCAACTCATCGAGGGAATCAATGCTGGCGCCGTCTGAATTATCATCTGCCCACTCAAGGCACTCGTCTTCTTCACTGTCTTCAAACATGAACTCCAAGGCCTGTTCTGTGGTGTACTTCTTCATTCTCACAATAATATAATACAGTCTTAAATAATATAAACTTTTGGACTATAATAACTTTGAGCTGAACTCGGATGAAACTAGCGCTACCGTCTTCGCGTCACTTGACTGTCAGCTGTCGAAACAAACAGAGCAATGACCTGCGTCATTACGCACTGGCAATAAATCTTGTTTAGTCAGTTACGCATTATCCAATCAGACCTTTAAATTACCTAATGACAGGCAAAGGAGGTACCGTTTTAAACCTGAGAATAAGTACTATTGGATACAATAAGTGTCAATCAGTTTCTAGTAACTTGATAGGAGGAATCGCCATTTTCGTAAAACAATCAGAGATAACAAAGACGGGTAGAGATGCGTAGTACAAATGTAAATGAATGAATAACAAGGAATGAAATACACTGTGGCGAAAAATAACAGCACAGTTTCGTAGAGTTCATATATGGCTTTTATTATTAAGGTATTTTTCAGGAAAAAAACATTTGTCTTGGCCGCGAGCAGTTAAGGAAAATTCAAACACGTTGCTAAAAGAGGTGGGGGGAGGTCCGTGTAACGCCAGCGTCTCATGCTGTATCAAGGGGTTAAGATGGTTGGAATGAGGAACCCAAGATAGCACTTTTTCTCCCCCTGTAAAAGATCGATTGAGCAAGTGGCTGTAACACAGATACATATTCCCTGAGAAAAGTAATCTCATGGATGTGTAACCTAGGCACTCCAAGCCTTCCGCAGATGTCGCACAGCTGATCCTCTGTAAGTCTTATCAATTTAGAAATGGCCAAATATTCAGAGCTCCATCTTGTGACACATGGAACAGAAACCCTCATATTGGCAATGTCTGGCACCGCTTCTGCAGCTGCTGATGACCGATGTGCCTTATTCCAGATGGAAGCACACTTTCCCATTGCGCTTCGGTACATTTTCAGGGATGGCCCTGTTGATGCTGCTTTATCCACCCCATTGGTGGCAATCAGGTTGAGTGTGTGCGCTGCACATCTTTGATGAGGGGGAAGAGAAAAATGAAGCTCCTCATCTCCCTCCATCTCCAGAACTGTATCTATATCTACAAACCTAATTCCATTATCCAATTCATCTACTACTGCCTCCTCAGTTGATTCAAATTCACGGAAAGCTTTAACAAAGTTACTCCCGTTGTCTGTAACTGTGGCCCTTACTTTGCATTGTATTTTGTATTCAGCATGTATTTCACTAATTTTTGCAGCAAGGACATTGAGAGTATGACGTCCCTTCACTCTTGCACAGGCCAATGCTGCAGACTTCCTCTCCATGGTTTCCTCCTCAATCCAGTGGCATGTCATGCCAAAAAAACTTGGGTTATGTGCACTCCACAAGTCTGCTGTTGTGCACACATTTGTCACTTTCTGCAGTTTTGCAGTCAAGATGTCTTTCATGGCAGCAAATTCCCTCCCAATACGCTGTACTAATGTCTTCCTGCGCATTACTGTTTTGCCACCACTGATTCCCTCTACAAGCCTTTTGAAAGAGGCCTGCTCAACCAAGGAGAAAGCCTGAACATCGTCAATAACAAATTCAAATATAAGTCTACTGACTGTACTTTGGGATGTGCTACTCTGCCCAAATGTTAGTTTTGATTGTTTGGAGGGAGGAGGTAAGGTCTCTTGTCCATCCTGTTCAATGATTCCAGATCCACTTGGCTTGTCATTGGTAGGCAGTAAGTGATTTGCATGCTTCCTCTGGGGGGAAAAAAGAAAAAAAAATGCAGATCAAACATGGGTAAGTAAAGGAAAGAAATACATTTTTGAGGTGTATTTTTGCCATGCATTATTAGCACACATCTCAGATTGATGAGAACATATTTCCTCAACTAGGATTTCTTAGGAGGACTTTTAGTACCGTATTTTCCGGACCATAAAGCGCACTTAAAAGTCTTCAATTTTCTCAATAAACGACAGGGCGCCTTATTTAAGCAATAAGGTTCGAGAGGCAGTACTGTCTCGAGTACCTTATTGCTTTTATAACTCGGTTGCCAGCGACATTATAAATATTAAGTCAAATGAAATTATAAAATAGTAAGCTGCCTTTCAGCACAAAAAAGTTGTAGCCACCAAACATGTATCGCATTTCAGTAGCCTAGAGAAAATAGTCCCCCTTTGTGTGGATGTTGCTATGCAACAGACAAACAGCATTGGAAACATCAGTCTGTTAGCCTTGAACCTAAAGTTTGTTGATGATTAGCTAGGAGATCGACATTGATCTCGCACCATTTTATTCATTCACATTGCTCATTTTATAAAGTTTCCATTAAAATAACAAAAACCGACAATGGGACACTTTCAACTTGGTTAATATTTGTTTATATTGATTTGGATATCCCCACTACTAACTCAATGGATTTTTTTTGTCTAAGCGTTAGCAGCAACCTGCTACAGTTAAGAGATACAATACTCAACATTTTGAGTTATTGTGAATACGCTATCGTTTGATTTAGAGGTATTAGACTGTTTATGTCCCTCTCTAATATACAGGGCCGGCCCTTCCTACAGGCACCGGAATTGGGGTGGCAAAAAAACGGCCAAGCAAAAAAATAAATAGTAAGGCTATAATCGCCATAATGTATATCAGAAATGAACAGAAAGGCGAATTATTCTGAGACGGCTCATGTTACCATGGAAACAATAAACGAAGCTATCTAAAGTAGTTGCTGAATATCAGAAATGGCTAATAGAAACGTTTTGTGAAATTACTGTTTTTTGAAAAAGAACTGCAGTACTTTACTGTAGAACTGTTAAGAAGTTGTACAGTCCGGTGGTCATTATCTTAAAATAAATCCCCCACGGGACGAACAGTAGCCTACAGGTTAGCTAAATCATTTTAACCTTAGCTAACTGACGTTAGTTCTGGTATTTATTTCCAAATACAAGTAAGTTAAGAAAAGTGAACTGTTGTTTATGATCATCTAGAAAATGTACATTGTAACTGTAGACAAAATGTACTATAAACATAATCTACTATTTAAAAAGATCAGGTTAATGTTCGTCATCCAACTGTCATAACTATCAGCTGTTAACTGTCAGTTGTCGTGTTAGTTAGAAATTTGGGTCTTACCTGTAAGTGCTTCTTTAAATTGGACGTGGATTCCTTGGATAGGGACAGCATGTTCACTGCAGGGAGGCATAAGCTGCATTGCACAGTGATATTACTTCCATTTTCAGATTTCATCACAAAAAAGTGGCGATATTTCCAGCCATTAACTGCATTTTTTGAGGAGCTCATCATATCGACTTCACTGCTGTCTTCTGGGTTGTCTTCTCATGGATTATTGTGAAGTGCGCGTGTCCATTTAACGCATTTTTTTTGCGCGTGTCCATGATGTTCTTAATTTTAAAATCTATAATTTGTATTTTATTTGTGTAATCCTGTTTGTAATCCAATTTTTTCATTAAAGTATCTGTAATCCGAATACATCCTTTTTTTTTGTAATTGTACCGGAATACATTTCCCTTTTTTTTGTATCCCGATTACGTACCGCCGTTACATGTATTCCGTTACTCCCCTGCTATTTATCTATCTATCTATCTATCTATCTATCTACCTTATCTTCAGACAGAAAGTAACGTTAATCTCTTGAGGGAAATATTCGGATTTATTGCTTCCTTCATTATTCACAGCAAAAGAAATAATGTTCATTGCATTTCATAAATGTATTACCAGACTCTATGTAAAAAAAAATATAGGCCTACAAAATGGAAGCCAGATCTCGTTCTGAATTTTCGGTGCGCGCATACACCCGACACCATTACAACCTCACACAGTGGAACAAACAAGCACAACAAACCCACAAAACACCCCACAACACTTTCAACAATGTTCAGGGTTCACATATTCTGTGATCTCCGGGAAGATGCTGTGTAATGGTGGCTGCGTGCGTGCGTGTGTGAATGAATGGAGTCACCGTCTCTCACCGCATTTCGCGGTAAAACAGTGTGCAGTGTTCGAAACCGTGAGAAGGGAAATGTTCAGCTTCTCACAGGCACGCAGCCATAGCCAAGTGTGCTGTCGGAATTTCCCAAATCCACACGAAAGCAAAAAAGGTGTTCATTAATAAGGTGGAGATATTTTCTTACGTTGAACTTCCGAAGTCCGTAAAACACATTTAAGAAGTCACTTTTTTTTTTATCGAAAAATAGCCACCGTAAGTGTGAAGACTGGTCACAAGTAGGAGAATGAAATCCAGTAGGCCTAAGTACATTTCATAGTTCTTAGAGATTGGGTTCAGTGTTTATTTATTTATTTATTCACTTACATTTGCAGTGTTCGTGTACATTTACAATCACATTCAGTCATTTAGCAGACGCCTTCATCAAAAGTGATGTACAAGGGAGAGAACAGTCAAGCTACGAGCAATATAAACCTAGTGTATTAATAAATACTGCCTCGTAGAATCATGACTATACATGTGAAACGTAATTGTTAATGATACAAATATTTTCGTATTTATTACAGTGCATGAAATGCCCTGTATTGTTATTCCTAGGCATGTTGTTCTTCTTATTCTTCTTACCTTTTTCTGCGATTAATTCAGCCCGAACCGTTTAACGTAGAAACTTCATTCAAACTTGTAAAGGACACTTATGCTATGCATTTTTCACTTTTCTAAACTTTATACTTTTTAAGATATTAAATAAAAACGAATCTAAATTTTCCCATTGACTTACATTGGGCCATTATGACATCATAATAGGGTCTTTAAACTGGCTTACACCTGTGCTCCACTGACACCTGCGCCAAATCCAAGGAACCTTTTCTCTGTCCCTCTCAATTTAACTGTAACTAGGAACATTAAGACACCTTCCATTCTCTACTTTTTTCTCTCTCCATCTCTCCATCTTTCTCTCTAACCCTCTCAGTCTACTTTCTCTCACACTCAACTCTCTTCTTCACTCCATTTTTATCTCCTTTTTTCAATATTTTCACTCTCTTTTTCTCTTTCACTCTTCTTTCCTTCTTCCACTTTTCTTTCCTTTCTTCACTCTCCTTTCTTCTTTCACTCTTCTATCCTTTCTTCTTTCCTTCTTCAACTATGATTTCCTTCTTTCACTCTTCTTTCTTTTCTTCTTCCACTCTTCTTTACTTTCCTCACTCTTCTTTCTTTTCTTCTTTCCTTCTTTCACTCTTCTTTCCTTCTTCCACTCTTCTTTCTTTTCTTCTTTCCTTCTTTCACTCTTCTTTCCTTCTTCCTCTCTTCTCCCCTTTCTTCACTCTTCTTTCCTTCTTCCACTCTTCTTTCCTTTCTTCTTTCACTCTTCTTTCTTTTCTTCTTCCTTTCCTAACTTTTGCATTTCATGCACTGGTATTTCCTTCAGGAAATGCATTTTCTAGTTATTATTATTATTATTATTTTAATCCGAGGATGTCTGTAGAGTTGACATGAACGCAATCACCAACGGGTTCTCACAAATTCAACCGTTAACCCTTTTTACCACAGTGTTTTTTCAAATGTCAATTCTCAACGCGATTCCTCAAAAAACCACAAGATGGCAGATGGGGCCAAGTTTTGCAGCAAGTTTTCCCTTGTTTTTCAAGCAATTAATGTTTTTTTCAGCGCATATGAGGTTACAAAGGCTTAAAAAAAAAAAAAATCATTTAAAATCAAGGACGCATCGCACATGATTGCAGATGGTTTAATTAGACTCTGGGGATGAAGCTTCACGCCTGGATATGCATAGGCTATAATGTGTATGTGGCAGAGAATCATGCCAATTATGAATCATGACCCATATTGAAAGAGAGTCGCTGGGGGGTCCAGTAGTCCCAGGGAGGAACCAAAGTTGATCTAAAAGCATCATCATTGCACATTTAAATGATTCTGAGTGTTTTGCAGCCTTTTCCCTTGTTTTTCAAGCAATTAATGTTTTTTTCAGCGCATATGATGTAACGAGGTCGTTTCAAAGCTTAAAACAAAAAAATCAAAGGAGCATCGCACATGATTGCGAAAGGGTTCATTCGACTCTGGGGATTAAGATACACGCCTGGAAATGCATATTATGTGTATGTGGCAGAGAATCATGAGAAAAACTGTGTTTTTTTTAAATAAAAAGTAGTATTTTGCACTACACTATTTTGAACAAAGATGAGACGTCGTTGTGTGGTGAGAACTGATAGAAAATCGATAACAACAATCGCCGCCATTTTCTTTATTTATTGGTGCCGCAATAAACAAAGCAGGATTCCAGTCAATGGAAACATGGCCTCTCCCCCCCGGTGATTGTTGTTGTTTACTGATTTTCTATCAGTTCTCACCACTGTTATGTGCCTGGCTAGGGTCCGACAACCTAAACAAAAACAAGTTGGAGGGAATAAGGAAATGGCAGACAACGTCGGATGAGGGAAAAATAAACGATAATTTATTATGATTAAACTAACCCAAAATTATATTGAATAATGGAAAAAATATTAAATCAAGGAAAAACGGTGAGACAACAAAATAGACACAACCCAAAAGCTCAAAGTAACAAAGAAACAAAGAAACAAACGGGCCTTAAGAAACAGGCCTCCAGGAATCCTGGGCCTCCATCTCGGACTCTCACTCCGATACTGGTGGAATGTCTGGCGGCCTAGGCGAGGCAACGAGGCTTCTAGCGCAGCAACCCTGGTGGCTGCAAACATCAATGCGTCTTTCCAGGAACGCTCTCCCGGGTGACGTCACGAAGCGCCTTTTAATGGACTGACTCCGGCCGCCCACCCAATAGGGAAGCAGCAATTAGGCCGCTTGCTGGGCTGTCTGCAAAACACGGAACACAGGATGGTATACACAGGCCAAAAAATGTTCAGGGACGTAACAACCACACGACGACGTCTCATCTTTGCTCCTTGAATGTCAATATGTAATGGTATGGAGTTATTGAAACTTACTACGTGTAAAAATGACTAGAAATTGAATGTTTATTTTTCATTGAATGTTAATATAAAGTTGCACTGGGTGCCTTTAAGGCAGTGACACCTGCCGTAGAGATTTTTTTAGCATTCTAAAGCTGGTTTCTCCAGACGGCTGTTTCTCACTGTTTTGTTTAAAACATGGTTCTGCACATTGCATAAAAAAAGCATGAATGGCTGAAATGAAAGACACTAGGGCCACAATGGGTGGTTCTGGGAAGCTTTTTTTTTATTATGTCATTTTAGTTTACATTTCAGAGCACCAAATACAAATATTTTCTGTATAGTTTCAGCGTAGAACTGGGTTGACCTAGAACACTAACATTAACATTTTCTGATTCAATAACTTATTAACAATATCTTATTGGACAGTTACACATCTGACAGTGAGTGTAAAAAATGAAAGCAGACTTTTACAATTGTTATCAGGAAGCCTGCCCTGATGATGGACTCAGTCTTTTGGAAAATAAAATCAGTCCTTCCCAGCAGCTGCCAGCTGCTCACACAGAGCCTTTCTGAAGCTCTTCATCTTGAGAGGCTTCTGCCTTTTCACCTGTGCCATCTCCAAGGAGATAATGAAGCTGTTCACCACCACAATATCTACAAAGTGCAGAAACATCCTCTTGTACCACTGGTTTTTTATCGGGCCCACAGAGAAGTACTTGATGAGGGTGTTAGAGAGGTCCCCCCACCCCCCCATGTACTCGTCGTACTGCTTGACCGGGTCAGGCAGAGGAATCTGCCTCATGGTCCAGCCTCCATTAGGGTTCCGGACACGGCGATTCATAAACTCCCCACTGAAGGCTTTGTGGATCGTGGAACACATGGCCACGTCATGCCTGTCCTTCCACTTCATATAAAGCAGGGGGTCCTCACGGATCCAGCGCATTTCCCCTCGAGCAGCCCAGCTGCCCAATGCATTCTCCGCTGTGCATGGAAACCCCACACAGTCCGTCCGGATCATCCCACAGGCCCCAAAGCCAAGCTGGTGGAGATGGCTGAAAATCTTGGTGCTGGTGTAGAAGCTGTCCACAAACACATGGTACCCCGTGCCGAGATGGGGCACCTTGAGCAAGCCGGCGACTGCGTCAAAGCTCAGACCATTACCACTCGGAGACTGCGCCATTCCCTTGAAGACCGAGATGTCGCACGTGTAACCATTCTGGCTGTCGACCAGGACGAACAGCTTGTTACCCCTGCTCGTGGGCTGCGTACCCTTGGCTACCAGGCGCTCATCAACTACAAGGTTCTGCTGTGGGTGGTAGTGTGCCCTGCAGGCCACGAGGAGGCCGTCAAGAAGAGGCTTCACGCGGGAAAGGTCATCATACCCAGGCTGACCACGGAGCTGGTCATTCACCTCATCTGCAGCTGGGTCACTCATATGTAAATATGCAGTGATGGCCTCATACCTGTCGACTGGCATGACACTGGAAGCAAAGTCCAACCAGAAATGGCAATCCTCACTCCAAAAGTCCATGTCAGATGTCACCTGGACCAGGCCGATATACACCACAAGGCTCAAGTAGTTGAGCATCTCATCTGGCGTCACGTCTGTCCACGGCGGCCTTGAACCCGCCGCAAGCTTCCGGGCAGCGTATTTGTTGGTGTTGGTGCACAGCGTCTGAAGGTCATCAGGTGTGAAATACAGCTTGAAGATTTCCAGGGGGCTGTATGACTTCTGGAAATCGAGCTGAGCGCCAGGCGTCCTCTCAGGGCAGAATGGAAACTGTGGGGGGCACACGTCCTCCTCAGAACCATCATGCCACCTGTCCACCAGTGGGGCGGGTTTGCTCCTCCAGCCAGGAGGCTGCGTTGGGAGAGGGGTGGGGACAGATGCACTCATTGGAACCTTTGAAGAAACACTGGGTAGTTGGGGAGAGAAGAAATTGGCAATCAGACTACTTTCCCTTCCTAGGGTTCAGACTAGGTTGGGTTCAAGTAAGGTGGTCGTCCGAAGATCACGGAATGGTGTGCCGTTTCCAGACTTAAAAAGATTATATCTATAAGATAGGCAAATGGAGTGTGTGAAACAGAAAAATTTCATTATTTATTTTTACATACAATTGTGTTTTGTACCCATTGCATAATGTACCCATATGATGAATATGGCAAAATAAATACTGTAGATACAGATATGCAGCAGGCAATTATTTATTAAATTGCAAAGATATGCTTTCTCAATGCTCAATAGGTGCTGTGTGCTGCTTTGAAATGGATAAATAAAGGTGTTTTAAAGAAACTATTAATACCTGTCAGTCACACATTGCGCACAGGACAACTATGGCCACCAGAGGGTGCCAGTGTGAAACATTGGTCAGTCCCTCCAGAATTTTTATGAGATTTTCTTATCCAAATTGCAGCGTTAGTTGTGCTGATTTTCCAGAAAGAAAATGAGAAATTTTGCCATTTTTGTTTCTTTTTACTCCCCACTTAAACTTCACATTCACAGAAAACAAACTAATGAGAGTTAAAAGAAAGAAATCACAGCAGATAGACAAAAATTGGTAATTTCCTCGCTTCAAAAATGTTATTGTAATTAAGTTTAAATAAAATGTCTTCTCTTGCATTGAACCGTTCAACTCGATTCCAAAATGTATTTGGAACAATAATCACGAGTAATCTTATATCTACTAATATTATTGTATAAAGAAAACTAAACAGAAGATATGACTATTCAAAATGTGTTGACCATTCCTGGCCTTAATTCGCAGATACTCTATATATATATTTGCAGAATTAAAAATAGGTAGGCCTTAACAGGAATTCTCATTTTAGAACTCCTAGCAAGATGGAGAAGTCTTCTCGGATCTTATCTTATTATTCAAGTTAAATCATTTTTTGACTTTTATCTAAACATTTTCAGGAAAAGTGACTTTCTCGTCTCCCTACTCTAGTCTGAAGAAGTATTTGTGAGGTGCAGTTCCCCCGGGTGAAGTCGCCAAGTATCTTACAGTGAAGTTTGTTTTGACTTTTAGACAAATTGAACACATCAACACGTCTTGGAACCACTGGGAGCCGTTTCTCCCCACTGCTGAGGCAGGACTGCTCACACTTGAGTCCTTGGCCGTGAAGGAGCACGGGATGAAAATGCAGGAGCCATGGGTTGTTTCCAAAGTTGAGGGCATATTGACAGAGTAGTCTGAACATGACACAGCTGTAGCCAAAGATGTATAAGAGACAGAACCTTATTCACTTGATACATTTCATGTTTCATATGTTCAATAAATAATATAGTGCAGACAATGGAGATGAAGCAAACTGTGCATCATAGTGAACATTAGACATCCTCACATGAAATAAAACATCCACACAAAATAAGGTCCCTCACACCTTAAACACCTGTATCTTTTCCACTAGCCATTCAGGATATACCCTATGTTGTTATGTGTATCAGGCTGAAAAATGGAAGAAAAACTTTCATGACATTGCAAGCTTTACTGCCAAAGACACCAGTTAGTGTCAAAAGGGTTGTTGGTGGTGGTTGTTTTGTGTTCAGCATCCAAATAGGCAGTCCATACACAATTAAACAGATTCCAGTAGGAACAGGTCGGCCACAAGAGATCAATCAACACGGAGAATCGCTTTTACATGATCCCTCTTCACTCGCAGATTGTACTTTTGTTTGAGCACCTGCCACCTGCCAACTCAAATTGAGCACTTCCGTTATCACTACCACGTCCATAGACATGAATGTACGTTTATATGTCTATGTCCACATCAATCACGGAGTAAGTACATTCCCTTTCTGGACACCTCATAGAAATGATCTATGCTGAAAAAAAATATTTTACAATTAGTCTGTCGCAGCAGCAGAGTTTGTGGTGGGGGCAGGGGGGGCACTGTTGGCTAAAACGAGTGATTGCATTGGTTCAAAAATGTGTGGAATTTTATGTCTGCCATGACTAGATATTTTATAAATATTTTAAATAGCACAATACAACTTAATGGTGGTAGGTAGGCTAGTAGCCTACATCTGAGTTCATGTTACTGCTGTAGTAAAAAAAAATGTGGCGGGCAAGAAAACATTCCACAGCTGTCTACAACTGGAATTTACACAGGAACCGACCACCTTTCATTCAAGATAGTTTAATATCTCCGCTTTTAAATTGTCTGACTTAGGTAGTAAAATGCAAGACAGTTGTTTCTCGGTTGGCTGTTCAAATCGGCGAGGAGACAAGCCCGGGTTGTGTGTTTATCGTATTTAAAACTTGCCTACGTTGCTGCCAGCTTAACGTACGTCTTCTGGGTCAACTTTTTCTCAGACCGTGTAGTAGCCTTACTTTTGGAGCTGGCAATAAAAGCAGTAACCCTGCTTTTCTTGCCTCATTTATCAGAATAACTTCCTCAAACGGGAATATATCAAGAAATAAAGTCAAGAAACAAAGCATCAACATGATTAAAATTGGTTTACCCGGCTTTTGCTCTGATATTGTGACAAGTACCTTAGCATGTAGGCTAGGCTACGGTATGTTGTCATCCAACTGGTAATGCTACAATGCCAGTTGAAAATATATGGGAAGATAATTTCAGTTATAATTCCTAAGACCAGGTGTTCGTACTTGTTTAAACCGGGAAATTGTGTCAAATGATAAAGAGCAGTGTTTGGTAGGCTAAAGGATTTGTGCACAGATGCTTCACAGCAACATTGCTGAAAAGGTGCAGGAAACTGGGTTTTTTACTATAATTGCGGAAGAGGCTAGGTCCTCCAAACCTGAGCAGCTGTCAGTGTGCATACGATATGCTGAGGAACTTGAAATAAAGTTTTTTGTGTTTTGTGGATTGCTCTGCATCTCGCAACGCGGCTGGGATTGTGGAGGCCATCTACAAAGCGCTTGACATGTATGGTCTGAAAAACATCCCAATTGTGCCACAGAGTTACGACGGTGCGTCTGTCATGTCAGAACATGTGTCTGGTGTTCAGAAGCGCATCAAAGACACTCATCCCTACGCAGCGTGCATCCACTGCTTAGCGCACAAATTTAATTCAGTGCTTGTGGAGAGCTGTTCCGTGAACCGAAGTGTGAAGTCATTCCTGAGGATTATTGACAATGTGTATTCACTGTTTTCGGAACCGTCAAACCACTATCGATTTATTGAACTCCAAAAATCTTTGAACGTGAAAGTAACTGAAGTGGTTCAGCCCAGTTAGACGAGATGGGCATGTAAGTGGAGATGTGAAAAGTCACTACTCTGCGATTACGCAGTGTCTGAGAGAAATTAGAGAAGAGGGGGAGAAGTGGTCAGCGCAAGCCAGTGGTATCCATACCTTCATGACGAGAATGGCATTCATTACCAGCCTCGTTGTGTTTGAGGAGATACTGCGTGTGATCCATGTGATGCACAAGGGCCTAGAGTCATCCAACTGCACACTGTCCGAAGCTGCTGCGCCCACGTTTCCAGCGCAACTCCTATAGTTCACGTCCTGCATTTGAAGCAGCGATCTCTCAGCAGTCATCAGTGCAACAGATAGCTAAGGCTCATATTGTTGATAACCACTCGGTTACATCAGCATTTAGCGAGGTGTGCACGGCTTTGCTATTGTTTCTTACCGTACCTGTGACCGTAGCCACAGCATAGTGATCATTTTCTAAACAAAAGATAATTAAGACCTCCTTAAGAGCAGCATGGGGCAGGAGAGACTGAGTGGATTAGCTACCCTGGCCATCGAAAGCATCCGGGCCAGGGAGTTGAACATTTCTGAAATTGTTGATCATTTTGCTCAACGCAAGGCTCGTAGAATGCCATTCTAAACGTCATACATGTTACGTTTTTTAATACGCCTAATGCTACTTGTAATGTATTTTTTTCACTTCAATGCCGTTAAAAGAATAACTTACTTTGCGCATAGGCCTACGTGATATTGTTGGAGGAAGTTTGTTTTGTAATTGGTTGCAGCAGACGAGGCGCTGTCGAGCGGCTGTTCCCATAAATCCATGTAAATGTTTGTCATTCACAATAATGTTTGATAACCCCCTGAAGAAGTTGTATTAATGTTTTCCCATGTGTTGTCTATCTGCTCATTATACACTGTGTCTCCAAAATCAGTTTGATCGATGAAATACTGTGTTCATTGGTGTTTTCATGACAACATATTGTACCAACCCTTAATGTGTATTGTACATCATAAGTACATTTGCCTGCGCCTCACCAAGATGCACTATCAATAATTTCACGTGGCAGTATGACGGCAATGGAGTCAATTGATAAGGTTTGCACTCGGGCCCGTCAAGTCATTGTTACGCTGCTGGTCTCAGCTTCTACGATGAGTTTTTTCTTTTTGCCCCACCCCCCCCTACTCAAATGTCAAACTCCGCCTAGGGTCTGTCGTAAAACGCTATTTTGCCTGGACTAATTAAATAATGGCCCTGGAATGTCTTTGTGGCCCACTACCCCCAGAGGTTTTCTCGCCCCACCATGGCCCAATAGAGATCACTGAATCACCATTGCTTATCATATGAATAGCTGTCATTTGCTAATAGGTGGGTCCTTAGGATCAGAAACCTCACTCGCAGACTTAAATGTGCAAGAGATCAGCTCTATTCTCCTTACAAAGTGCTTATCTAGATTTTATTTTCAAACTGTATATATTTTTTAAGTAAAGGGTTCAAGGTTGCTGGGGATGTTCTTTTTATCTGTCTAGGACCAAAACTCACAGAGCTTTAACAACAAGATTTTTTTCCCACAAGTGGGAAAGGACCTCTTAAGCGCTAAGCAATGCAGAAGTGACCATGGTTTAGTTCACATAAACTACTTATAGTGAATGTGTTAATTGTTTTACAAAAGTATATATGGTATTGAAAGAACTGTGAAAATGATCGGAAGTTTAATTCCTGTTAAAATCTACATCACACATATAAGACTTGAAGAAGATTCCATAAATGGTAATGATCCATTTTCATGGAATATTGTGAGAATACTGTATATGCCGTATTTCAGAAGAGATGAGTTTAAAAACTTTAACAGCCCATTCAAATGTTGCCATTCTGACTCTCAAACAAACAGCAGGTTGTCTCATATCTGTTGCAAGTTATCTCTGTATAAAAGTTACATTACAGCACAAAGATGGTGCAATCTCTGATAAGAGCACATACAGTAAAATGCTGCAATGTTAAAAAAAATGAAATTCACATAAAATTCATCTACTGATGCTTTGGTCTTAGTGTTGAATGTGTGCCATCACACAGATATTGCACAGAGATGCTCGTCACTTCCCTGAAGTGGCCACATAAAGTCTTGTTCCTCTTTTAGACTACATAAAACCCTTTGGACAGTTTTGTGGTCGATCTCAACTTCTGGGCATCAACATCTGTGTTTGAAAATAAAAACCCTGCTGCTGAACTGTTGATATTTCATCCAGAGGACCAGAGTTTGTTTCACAGAAACAGAGGCATGATTGTGTCAGTGAACGCCTGCTGTCCTTACGAGGGTGAGCTGCTCCCCAGAGTGCTGCCTCCTCTGATTATCATAGAGTTCCTGCTGGGCGTCCTGGCCAATGGCTTTGCCCTCTGGGTCTTCTGCTGGCACATGAGGCCATGGAAGAGCAGCACCGTCTTCCTCTTCAACCTGGCCCTGGCCGACTTCTTCCTCAACGTGGTGCTGCCATTTCGTGCCAGCTACTACCTCTCCGGACTGGACTGGAGGTTCGGCTGCATCTTCTGCCGCATCTTCCTCTTCCTGGTGTCCCTGAACCGTGGCGGCAGCATCGCCTTCTTGACGCTCATCGCTCTGGACAGGTACGTGCGCGTGCTGCACCCCCACCACCGCCTCAACTCCATGTCCATCGCCAAGGCTGTGGGCATGGCTGTGGTGGTGTGGGTGCTCACCGTCTCCATCAACGTCCACCTTCTGATGGCTCCACAGCACCTGGTGGTGGGAGGTGCCACACAGTGCGAGAGCTTCATGGTGTGCCTGGCTTTGGACCCTGCGTCCCTCTGGTACAAGTCTGTCTTCATGATCTCCTTCTTCGTCCCCCTGGCACTGATCCTTGTCTGCTCGCTCCGCATCGTCTCTGAGCTCAGGCGCAGGCATTTGGATCGCTACGACAACATCAAGATGGCCCTCTCCTCCCTCGTCGTGGTAGTGGTGGTGTTCGTTGTCTGCTTCCTGCCCAGCAACGTGGCCCAGATTCTGATCTGGGTGAATGTTGGGTCGCAGAGGACATGCAAATCTGTGGAGGTGGTCAATGTGGTCTTTTACACCACGCTGACCCTCACCTACCTCAACAGCATGCTGGACCCTGTGCTCTACTACTTCTCCAGCCCCGCCTTCATGCGGGTGTGCAGACAGCTGGTGAGACTCCAGAGCACAGAGGGAACAGTGGACACAGGGGAGGACGGAACTTAAGACAGCAGCGCCCAGGCTGACAGAAAGAAGTGAAAGACTTTTCACTCATGCTGTCATGTAGTGCTTACTGTTTTAAAGGTCCTATAACAGGAATATTCAGCATTTGTGATTATGTGATTTACACAATGTACATATGAATTTAGAAATATTGTATTTTTCTCATTTAAAAACATAAAATAAACTAATAAATATAAAATGAACTAATTAACAAATTAACTATTGAAAGAAAATATTAAAAACACATAAGGCCTATTTTGCAAGCACCAAACATGTATTTATGTATTATTGTGTATAAATGTATTAATAGATGTACACATTTTGAATAAATGTCTATTTGATGTCACCTATGGAATATATTCTGATCTGATATTCTACATTACACGTATCAAGCATGAAGAAGGTTCTATTAATTGGTAATTATTTTTAACATGTAACATAAATTTCAGAATAGGGATGAGGAAAGAACTTTTACAACCGATTACAATATCTGTTTTTGACTCTCAAACTAAATACAGCTTGCCATACAGCTGTTGAAAGGTATTTCTGTACAGAGCTTAATGGCATAACAGCTAAAGGAGATGGTGCAACTCTTAGAAAGGCCATAAGATTTTGCAATGTTGTATGAAAACGCCACATTCACATGAAATTCATCAAAAGGGTGTCGACAGTTTGACCTCTGGCACCTGAACATGGGAAAACCTGTTGCCAGCCATTGCATTGTTAACATGGATAAAGTAAAACCATGTTCCAGTGACTGCATTGGAATATCCAGCGCCTGCATCCAAAGCCAGGTACAAGTGAGGAACAACACTCAAGCCTCCGTACAGTATGGAGTAGTGAATCTATTCAATAAGAGAAAGTGAAAGGCTGGAATGCTGGTTGGGCATGTTAGGGGGTTAGAGGTGTTAGGAAAGGAACGCAACAGGTCTTTAGATTCTTGAAGATAGAGAGGGACACCCCAGCTCTGATAGCGTTTGATCATTCCACCATTGGAGAGCCACAAATAGAACAGTCTATAATGCAGGGACCTTGGAGGAACCAACTGAAGGGGCCCAAGTCTGTATGACTGAGCTCAATTCCATTCAATTCATGAAGTGTCGCCACATTCTGAACCATCTGAAAGGGTTTCACTGTGTTCACTGGGAGCCTATGGAGTTTTTCTCACAAGCTGGTCTCTAAATCTGATAGCATTATTGAATAATTTCTCGTTCAGGTTTTGTAATGCTTTCCCTCAAAGCCTGCCCCTGCTCTGAAATAGCCCCTGCTTTTGTCTGCACTGTCCTGGGCTTCCATTGGACTCCTTCTCAAGGGGCAGCCGTGGCCTACTGGTTAGGGTTTCAGGCCGGAAACCGAAGGGTGGCCGGTTCGATCCCCGACCAGTAGGAAAAATGTGGGCGGGGGAAGTGGTAGACCACTGCTCTCCCATGCCCACATCCACGGCTGAAGTGCCCTTGAGCAAGGCACCTAACCCCTATCACTGCTCCCCGGGCGCCACTAATGGCAGCCCACTGCTCCGGGTTAGTGTTACTTCACTTCACTGTGTGTGTGTGTGTGTGTCACTTCCCTGGATGGGTTAAATGCAGAGGTTAATTTCAGAGTGTTTGTGTCTACACCACCTCTGCCATAGAGAGGACTTTCACTTCTCCTCCCCCCTCAGGCTGCTTCTGTGCATTTGCAAAACTTCTGCTTCCTTTTTTCTGTCTCTTAGATTGTTGTGAAAAGACCCTTTCAAAATGTACCAACCAAAAAGATGCCCAGGTGTCTAACTGTTAAGTAACAAGTATTATCAGTGTACTTGGGATTCAATTTTTTTTACAGTATCATACAATGCTGGCAACAGGTTTTCACATGTTTAGGTGCCAGAGGTCAAACTGTCGACACCCTTTTGATGCATTTCATGTGAATGTGTTTTTTCTGTGCAATCTTGCAACATCTTTATAAGAGTTTGCACAATCTCCTTTAGTTGTTACTGCCATCAACTCTTCACAAGAAATACCTTGCACAGCTATAAGGCAACTTGTGGACTCGCAGGTTGTATTGGGCTTAAGATCACTCTTTCCGTGATATAGCAGAATTGTTGACATATCGAACATGGGCAGAGTTTATTTTGTCCACAAAAGTGGGGAAGTGCATTCAGCCTTTTGTCCACAAAAGGAAAAGCACCAAAAGTCAAATCAGCACAAGACATGCAATCATCCGTATTGTTTTCTGTGCAAAAAATGTGTTCTTTTCAATATGTTATTGGACTCAATACAAACTTGTGTGTGTTTCATGTTTATTCTTGTTGTATAAACACCACTGTCCAACTTCTATCTGTGGACATGTTGCTAAGGTAAATTCGCAAAATACAGCGTAATGCGCTGATATCAACTAGTATGGCTACTAATAAAAACTGTTAAAAACTAGACGTAATGCAAAGCGTTACAAAATATGATCGCCAAACTGTTCAGTAGGTTTTAACAAAGAATGAGTCATGGTTGTCAGTGTGTTTGTGAGTTTTTATGTGTTTTGTGTGTGTAAATTGGTTTGTGTTTCATTTTTATGTATTAAAGGAATTATTTGTGATAGATTTTGATGATTTGGTAATGTAATGTTTTGTGTACTACTTTTTTGTGGATTGTTTTGGTATATTTTTCTTTTGCAATGTAGTTTGCTAAAACAGGTCACATAAATTCAATCACATGCGAGATGTGGAAACAAAGTGAAGTTTCCAACCACCAACAGGTGGCGCTATAGGTGATATCAGTCAGGCATATGTACAGGCATATGTACTGGTTCGGGCCAGCGTCCACCCTAGGACATTTTCTCTGGATCAAACAATGTTCGCAAGAGTTATAAGAGACTTTGTGTTTTGTGGCAAGAACTAACTAGTTGGCAAAGTTTGAGGGTCTGCCACGCCCACACCTTGAGAATGAGAAAATCCAAAATAACTTTTAGTCGCCCATGGCTAAAGAGTAGCCAGACCACATTTCAAGGCGTTACCATTAAAGCTGTCGGAGGAGTTCGATCAGATCCGAGGTGTGCAAACGCCGTCAAAACGCATCTTCCACTCAAAATGGCCGACTTCCTGTGGACCTGCCACCATGGCGTCAAGAGACTTTTTGGTGAGTCCAAGCATGATGAAGACGTGTACCGAATTCAGTCAAGCTACGCCAAAATAACCCCAATGCGCAGGGGTTTTTGCAATGTTCTAGGGGGACTACAGAGCCATTTTGCTTCATCCATGGACAAAAACTCTACCGAAGATGGACGGTTACAGGCTTGATGTCCCTGGCAAATTTGGTAAATTTTCGAGCACTTTGACATATATTCGATTAAAACACCTAATTTTTGCTTTTTAATTTTTAACTAGGTGGCGCTATACATGTAATGACTGGTTATGGTATGTGTTGACATGGCCCCTTGACACAAACATACAAGAACAATTTGGCCCTCCAAGGCCCTACGGTTCTCGGGATATTCGAAGAAAACTGTGTCGCGCCACCTACAGGCCAGTTGGTGTATAATCATATAAATCAATTTATTGCATGCCCCCCCGTGAACGGAATTCCACGAAACTTAACGTGCAGTCAGAAGGTGTCATAATGATCCCACACCTCCGATTTCGTGCAGTTCTGACATTGTCAACTTACAATTAAAATGTTTTACAAGACTCCATTTTTGCTTTTTCATTTGTAACTAGGTGGCGCTATACATGAAATAAGTGGTAGTGGAATGGTTGACGTGTATGGAGGATTATCGGGGCCAAAACTAAATAAATAAATGGTTAAATACTTGGATAAATACATAATTAGATAACAAAATGAATAAAATGAGATACTAAATATATAAATGTTACATGAACTCGTGTGTGTATATATATATATATTTACGTTTTCATGTGTTCACATTTATTTATTTATACCTACATTTATTTATTTATACGTACATATATTTATTTATACTTACATTTATCCACGGTGTAACTTGCTTGCAGCAAAATAAATCCGTCATCCCCCGTTAAAGCCTTTGATTGGTGAATGAACAGTATTACACACCAGGCAGGCTCAACCAGTCGATCAGGCTCTATTCGATCCAGAGGGATACCTAATTTTGGCGTTTATGCATGCCAAGCGCCAGATTTAGTTTAATGAAAGTTATTGAGCATTATTTAAATAAATCAAGATGCCAGAATGTCCCAGAAGACTGCAGCGTGAGGCTGCATCCTTAATTAAAGAGGCCCTCAACTCGTCTACTACTAGTAGTAGTAGTATTTCTAGTAGTGTGATGAAATGTTGGGTTTAATGTGGCCTTAGCCATGGGTGCACTGGCCGATCGAGTAGTAGTCGTAGCGCTGTCGTTACCCCATCACGTCTATCTCTTCTTCCATAGTTTGCATCAGGCTGCTATTAGGATGTTACGCTGTAGCATGGTTCTTATGTTCTCAGTTTTTGAATCACCAGTGATGAAGAAAGTGTTTTGTCCGTCTCTTCATAAACGGAGTGACTAAGAGTAAGACCACATTTACACATAGCTGGGTAATTACAGAATAGAGAATATTTCTGCCCCTCCGTTCAAAAATAACGTCGTACACACAAGGTCGTTTTCAAAAAAAGTTTCTGTTTACATGAACCCGCATACGCCCCAAGCGCCATCATAACTATGCCACACCTGTAGGTTTGCATAAGTAGGCTGCTAATCCATTAAATTGGCTATGAGTCCTAGATGTGTGGATCCTTTACGTTTATTTGGCTACAACAGGTAGACAAGATGGAATGTAAAACTCGTAGTCCACTGGTGGAAGTGCAGGGGATACCATTGTTAAAGCCAATAGTCACACACTGGGGAAGGGTTGAGAGATTCAGCTATAGGGTTGAAAGAATGCAATCCTTCAATAAAAAACAACACAACACCAGGCTTAGGTCTCAATCATGTCTCTCTCCGCTCTGAAGGCCGGAGGACCATCTTTTATAGGGCACAATAATGTAAACATAGTGACAGTCAAGCAGTAATGACGTTACAACAGTCTCCCCAACAGTCTCCCCAACACATGACAACTCTCAGACTAGAGAGTTAATAGTTGGAGCTCCCCTTTTAGTCATGACAAGGAACGTTTACCCATTACTTTCTCCAGGCCACGAACATCTATACCCCTGACACAGACACAGTCTACTCTTATTAATACCTGATACCACTCTGCTGCATTTGTCGCATGATAGTGCGCTTGGACACTCGAAAAAGGTTCGCAATATCTTGTATTTTCAGGCTAGAGAGTGCGAAGTGTTCAATTGTGCCAGACGAAGATCAAACAGAGTACGACCACCTCCAGGGTTTATCGCCTGTATCACTCAGCCTCATCTGCCTTTACCATCTCGCTGAGGATCGTGAACACATTTTCATCTATGTCTGTGTCAGTCAGGGCCGATATCGTTGATATAATCTCAGCGAAGCCCTCAATATGATTTAAAAAACAATGTGAATTGTCAGTGGCCTCCATCTCCTCAGCCAACATTTCGACTACTGTAGCATGCAATATTCCATTTATTGAATCCACACCGGGTGCTGTCATATTGAATTAGTCAAAAGCAGTCAATTCAAGTTGAACCACCAATCAGAGGCTTTAACCCGCCCCCTGACTTGGTGACAGGGGTTGACGGATTTATTTTGCTGCAAGCAAGTTACACCGTGGATAAATGTAAGTATAAACTAGAATGCGTTTCGTGAACGAACTGCGAGAGTGTGCTTGCTCTGTGACAGAGAGAACAAGTGCCTATGAATTAACATGTATTTACATCTACTCAATCAGTGTAGTGGGGCCTTCTTCCAATATATTTTAGCAAGCAACCAAGCTCAACCATTATATTTTGGCTCCACTGACGTTTAGACATATGAGGGTATCTCAGAGTTTCGTTATACTGACTTACTGAGCTAAGTGAATTGTTGAAATTGCTATCTTGGTAAAAGGAAACATCTCTGCAACAATATTAGAATGAATGCGGTTACATAGCCAGCTTTACTTAAAGTTTATTGTAAGATAGGCCTATATGTTAGACTTAATGCAGTTAGAGTTAGTCTGTAGGTGTAGTATCAAACGTAAGCAACACTTTTACTGTATAGATAGAGAGCACGTGTATCACATTGGTTTATAGTCTGTCAAATTAGTTCTAGTTATTGGTGTTCGTTGCCATACAAAGTTAGTCTTCTCTTATAAGCCTAGGTAGTACATCTGATTAGAGCTAGCAACCATGAATTGCAGATTAAGGGGTCCCCTATCTCAGTGTTCATTTTGGCAGCTATTTTTAGATTCAGTCTTAAGACAAAAATGCATATTAGTTTTAGTCACATTTAGTCATAGTTATCCTTCTTAGTTTCAGTCTAGTTTTCGAAAACTCATTACAATTTAGTCTAGTTTTAGGCACATTTAAAATTCCATATTATAGCCACATTAAACTCATTCCCTTCCCTTCTCAGGCCCAGGGACCTCCTGTGTTGTGTCAACTGCATAGTAGTCTAGCTTGCAGTACTTACATTGTGGATGCAATTAGTCTCCAAGATACAGATCTCATGCCTACAGCTGAATTCGAATTTGTTTGTAATAAATAATCGAATGTGATGATGAAGTACGGTACGCAGCGTCTTAACTGAAGCTCAACTCAACTATTACAGCAACTAGCTTGCCGCTAACGCTAACTGAAAACACATCGGAACACAGTGGCTAGCTAGGTAGCTAGCTGCTAATAAGTAACATATATAAGTAACACATCAGCAGTAATGAATCAAGTGTACTGATATTAAATGTACTACTAAATGTACTACTAACATGCCATTCTTAAATTAAAGCCAGTGACATGATGGTTAACGATTAACGAGTTAACGATGGATACCGACAATTAGCATACCTAGCTAGGTAGCATTACCATTGGATTTCAATGGCAGTTATGCTAGCTCTGGCTATCCAGTCAAAGGAGCCTTGTTTCTGGACACGTATCACTTGACGAGCGAGGGCAATACAGTCATCTGGAAAGATTAAAATGATACTAAACGAAGGGAAATCTACTGTATGGATAATTTTCTGCTCAGTAGACAATGCAGATTCTAATTAGGCTGGTGGATATGTCCAATGTAAGAAGTGTGAAGTTTTAATGAAATATGATTGATGCAACTGTCGTTCTCCATAACAACTTGGATTAACCTGGATGGCTGGATGAAGTTTCAGACCGAACGTCAAAGATCTTCAATGGTAAGACTTGTCGGTTGTGCCTCTGTTGGTGTCTCGTAAAACGTGAATTTTATTAAAGCATAGCGTGTGCATTGTGTAGCTATTTCATTCCGAGATTGCAGGGGAGTGAAATGCTCCGCTCTGCTGCTGGTATACAGACAGCCGGAAAGGTTAACAAACGGAATGAAAGAGCTACACATTACACACGCTATGCCTTAATAAAACCCACGTTACTCACATACTGGTTAACACTGTTAGAGCGGGTGTATAAACTGTACCTGAAACTGTTGCCACTACATTCGTTTTAATATTTTGCACTCTCTATCTAACCACTTCTGGCATTTAAGAGAGCTTCTCCTATGTCAACTGATCTAATGTCAGTTGGCTAGAGTGCGTGACGTCACAATGGCTCAACCTTCCCCATGTTAGTCAATGAGAGAAAAAGGGGATGAAAAAGAGGGATAAAAAAGGAGTGGCAAAGAGTATCGCCACGAAAAGTCATAGCAACCTGCACCGGATCGGGCCGGACGTTTTGGTGTTTGAATGGCGTCTCTAGCTCAAACGGGCGAGGAGGAGTTAGCTGCAAGAAAAACGGGGAGAATAAATAAATAAAGAAAACTTGACGATAACAATACTGTGCTTCCCTTCGGGCAAGCACACTAATAAATATATGTAAGTATAAATAAATAAATGTAGGTATAAATAAATAAATGTGAACACATGAAAACGTAAATACATATACAGCCGCGGAAAAAATTAAGAGACCACTTCAAAACTAGAATGCGTTTCGTGAACGAACTGCGAGAGTGTGCTTGCTCTGTGACAGAGAGAACAAGTGCCTATGAATTAACATGTATTTACATCTACTCAATCAGTGTAGTGGGGCCTTCTTCCGATATATTTTAGCAAGCAACCAAGCTCAACCATTATATTTTGGCTCCACTGACGTTTAGACATATGAGGGTATCTCAGAGTTTCGTTATACTGACTTACTGAGCTAAGTGAATTGTTGAAATTGCTATCTTGGTAAAAGGAAACATCTCTGCAACAATATTAGAATGAATGCGGTTACATAGCCAGCTTTACTTAAAGTTTATTGTAAGATAGGCCTATATGTTAGACTTAATGCAGTTAGAGTTAGTCTGTAGGTGTAGTATCAAACGTAAGCAACACTTTTACTGTATAGATAGAGAGCACGTGTATCACATTGGTTTATAGTCTGTCAAATTAGTTCTAGTTATTAGTGTGCTTGCCCGAAGGGAAGCACAGTATTGTTATCGTCAAGTTTTCTTTATTTATTCCGTACGTTTTTCTTGCAGCTAACTACTCCTCGCCCGATTGAGCTAGAGACGCCATTCAAACACCAAAACGTCCGGCCCGATCCGGTGCAAGCTGCTATGACTTTTCGTGGCGATACTCTTTGCCACTCCTTTTTTATCCCTCTTTTTCATCCCCTTTTTCTCTCATTGACTAACATGGGGAAGGTTGAGCCATTGTGACGTCACGCACTCTAGCCAACTGACATTAGATCAGTTGACATAGGAGAAGCTCTCTTAAATGCCAGAAGTGGTTAGATAGAGAGTGCAAAATATTAAAACGAATGTAGTGGCAACAGTTTCAGGTACAGTTTATACACCCGCTCTAACAGTGTTAACCAGTATGTGAGTAACGTGGGTTTTATTAAGGCATAGCGTGTGTAATGTGTAGCTATTTCATTCCGTTTGTAAACCTTTCCGGCTGTCTGTATACCAGCAGCAGAGCGGAGCATTTCACTCCCCTGCAATCTCGGAATGAAATAGCTACACAATACACACGCTATGCTTTAATAAAATTCACGTTTTACGAGACACCAACAGAGGCACAACCGACAAGTCTTACCATTGAAGATCTTTGACGTTCGGTCTGAAACTTCATCCAGCCATCCAGGTTAATCCAAGTTGTTATGGAGAACGACAGTTGCATCAATCATATTTCATTAAAACTTCACACTTCTTACATTGGACATATCCACCAGCCTAATTAGAATCTGCATTGTCTACTGAGCAGAAAATTCTCCATACAGTAGATTTCCCTTCGTTTAGTATCATTTTAAACTTTCCAGATGACTGTATTGCCCTCGCTCGTCAAGTGATACGTGTCCAGAAACAAGGCTCCTTTGACTGGATAGCCAGAGCTAGCATAACTGCCATTGAAATCCAATGGTAATGCTACCTAGCTAGGTATGCTAATTGTCGGTATCCATCGTTAACTCGTTAATCGTTATCCATCATGTCACTGGCTTTAATTTAAGAATGGCATGTTAGTAGTACATTTAGTAGTACATTTAATATCAGTACACTTGATGCATTACTGCTGATGTGTTACTTATATATGTTACTTATTAGCAGCTAGCTACCTAGCTAGCCACTGTGTTCCGATGTGTTTTCAGTTAGCGTTAGCGGCAAGCTAGCTGCTTTAATAGTTGAGTTGAGCTTCAGTTAAGACGCTGCGTACCGTACTTCATCATCACATTCGATTATTTATTACAAACAAATTCGAATTCAGCTGTAGGCATGAGATCTGTATCTTGGAGACTAATTGCATCCACAATGTAAGTACTGCAAGCTAGACTACTATGCAGTTGACACAACACAGGAGGTCCCTGGGCCTGAGAAGGGAAGGGAATGAGTTTAATGTGGCTATAATATGGAATTTTAAATGTGCCTAAAACTAGACTAAATTGTAATGAGTTTTCGAAAACTAGACTGAAACTAAGAAGGATAACTATGACTAAATGTGACTAAAACTAATATGCATTTTTGTCTTAAGACTGAATCTAAAAATAGCTGCCAAAATGAACACTGAGATAGGGGACCCCTTAATCTGCAATTCATGGTTGCTAGCTCTAATCAGATGTACTACCTAGGCTTATAAGAGAAGACTAACTTTGTATGGCAACGAACACCAATAACTAGAACTAATTTGACAGACTATAAACCAATGTGATACACGTGCTCTCTATCTATACAGTAAAAGTGTTGCTTACGTTTGATACTACACCTACAGACTAACTCTAACTGCATTAAGTCTAACATATAGGCCTATCTTACAATAAACTTTAAGTAAAGCTGGCTATGTAACCGCATTCATTCTAATATTGTTGCAGAGATGTTTCCTTTTACCAAGATAGCAATTTCAACAATTCACTTAGCTCAGTAAGTCAGTATAACGAAACTCTGAGATACCCTCATATGTCTAAACGTCAGTGGAGCCAAAATATAATGGTTGAGCTTGGTTGCTTGCTAAAATATATTGGAAGAAGGCCCCACTACACTGATTGAGTAGATGTAAATACATGTTAAAGGTGCATTAAGGATTAATAGGTATTCGCTAAAGGTATGCTAGCAGCTAAAACTAACGAAATCTCTTGAAATGTGCTGACTTTGACATTATGACAAACTAATTACTCAACGACTGTCCTTACACAGTCAAACATCAATCATGTGCAACACAAGACTAAGCAAGACGGCAAATAAGCTACTTACTAGATCGGCAGAAGGTAATCAAAGTCAGGTCGGCGGGCATCGGCAGGCAAAACTACAGAAGGCAGTTATATGCCTATCGACCCTGCTATGCCATTGGTACGGACGCAATTCTCCATATTAAAAGTCATTGTAGCGCCCCAATTTTTTTTAAGCTGTTATTTTAAGGTTAAACTGCTTATCCTTACCCTAATCCTAAAGCATAATTGTTGCATATTGTGCCTTTAATTCATAGGCACTTGTTCTCTCTGTCACAGAGCAAGCACACTCTCGCAGTTCGTTCACGAAACGCATTCTAGTTGGTGTTTGTTGCCATACAAAGTTAGTCTTCTCTTATAAGCCTAGGTAGTACATCTGATTAGAGCTAGCAACCATGAATTGCAGATTAAGGGGTCCCCTATCTCAGTGTTCATTTTGGCAGCTATTTTTAGATTCAGTCTTAAGACAAAAATGCATATTAGTTTTAGTCACATTTAGTCATAGTTATCCTTCTTAGTTTCAGTCTAGTTTTCGAAAACTCATTACAATTTAGTCTAGTTTTAGGCACATTTAAAATTCCATATTATAGCCACATTAAACTCATTCCCTTCCCTTCTCAGGCCCAGGGACCTCCTGTGTTGTGTCAACTGCATAGTAGTCTAGCTTGCAGTACTTACATTGTGGATGCAATTAGACTCCAAGGTACAGATCTCATGCCTACAGCTGAATTCGAATTTGTTTGTAATAAATAATCGAATGTGATGATGAAGTACGGTACGCAGCGTCTTAACTGAAGCTCAACTCAACTATTACAGCAACTAGCTTGCCGCTAACGCTAACTGAAAACACATCGGAACACAGTGGCTAGCTAGGTAGCTAGCTGCTAATAAGTAACATATATAAGTAACACATCAGCAGTAATGAATCAAGTGTACTGATATTAAATGTACTACTAAATGTACTACTAACATGCCATTCTTAAATTAAAGCCAGTGACATGATGGTTAACGATTAACGAGTTAACGATGGATACCGACAATTAGCATACCTAGCTAGGTAGCATTACCATTGGATTTCAATGGCAGTTATGCTAGCTCTGGCTATCCAGTCAAAGGAGCCTTGTTTCTGGACACGTATCACTTGACGAGCGAGGGCAATACAGTCACCTGGAAAGATTAAAATGATACTAAACGAAGGGAAATCTACTGTATGGAGAATTTTCTGCTCAGTAGACAATGCAGATTCTAATTAGGCTGGTGGATATGTCCAATGTAAGAAGTGTGAAGTTTTAATGAAATATGATTGATGCAACTGTCGTTCTCCATAACAACTTGGATTAACCTGGATGGCTGGATGAAGTTTCAGACCGAACGTCAAAGATCTTCAATGGTAAGACTTGTCGGTTGTGCCTCTGTTGGTGTCTCGTAAAACGTGAATTTTATTAAAGCATAGCGTGTGCATTGTGTAGCTATTTCATTCCGAGATTGCAGGGGAGTGAAATGCTCCGCTCTGCTGCTGGTATACAGACAGCCGGAAAGGTTAACAAACGGAATGAAATAGCTACACATTACACACGCTATGCCTTAATAAAACCCACGTTACTCACATACTGGTTAACACTGTTAGAGCGGGTGTATAAACTGTACCTGAAACTGTTGCCACTACATTCGTTTTAATATTTTGCACTCTCTATCTAACCACTTCTGGCATTTAAGAGAGCTTCTCCTATGTCAACTGATCTAATGTCAGTTGGCTAGAGTGCGTGACGTCACAATGGCTCAACCTTCCCCATGTTAGTCAATGAGAGAAAAAGGGGATGAAAAAGAGGGATAAAAAAGGAGTGGCAAAGAGTATCGCCACGAAAAGTCATAGCAACCTGCACCGGATCGGGCCGGACATTTTGGTGTTTGAATGGCGTCTCTAGCTCAAACGGGCGAGGAGGAGTTAGCTGCAAGAAAAACGGGGAGAATAAATAAATAAATAAATAAAGAAAACTTGACGATAACAATACTGTGCTTCCCTTCGGGCAAGCACACTAATTATCAGTTTCTCTGGTTTTACTATTTATTGGTATGTGTTAAAGTAAAATGTACATTTTTGTTTTATTCTATAACCTACTGGCAACATTCCTACCAAATTTCAAATAAAACTAGAATGCGTTTCGTGAACGAACTGCGAGAGTGTGCTTGCTCTGTGACAGAGAGAACAAGTGCCTATGAATTAACATGTATTTACATCTACTCAATCAGTGTAGTGGGGCCTTCTTCCAATATATTTTAGCAAGCAACCAAGCTCAACCATTATATTTTGGCTCCACTGACGTTTAGACATATGAGGGTATCTCAGAGTTTCGTTATACTGACTTACTGAGCTAAGTGAATTGTTGAAATTGCTATCTTGGTAAAAGGAAACATCTCTGCAACAATATTAGAATGAATGCGGTTACATAGCCAGCTTTACTTAAAGTTTATTGTAAGATAGGCCGATATGTTAGACTTAATGCAGTTAGAGTTAGTCTGTAGGTGTAGTATCAAACGTAAGCAACACTTTTACTGTATAGATAGAGAGCACGTGTATCACATTGGTTTATAGTCTGTCAAATTAGTTCTAGTTATTGGTGTTCGTTGCCATACAAAGTTAGTCTTCTCTTATAAGCCTAGGTAGTACATCTGATTAGAGCTAGCAACCATGAATTGCAGATTAAGGGGTCCCCTATCTCAGTGTTCATTTTGGCAGCTATTTTTAGATTCAGTCTTAAGACAAAAATGCATATTAGTTTTAGTCACATTTAGTCATAGTTATCCTTCTTAGTTTCAGTCTAGTTTTCGAAAACTCATTACAATTTAGTCTAGTTTTAGGCACATTTAAAATTCCATATTATAGCCACATTAAACTCATTCCCTTCCCTTCTCAGGCCCAGGGACCTCCTGTGTTGTGTCAACTGCATAGTAGTCTAGCTTGCAGTACTTACATTGTGGATGCAATTAGTCTCCAAGATACAGGTCTCATGCCTACAGCTGAATTCGAATTTGTTTGTAATAAATAATCGAATGTGATGATGAAGTACGGTACGCAGCGTCTTAACTGAAGCTCAACTCAACTTTTACAGCAGCTAGCTTGCCGCTAACGCTAACTGAAAACACATCGGAACACAGTGGCTAGCTAGGTAGCTAGCTGCTAATAAGTAACATATATAAGTAACACATCAGCAGTAATGAATCAAGTGTACTGATATTAAATGTACTACTAAATGTACTACTAACATGCCATTCTTAAATTAAAGCCAGTGACATGATGGTTAACGATTAGCGAGTTAACGATGGATACCGACAATTAGCATACCTAGCTAGGTAGCATTACCATTGGATTTCAATGGCAGTTATGCTAGCTCTGGCTATCCAGTCAAAGGAGCCTTGTTTCTGGACACGTATCACTTGACGAGCGAGGGCAATACAGTCATCTGGAAAGTTTAAAATGATACTAAACGAAGGGAAATCTACTGTATGGAGAATTTTCTGCTCAGTAGACAATGCAGATTCTAATTAGGCTGGTGGATATGTCCAATGTAAGAAGTGTGAAGTTTTAATGAAATATGATTGATGCAACTGTCGTTCTCCATAACAACTTGGATTAACCTGGATGGCTGGATGAAGTTTCAGACCGAACGTCAAAGATCTTCAATGGTAAGACTTGTCGGTTGTGCCTCTGTTGGTGTCTCGTAAAACGTGAATTTTATTAAAGCATAGCGTGTGTATTGTGTAGCTATTTCATTCAGAGATTGCAGGGGAGTGAAATGCTCCGCTCTGCTGCTGGTATACAGACAGCCGGAAAGGTTAACAAACGGAATGAAATAGCTACACATTACACACGCTATGCCTTAATAAAACCCACGTTACTCACATACTGGTTAACACTGTTAGAGCGGGTGTATAAACTGTACCTGAAACTGTTGCCACTACATTCGTTTTAATATTTTGCACTCTCTATCTAACCACTTCTGGCATTTAAGAGAGCTTCTCCTATGTCAACTGATCTAATGTCAGTTGGCTAGAGTGCGTGACGTCACAATGGCTCAACCTTCCCCATGTTAGTCAATGAGAGAAAAAGGGGATGAAAAAGAGGGATAAAAAAGGAGTGGCAAAGAGTATCGCCACGAAAAGTCATAGCAACCTGCACCGGATCGGGCCGGACATTTTGGTGTTTGAATGGCGTCTCTAGCTCAAACGGGCGAGGAGGAGTTAGCTGCAAGAAAAACGGGGAGAATAAATAAATAAATAAAGAAAACTTGACGATAACAATACTGTGCTTCCCTTCGGGCAAGCACACTAAATATTGTCATTTAGATCATTTATTTGCAGAAAAATGACAATTGGTCAAAATAGCAAAAAAGATGCAGTGTCTTCAGATCTCGAATAATGCAAAGAAAACATGCTCATATTCATTTTTAAACTACACAATACTAATGCTTACACTTAGGAAGAGTTCAGAAATCAATATTTGGTGGAATAACCTTGATTTAAAATCACAACGTTCATGTGTCTTGGCATGCTCTCCACCAGTCTTTCACATTGCCGTTGGGTGACTTTATGCTACTCCTGGCGCAAGAATTCAAGCAGCTCGGCTTCTTTTCATGGCTTGTGACCATCCATCTTCCTCTTGATCACATTTCAGAGTTTTTTTTATGGGATTCAGGTCTCGAAATTGGGCTGGCCATGACAGGGTCCTGATCTGGTGGTACTCCATCCACACCTTTACTGACCTGGCTGTGTGGCATGGAGCATTGCCCTGCTGGAAAAAACGTTTCTCAGAGTTGGGGAACATTGTCAGAGCTAAAGGAAGCAAGTTTTTCTTCCGGGACAACGTTGTACTTTGCCTGGCAGAGGTTTGTAAAAGACCATAAGGATTGAAAAAAGCGGACTGGAGGGTCTTCTAGTTCGTCTTCTCTGATGAGTCCAATTTTCAGCTTTGCCCAACACATGGTCGTCTGATGGTTAGACTGAGACCTGGAGAGGCCTACAAGCCAGAGAGTCTTGCACCTACTGTGAAATCGGACTCATCAGAGAAGACGAACTTAGAAGAACCTCCAGTCCGCTTTTTCAACCCTTATGGTCTTTTACAAACCTCAGCCAGGCAAAGTACAACGTTGTCCCGGAAGAAAAACTTGCTTCCTTTTGCTCTGACAATGTTCCCCAACTCTGAGAAGTGTTTTTTCCAGCAGGGCAATGCTCCATGCCACACAGCCAGGCCAGTAAAGGTGTGGATGGAGTACCACCAGATCAGGACCCTGTCATGGCCAGCCCAATTTCGAGACCTGAATCCCATAAAAAACCTCTGAAATGTGATCAAGAGGAAGATGGATGGTCAAAAGCCATGAAAAGAAGCCGAGCTGCTTGAATTCTTGCGCCAGGAGTAGCATAAAGTCACCCAACGGCAATGTGAAAGACTGGTGGAGAGCATGCCAAGACACATGAAAGTTGTGATTTTAAATCAAGGTTATTCCACCAAATATTGATTTCTGAACTCTTCCTAAGTGTAAGCATTAGTATTGTGTAGTTTAAAAATGAATATGAGCATGTTTTCTTTGCATTATTCGAGATCTGAAGACACTGCATCATTTTTGCTATTTTGACCAATTGTCATTTTTCTGCAAATAAATGATCTAAATGACAATATTTTTATTTGAAATTTGGTAGGAATGTTGCCAGTAGGTTATAGAATAAAACTAAAATGTACATTTTACTTTAACACATACCAATAAATAGTAAAACCAGAGAAACTGATAATTTTGAAGTGGTCTCTTAATTTTTTCCGCGGCTGTATATACACACACACGAGTACATGTAACATTTATATATTTAGTATCTCATTTTATTCATTTTGTTATCTAATTATGTATTTATCCAAGTATTTAACCATTCATTTCGTTATTTATTTAGTTTTGGCCCTGATAATCCTCCATAGACGTGGCCTCTTAAGACCAACATACAAAAAATATGTGGTCCTCCTAAGCCCTACGGTTTTCGACTTATTCACAGAAAACTGAATCGCCCCACCCTCTTTAAAAGGGGTCCAGTCCGACGGGGGTGCAACGGATCAAAACGAAAATCAGTGGTTCCACGCTAATCTAGTAAGGCTACATGCCCACCAAATTTAGTGCACCCCGGTGTTTCAGTGTCCCGGAAATCGTTGTCAGAAAATCTGCAAACAGAAAAAAAAAAAAAATAACCAGAAAAAAAACTCTAAACCTATATGACCACCGCAGCGCTTTCGTGTGGCAGTCATAATTGACCCTTCCGCGACCACACCCCCAAAACGGTAACTGATCAATCATAGCATAACAACGGTTACTAAGCTCGGGACCTCAGTCAAGCAAGCCATTTTGATGAATGGAAGTCTATGACAGAGACGTCTGCTCGAGAAGAGAAAATGAAACGTTGCGCTTATGGAGTGTGTAATTCTGACAGCCGATATCCAAAAAGGCTGGAGGGAGGGGTAAAATGTTATCCCTTCCCGAAACCCAAGACCCAGAGAGAGAAATGCCTGCTGTGGATCAAACAATGTGGACGACCCCCCCATCAGCTGAATGTCAGCAACATAAACAGAAGCACCTGCTTTTCTTACCCGGAACTCCGCAAGGCATTCATCGTCCTTCATTTCGACCAGATTAAAGGGTCTTTATTCGTTGTATGGCAAGTCTAAATTGCTGGACCGGTTCTCTTCGTAGAGTAATACAAACTCCTCGTCCGTAATTAAATTGTCATCCAACACAAATATCAAATGCTCTCGGGCCATTTTAAGAGACATAATGACCTAATACGTACTTATAGATACTCTTAATTTCAAAAAACCTTTAACGTCGGATCAGGTGGACGAATGCAGAATACGAATACAGAAAAATGTTCGCAAGAAGTAGCCGTTGACAGTTACAATGTTGCTTAGTGATAGTGGATTACCACTACTACAGCAACCCGTTGGAATGTTCGCGGACGCCGTAGCCGTCCCTCTACCGTCGCTGCTTAAAGTCCCTAATGTGGACGACCCCCCCATCAGCTGAATGTCAGCAACATAAACAGAAGCACCTACGTTTGTTCCAAGGTAAGAAGCTATGTAGCTAAAATCTGCCCACTGCATCGAAAACGTGAGAAACCCTTGCTTAAAATACGATTCAGTTTTACCACCTTACATGTTTGCGTAGCGGCGACTGCCTCTTACATTGGGACCTGTAGGCTTAGCCCTCTATCCGGAACTCATTTGTCTGTCTACAAACACGGCATGTAATGTCGTGGTTGTAGCCTTCATAAGCATATTGCAGACCCTTTTGCCTGCTTCGATCTGAGATCTTGCCGTTTTTTCAAAAATTGCTTGTGATTTCTTTGGGTAGAGCTGAAATTGACATGGTTGAAAACATGTTGCCACGCCATTCATACCAATGCTGAGAACCTGGCTGGGAAACGTGAATGCTTGACTGATATAGCAACCGTTGCTAAGGGGGGCGGAGTTTGCGGAAGGGTCAATTAGGCCTATGTCTCTCTTTACCAGTTGCCACGTGTGTTTGTCCACTTGAAAATAAATCGGTAAGCTTGGCACATTTGGCAGCACCCTCCTCCAATACCTTTATTTTTTTCAACCTGGGTTTTTCAGCCCCTCCTGGCCTCTTCCTCCCATCCATCCTCCCTGACTCGTATCGTTGCGGTAGGGCCGGCCCAGCTATTGGTAGCCTACCTGAGAAAACTTTTTGGAAAAGACGGGCTATGGACCCAACCAACTCTATTTGGAAGGGGGGAGAACTTCCTTGCATGGTACAACCAATGCAGAGGCTGTGGTGTCAGAATGCGGAACGTGTGTAGCTTACTTTAAGAGAAGATCGACTAACGTGACAAATGTTAAAAAAAAAACGACCGGCCCAAAAGTGAAGCGGCCCACCGGGAACTCTCCCGATTCTCCGGATTACCCTACCCGGGCCTGCTTGTGGGCACAAAACTGGTCTGTGGGAGCCAGAATTCTTGCTGTTCGGTAGGGGATCAAATACTTCCTGCAATCAAATGCAAATCAATTTATAACTGTTATTAAATGCAGTTTTATGGATGTTTTTGCTGATGTTCTGTCTCTCACTATTAGAATAGACCTACCAGTACAATTATATATTACGCATTTCTTTGCAAGTGGCCAAGCTTGCGAAATCGGCAGGGGGCAGGGACGTACGGTCATAGGAGGCAGGGGAGGCAGAGCCTCACCTGTCAATTTGAAAAGTTAAAAAATATATACTAAAAATAAATATTCATATTCCTCTTCTTATCTGTGGTATGGATGTAATTTCTGCATGATTCCGATCATTTCGAGCATTTTTATTATCAAAATCGCTGAATTTGCGCATTTCCGGTTCCAGAAAACAGGGACGTGCCGTGGGATGAGGCAGATGCATTGGTGTCTATGGGCAGCTGAGGCAGTGCCTCAGTTAGGATTGCGAAATCACTCCAAACTGGGTTTTACGCATGCGTGCGCAAGCGTAGAACCTTTGAGTTCAATGAGAAAACTATTGTTAGTGAGGCAGGCAGCGCAATTGCGAGAGCGCAATTGTCGGGTATATGTTGGTTCTAAAAGTAGGCCTTCTTGGAAATGTTACATTGTGTTTATTAGAAAAGCCTTTTAAAATGTTATATTTTGGGCATAACCCAACATTTGAATATAATAGGCCTAAATATGCCAAATAGATGTCAAAAATATAATCATATGAAGTTACTCACTACATAGATACATATAGATACATTTTTACTCTTATTCAGGAAATGATTTTGACTACTTGAGTCATTATAATCATAAAGTAAAAATATTCATACTTGATTATAGCTTTAGCTTATTCTGCCCACCTGCAGATAGGACACAGCCTTTGATATTAACATGGTGTTCAAGTCTCTATATTGAAAATATGATGATCTATAGTGTTGAAAGCAGCACTACGGTCTAGAAGAACCAATATCAAAATGCATCCATGATCAGATGCAATGAGTGGATCATTCAGAACTTTGGCTGAGGCTGTTTCAGTACTGTGTCTCTAAAGCCAGATTCTTCTTTGATGATGTTTCTATGCAGAAAGGAAGTGAGCTGCTTTGCTATAACCTTTTAAAGGTATTTTTGACAGGAAAAGGAGGTTGAAAAAAGGCCTGTAATTAGCCAGGTTGTCAAGGTTTTGGTCATGGCTTTATCACTGCTACTTTAAATGATTGCGATACATAGCCTGAAACTTCAAGACAATTAGGCTGATTGGGCATCAGAAAGTGAAATGAGCAGGGCACATTATTTACACCATTTGTTAGCAGGTCGCCATGAGGTTAGGATGTGCTAGTGAAACATTCTGATCCTGAAGTAAGAAATTGAGGCAAGTGCAGCTGGTAGTTTTTATATGAACTCAGTTGTAGTTTTGCCAAATAAACAACAGCTATAGAGCTGGATTGAATCCGATGGTGCAAAGACTCCTAATTACATATTGAAAGTAATTAGGTGATGATCTGAGGAGTATTTTGAGGATGTAATTTTAGAACTATTAGATAGTCGATTTCTAAGACATTTGTTGATACAAAATCAATGGTGTGCTTAAAGTCATGAGTGGGCATGTTAACATGTAAGGAAAACCCGATAGAGTTCATCACTGATTAGAATGCGATTGGAAGACCATTGTTTTCATTTTCCATGACAATGTTAAAATCTCTGAAAAAATCGGCTTAATACTGCCCCTGCTGAGTTGACATCCCTACCTTACAGAACAAAATGTTTCCAGTCCATTCTGCTAGACCCCCTTTTGATCGTGAGACCGGGTGCCTTGGTGGGACTGACACAAGGCAGGTTGTGCACATAATGTGGTATATCTGTGTAGGTGCAGGTACTCACCTGTGCATCAGTGTCAGTAGAGATAACCAAAGCTCCATAAGTACTGACAAACGCACCTACACAGACCCAGAGCAGCAGCACAGTCCTGACTGCAGACATGATTCAGGCTGAGCTCAACCCTCACTGACTGCACTACTTCTAGACCAACTGAGAGGAGTAAAGGTCAGTAACACAAAGCTCATTTAGGCAAGGCAAGGCAAGGCACTTTTATTTATATAGCACATTTCATGCCAATGGCAACCCAAAGTGCTTTACACAAATAAAATGAAGTGTTTTACATAGTAAAAGGAAGACAAGACAAAATATAAAAAATTTAAATATATAAAATCAGATAAAAAACATAAATAAAGTGAATAAAGGGTTATGCATAAGGGAGAGCATATAAAACAGAAAAACTGAAAACAGAAAAAATGAGTCTAAGGGTGGCTTTACACGACAACGCTCCCGGGTGAAACCGACAAAACATTTTATCAGATGTGCCTTTTGTTTAAGGGCTTAAAAACGCAAAAAAATGAACCCACCCTCCAGAGTGGAAATCTTAAAAACGCTCCACCGTCGCGTTCCCGTCTAACGGGTTGAAAACGCAAAAGTGTGCTCTGAGCTGCTCACGCTGGCTATCCTCGCATACGCGTTGACATCATATCCATGTGCATACAGCCAAACAACAACAAACATGTCGGATTATTTCCATCAGTCGGAGATTCAAGCTGCTTTGATATCTATCCAAAGGTCATTTCAGCAAATAAGCCGAGTAATCAGAGATAAAACAGAACAGAGAAGGCGCATTAATTACACTAGGTCTCGAAGCTTGTCTGTTCTATCCCTTGTAGCCTACGTCGCTTTGGCCAAAGGCGTTTGCTAAATGACTAAATGTAAATGTACACGAACACTGCAAATGTAAGTGAATGAATAAATAAATAAGCACCCAATCGCGTTAAAATAGCCATAGTGGAATAGAATGGACACATATACATCCTGCAGTAGGTACCTCCACGTCTGCACCGTTAAGTTCAATTTCACACACTTTTGCGTCACCGTCTGCATGCAGATTTCCACCCAAAGACTCTCGTCTAAACGCGAAATAAAAAGTGGGAACGCAACGCCACTTTTGCGGTTTGCGTTCAGATCGTTGTCGTGTAAAGGACACATAAGAAAAGGCAACAGAAAATAGATGGGTCTTGATACTGGTTTTAAAACTGTCAATAGAGGGTGCAGTTCTAATTGACATTGGCAGCTGGTTCCACAGCTGAGTAGCATAAAAACAAAAGGCAGCTTCACCGCTTTTGGTTCTCACAGTTGGTTTTGTTAAAAACAGTTGGTCTTGAGATCTAAGAGGTCTAGTGGGGGTGTGGTATTGGAGGAGGTCTACGAGATAAGTGGGCCCCATTCCAGTTAGTGATTTAAAAACAAGCAACAATACTTTAAAATCTATTCTTTGACTGACAGGGAGCCAGTGTAAAGTTTTTAGTAGGGGTGTAATGTGGTCTGACCTCTTAGCTTTCATAAGGACCCTAGCAGCTGCATTTTGGATCAGCTGGAGCTGCCTGATGTTTTTTTTGGGTAGGCCTGTGAGGAGACCGTTACAGTAGTCAAGCTTGCTAGAAATAAAGGCATGAATGAGCTTCTCCAGATCTGATTTTTTCATGAGATTTCTTAATTTTGAAATGGTTTTTAAATGATAGAAAGCTGATTTAGAAACTGACTTGATATGGCTGTTAAAAGTGAGGTCACTGTCAATTTGGACTCCAAGGTTTTTTACAGTGGTCTTAACCTGTAGTCCTTTGTTTGAAAGTAGTGACGTTAGTTGAAGCCTGTCCTTTTTGTTGCCAAATAAAATCACTTCAGTTTTCTCGTTGTTAAGCTGGAGAAAATTCTGACACATCCATATGTCGACATCTGCAAGACACTGATATAGGACTTGAAGTGGGGTTGGGTCATTGCGTGACAGAGATAGATACATTTGTGTATCATCTGCATAACTATGATATGAAATCTGGTACTTTCGAATAATCTGTCCGAGTGGCAGCATGTACAGATTATAGAGTAGAGGACCCAGGATGGACCCTTGGGGGACACCACATGTTAGTGGAGTGGAAGATGAGGACCAGTTACCAATAGTCACAGTGAAACTTCTATCTTCAAGATATGACTTAAGCCAGTTTAAAACTGTGCCTGATAGCCCAACCCAGTGTGCCAGTCTATGGAGAAGAATAGCATGGTCGACTGTGTCGAACGCTGCACTAAGGTCAAGTAAGACTAGCACTGATGCTCTTTGTGAGTCTGAGTTAAGGCGAATATCATTTAAAACTTTAATAAGAGCCCTCTCTGTGCTATGATATGACCTAAAGCCAGATTGAAAAGGATCAAGGCAGTGGTTATTTGACAGGAACTCACTCAGTTGAATAAAAACTATTTTTTCAATTATTTTTCCAATAAAAGGAAGGTTGGAAATAGGTCTGTAGTTATTAAGAACTGAGGTGTCTAGATTTCTCTTCTTAAGGAGGGGTTTCACAATGGCCATCTTTAAGAACTTAGGAAAAGATCCTGACTGCAGAGAAGTGTTTATGATCAGGAGTAGATCAGATGATAAAAGATGAGAAACAGTTTTTAAGAATTTGGTAGGGAGAGTATCAAGTAAACAGGTGGAGGAATTTAGATTATGTATGGTCTTAAGAAGAGTTTCAGAATCAATAGAGGAGAAGTCAGACATTGAGGTGGGTTGGAATATTTGAGGGAGTTCCAGGTTATGACTGCTACATGTTTGAGAAGAAATGTTGGCCCTAATTCTAGAAATGTTTTCAGTTAAGACAGAGGCGAAGTCATTACATGCTTTTGCTGAATGCAGATCGAGGGGGAGTTGACATGGAGGAGATGTCAGCTTTTCAACAGTGGAGAATAGCGTTGTTGTTGATTCTGGTTGATTATATTGGAGAAGTAGGACTGTCTTGCCCTGCAGATTGCATCATTATATACACGCAGCCTTCCTCTAAAAATGTCACAGTCTATCTGGAGTTTTGATTTCCGCCATTTCCTGTCAGACTTTCTACAATCCCTTTTAAGGGATTTGACGGAGGGACTAGATAACCAAGGTGTTCTGTTTTTATTTCTAAGTGTTTTAGGTTTTATAGGAGCAATGTTGTCCATAATGTTTGTCATCCTTGAGTTGAAAGAATCAAACAGAGCATCAGCAGACCCAGTTGATTGTTCAGGAGAGCAGAAAGGTGAGAGGATGAAGATACTAGTGCCTGTTTAAAGAGAGTACTAGTGTGGTCGTTGATAATACGTTTCTTTGAAGTAATACTACTATTTTGAGGTTGAGTAGCTATAGTCACTTCAAAGAATATGCAGAAATGATCTGAAAGGGCCAGATCCTTTACCTCCATTGAGACAGTGAGACCCTTGGTAATAACTAGGTCAAGAGTATGACCGAGGGAGTGTGTGGGTTCTGTTACATGTTGAGTTAGAGTGAAAGTGTCAAGTAAGGTTGCAAAGTCCTTAGTATGGCTATTCTCTGAGATATTGGCATGTATATTTAGATCACCACATATAATTAGGCAGTCAAACTCAATACAGATAATGGAAAATAAATCACTGAGTTCCTCAAGAAAGAGTGTGAGTGACTGTTTAGGAGGTCTATATATGGTCACTAGCAAAATCTGAGGGGGGCCCTTAACGATGGTGCATAGGTACTCAAATGATGAGAAATCGCCAGATGACGACGGCTTACACTGAAAGGATGTTCTAAATAGGGTGGCAATGCCACCCCCTCTCTTGTTAGTTCTAGAGGCATGCATGAAGTCAAAGTTAGGGGGGGTTGCTTCAATAAGAGTACAGTTGCTGTTGGCTGGGTTTAGCCATGTTTCAGTTAGCAGCATGAAGTCAAGACAGAAACTGGATATACGATCATTAATTAAAAATGACTTGTTAGAGAGGGACCTAACATTTAGGAGGGCCATCTTGGCAGTTGACATGAGTGGCATAGCGTGGGTGGCAGGGGGGTGAAGAAGTGATACAGGTCGGAGGTTTCTTTTGTTTGTCTTATGGGTGTAAGGCACACAATTATTTCTAGGCCTGATCAGTGTGGGAATTTTTGATTCCAAGGGAGGGCCAGATATGCCAGCAGGACCCTCATGAGTTTCATATGGTTCATGGACAGACAGAGTAAGAGCTGATGGAGGGTCAAGCTGTGCAGGAAGTCAGAGACATTAAAAGTTAATTTTCTGACTCCATTCCTATTTGGATGAAAAAGGTAATTATCAAATAAATCCTTTCTAGACCAGAAGGAGTCAAAATGACTAATAAAATTAAAGCCAGCAGCTATGCAGAAATTGCGCAGCCATTGGTGAAAACCGTAAAGACGGCTAAAGTACTCAGACCCCCTTAAGAGAGATGGAATGGGACCGGATAGAAGGCATCGTTTCCCTAGTGACTCAACCTTAAGACACAGTTCTTCGGTTACTTGGTATAGTTTTGCAGAGGATCTGTCCATGACATCATTTGTCCCAAAATGTAAAATCACAATAGTGACAGTGGGGTGAAGACCAATAAGTTTGGGGAGGAGAGAGATAAAATCAGCAGCTTTACCATCATTAAGGCAATATGTTACACCAGCTGGGAGTTTGACTCCTCTAATTATAGAATCTCCAAGAAGGAGAATTTGAGGAGCTGAGATGTCATTGTATGAGTGAACAGACAAGTTTTTGGGGAGTTGGTGTGAGACGTGAGGTGCTGACTCCGGGTCGCTAGGGGGCGGAACAGACTTATCTGGAGCTGTGACCACGGGGTCAGAGAGTTGAGAAGAGGACCCCAGGTGCATGACGTCATCAGTAGTCGCAGGTGATGCTGCATGGTTAGCTTCAGCGTTGACCGGTTCACGCGGAGTCAATGGACCACCAGGTGAAACATGGCCAAAGTTTGGTGTACCGATCGGGGAAAGACATCGACGGCGCTTTCCATACAGCCCAGGTGGTGAAGGGGATGTGCAGCGTTTTCTGGTCCTTTGGAGGGGAGCAGCGACTTGTTGCACAGCGGGCTTAGGTGGTCTGGCAGCCGACGATTGCACTTCGGGAAGGGACTGACCTCCCCTAGGCGGTTTCTCCGGATTGCAGCCAGACAGGCCTTCCGAGGTTGGTGGCGAACCCCGTCCTCGATGTATCCCCGCATCAGGTGGGACCCTGGGCTTTTGCTGTATCTCCGGGGCGAATTGTTCCTCTGTCGCCGGCTCAGTGTCAGAGAGCATCTCGAGCGGCGCAAAGAAGTTGTCGAGAGGGATGGGGGAATCATCCCCTTCGGGAGCAAACAGGGGAAGTCAGCGCCCCCGGCCGCTCTTTCCCACCACAGCCTTCCAGGTAGAGAGTGGACCGCCTAGCGATACATCACTGAACGGGACGTGTAGAGCCGGATCCACGATGCTGGGCACAGCGGCCGGGTGTAGGGCATCCAGCCTGGAGAGCAGTAGGGATTGTCGTTGAAGGATATCGCCAAGGAGGATCTCGATGGAGTGGAGTTCCGATCTCAGTCTGGAGACCTCAGCATTCGGAGAGGTAAACGAAGACTCCACAGGTATGTAATCTTCTGAAGACATGGCCCAAGCTATGTGTGCGTGTAACGGCGAAGTGCTAGCAAAAAGTTTGTTCACTAGACTAAGCGAGGAAACAAAGAGGAAAAAGCAGAGACCCTGCAGTTACCCTGCAGTTTGTCCATACGCCACGCATGGGTTTAAAGTAAACAAACTACTGGTGAAGTAAAGCATTGAGTGCCTGTCAACTAATCATTAGATTAAAAGTCCAGATGGTACATCTGTCAAATGAGAAAAATAGTAGACAAGCATTTTATCCCTTCGGTTATAACCTCACTGATTTCAACAAAGTCAACAAAAGGTTAACTAGCTAACAGTCTGACAAACCTTTTCTAAAAACAATGTTTCAATGTTGAATTTGTGACACAGAAAGATTAACCACCACCCATTAATCACTACGTTCATAATGTTTAAAACAGAAATTCAAATGTATTAACTACTGAAAACTACAGTTCCATATTTAAAAAAATGTAAATACATAGGCAAATTTTGAGGTGTTTATTTCTTCTACGTACATTGCATATACAGTATATCAGGCAAAGATTATTTTGACACCAACTGCCTAGACACTACAACCTTTGTACCTTCTGTTTTGTGTCGATATTGTGTGACAATCAGTTAATGCTGTATAGGCTAATACATGATTGAAATCACAGTTTTGTGTGTAATTTTTCATCTGTAAAAGATCTACCTTAAAAAGTGCCATCTAAACCCACTAAAGCCTGTCGTCCATGAGGACCATATCAAATCTTCAGGAACAAGGGGCATTATCTAAGTTATACATTACATGTAATTAGTATTTTGAGATATTTACTTTATGTCTACAGCATCCTTATGGGAATACTTATTGAGGTACACTGACATTCAATGAAAGAAATGCAGCATTCCTCCAAACACATGTATGTGGGGGATTGAGGGTACAGTAGAACTTTTGTATTCTGAATAAAATACAATTTGTGTGGATATCAATGCTGATGAGAACTCCAAGCTTGTAAGATGTTGTAATTGTTTGTGCATCATTTTTGTTATATTAACATTTACTAAATTATAACATTTGACAGCAATTTAAATGTTTTTTTAAGTGTTCACATTATGGTCTTACTTCAATATTTTTCTACATTAAGGTGAATGCATAACTTATTGGCATAGATAATGCTTGTTTCATATACAATGCAATACTTTATTGAATGAAATAGTTAATAATATAGTACTTAGAATATTTTAGTTTTGTTTTGTGTGGATTAATACAAATCTGTGGCAGTGATGTAAAAACATGCCTCAAACAGTGGTTCATTCCTGCAGCCAGTGAAATGTGTGGAAATAACTTAACTGGAAGGGTTCCACTAGCTAAACACAGAAGCTCAAAACATCAGCTGTTAAGCTTCCACTCCGACTAAGAAAATAAAAAAACATTGTCAAAAGTAATCACTGCGCAAATGTACACAGACAACCCCACTTGTTATCAGCAGTGCAGTAGCACTCTTTGAGAAAAGACCAGTATTGTAAACTGTTGTACTAAGAGTTTGCAGTGCACAATACTACATACACTGTACAGTAGGTTTACCTTTCAAGAATGGGATGATCGATGTAAGAGCAACCCAGCATCACATACTCACATGTTCTGGTCTTGCCCAAAGCTAGACCATCATTGGTCTTCCAACGACTAATGACACAATGTCAGGCCTCCTGGGATGGCCAATGTCGCCATGCCCATTAATTGGGTTATTTCGGGCTACACCTGCATTTAGGTCTAACTGGGGCACAATCAAATAGCATTGCTTACCTCACGCTCCTTGCCAGGCGGCTTGTTTTGATCAAATGGAAGGACTGCAAACCCCCAACATTCACACACTGGGTAAAGGAAAAACTTTACTTTCTCAAACTTGAAAAGATAAGACACTCTTTGAAAAGATCAGCAAATAACTATAATAATATATGGGGAACTTTTCTGGATTATGTTAGGCGTCCACATTACACTATCCCTAGATTAAGTCACACAGTATATTCCACAGCAGAGGTTGCGATTGGTTTACCATAAAGTAATTAAAAATATGAACACATCTCACCGGTACTCGCTTCTTTGCACTGGCTCCCCGTTAAAAGTAGAATCGACTTCAAAGTACTCCTGCTAACATATAAAGCCCTAAACGATCTGGCTCCAAACTACCTCAAGGACTTAGTCGTCCCCTATTGCCCTCCAAGGCTGCTCCGTTCCCAGAGTGCAGGCCTCCTGGTAATTCCAAGAATATCAAAGACCACAATAGGAGGGAGAGCCTTTAGCTACCAAGCCCCTCTCCTCTGGAACAATCTCCCTGCCTCCATCAGAGCTGCAGACACCGTGCCTATATTCAAATCAAGACTTAAGACATTCCTCTTTAGTGCATCCTATAGCCAAAAGTAACCGCGCCAACAAACCAATCACCTGCTGTACCAGCCACCCAGACATATCCGAACACAAATTAAAATATTACTTGCATTTAGTACCGCAACATCAAATGTGTTTCCTGTTTGCCGAGTGGATGCATGTACGGCCCAGGCAAACAGATCACAACAAAAAAACAAATTCAATTACTACTTGTAATTTAGTACCGCAACATCTAATGTGTTTCCTGTTTGCCGAGTGGATGCATGTACGGCCCCGGCAAACAGATCACAACCAAAAAACAAATTAAATTACTACTTGTAATTTAGTACCGCAACATCAAATGTGTTTCCTGTTTGCCGAGTGGATGCATGTACGGCCCCGGCAAACAGATCACAACAAAAAACAAATTAAATTACTACTTGTAATTTAGTACCGCAACATCAAATGTGTTTCCTGTTTGCCGAGTGGATGCATGCCCCGGCAAACAGATCACATCAAAAAACAAAATGTTAATGCCAGAAAAACTAAACATATCTAAGTACTGCAATATGCAACAGGCAAACCGACACACAGGTGACATGTCCCTGGTTGGTGAAATGATTCATCTGTGTGTTTGTTTGTGCTGATTCCCGACTGACAGACCTGCAGACTGATTCGTCATTTCCTGTTTGTTAGATGGATCAGGAGGAGCCTCCTGGGCCTGATCACTCCCCTCCTCAGCCCACCCCGAAACGCCCCTGCAGACCGGCTCCAGAGCAACACCAGCATCGCCCACCTCAACTCAGTCATCATCCCCTTGACGACTTCTCCCGCTGGATGTGACGACCCCCACTCTGGTCATCGGCAGCTCCATGGTCCGAGATGTCCACACCCCCCCCTTCAACAAGCGGCCCCTGCAAGGTCCACTGCCTCCCCGGAGCCAGGCGTGTTCCAATCGCTGATGGAAGTGGAACTTTCCCTCCCCACCCTACCTAGAGAAACCCTCGGCCAACCGCACCCACCGCCACTGCATTGCCGTACACCTACTCTACCCAATACCCTATGCTAGCATTTATGTACAATATACATTATTGCCTCCACCAAATTGTTTCCCTGTCCCTACATCCCCTACCCCTGAATCAGTAACCCTATTGCCACAGTAATCTGGCCTTGTCTGTATCATGTATTTACCACCAGATGTATGTACACATATGTCCAGTGACCAAATGCTGGCTGTGTATTGCCCCAGTTGCTTCCTTTCCCCTTCTGCCACACTACCCTTCCCCTTCCCCCCTTCCCCCCGTCCCACCTTCCTGTCTCTACCCGGCCGACCTCAAGCAGATGGGTCCCCCCTTATGTGCCGTGGTTCTGCTTTAGGTTTCTTCCTGCCCAACAGGGAGTTTTTCCTTGCCCCTGTTGCCGTTGTGCATGCACTAAGGGGGTTCAGGCTCTGGGCTCTGTTAAGCGCTGAGAGGCAATTGTATTGTTATGGCGCTATACAAATAAAATTGAATTGAATTGAATTGAAATTACAGCTTCTATTCAGTGGTCACCCCGTCCCTTAAATTTGAAGTTTGTTTTTGTTTATCTATTTGTCTTTTTATTATGTTTTCTCTTTTTAATTTTTTGTCAATTGTACTTTTATTGTATTGTATTGTATTGTATTGTATTGTATTGTATTGTATTATTACAGTGCATGAAATGCCCTGTATTGTTATTCCTAACCTTCTTCTTCTTATTCTTGTTACCTTTTTCTGCGATTAATTCAGCCCGAACCGCTTAACGTAGAAACTTCATTCAAACTTTGTCGCGTAGGTCTTGTAAAGGACACTTATGCTATGTATTTTTCACCTTTCTAAACTTTATACTTTTTAAGTTATTAAAGAAAAACGAATCTAAATTTTCCCATTGACTTACATTGGGCCATTATGACATCATAATAGGGTAATTAAACTGGCTTGCACCTGTGCTTCACTGACACCTGCGGCAAGCCTCCAAGGGTCCTCTTCTCTCTGTACCTCTCCATTCAACTGTATAACTAGGAATATTAATAGACACCTTCCATACTCTACTTTTTTTTCTCTCTATCACTCTCACTCTACTTTCTCTCACACTCCATCTCTCTGCTTCACTCTTTTTTTCTCCTTCTTTCAATATTTTCACTCTCTCTTTACTGTCTTTATCCAGAGCCACTCTTGTTCACTCTTCTTTCCTTACTTTGTTTCTTCCTCTCTTCTTTCCTTTCTTCTTTCCTTCTTTCTACTCTTCTTTACTTTCTTCTTTCCTTCTTCCACTCTTCTTTCCTTTCTTCTTCCCTTCTTCCACTCTTCTTACCTTTTTCTTTTCTTCTTTCCTTCTTCCACTCTTCTTTCCTTCTTCCACTCTAATTTCCTTTCTTCACTCTTCTTTCCTTTCTTCTTCCCTTCTTCCACTCTTCTTTCTTTCTTCACTCTTCTTTCCTTTCTTCTTTCCTTCTTCAACTCTTCTTTCCTTCTTTTACTGTTCTTTCCTTTCTTCCTTCCTTCTTTCACTTTTCTTTTATTCGTTCTTTCTTAACTTTTGCATTTCATGCACTGGTATTTCCTTCAGGAAATGCATTTTCTAGTTATCAGTTACTACCTTCAATGTAAAAAAATAAATAAATAAAAAATCACGGATATGCTCAAGATGTCATGTCCATACTGAACTGAAATAAAAATTATGGTAACACTTTCTATGAAGCCCAGCGTTATAAGGCCATATAAGGACATTATAAGGGCCTTAATAATGACTTATAGCGATTGCTACAATGACTTATAGCTACTTTATAACTACGTATAATGTCTTCATGATAACTCATAATCACCTTTATGATACATTATATCAGTTCATTATGAATGGTTATAATTAAAGACGGAATAATGCATTTTAAATATGTGACTGTCGGGTAACACTTGCTATGAAGCCTGCCTTTATAAGGTCCTATAAGGACATTAATGATGACGTTTAAAAGTAGCTATAAGTCATTGTAGCACTCTTTATAACTATGTTTAGCATCTCCACATTGACTCATATCCACTGCTCTGAAACGTTATGTCAGTTAATTATAAATGGTTATAATCTAAGATAAAATGATGCATTATAAATATGTGATCATAGGTTTGTGTGGGTAATCATGAATCCTATGAAGCCTGCATATATGAAGCACTATAAGAACATTCATAATACCTTTAAAAACTAGTTAAGTCATTGTGGCACTCATTATAACTATGTATATAGGTCTTCACGGCACATCATAACCACCTTTGTGATATATTATGCATATTCATTAATGGTTATTAGTATGGTTACTAGGCTGCTATACAGACATAGAATATTATAAACTTTTAGAAGATCCTATAAGTGGACTTTGTCAGCTATAAGTAAAGTGACAAAAGGGTGGTGTTGTTATGAACAGATATGAGATTATATAAGTGTACTTTGTCAGCTTTAAGTAAAGTGACAAAAGAGTATTTTTGTTTTAAACAGATTATCCCAATGTAAGAGGCAGTCGCCGCTACGCAAACATGTAAGGTGGTAAAACTGAATCGTATTTTAAGCAAGGGTTTCTCACGTTTTCGATGCAGTGGGCAGATTTTAGCTACATAGCTTCTTACCTTGGAACAAACGTAGGTGCTTCTGTTTATGTTGCTGACATTCAGCTGATGGGGGGGTCGTCCACAATAGGGACTTTAAGCAGCGACGGTAGAGGGACGGCTACGGCGTCCGCGAACATTCCAACGGGTTGCTGTAGTAGTGGTAATCCACTATCACTAAGCAACATTGTAACTGTCAACGGCTACTTCTTGCGAACATTTTTCTGTATTCGTATTCTGCATTCGTCCACCTGATCCGACGTTAAAGGTTTTTTGAAATTAAGAGTATCTATAAGTACGTATTAGGTCATTATGTCTCTTAAAATGGCCCGAGAGCATTTGATATTTGTGTTGGATGACAATTTAATTACGGACGAGGAGTTTGTATTACTCTACGAAGAGAACCGGTCCAGCAATTTAGACTTGCCATACAACGAATAAAGACCCTTTAATCTGGTCGAAATGAAGGACGATGAATGCCTTGCGGAGTTCCGGGTAAGAAAAGCAGGTGCTTCTGTTTATGTTGCTGACATTCAGCTGATGGGGGGGTCGTCCACATTGTTTGATCCACAGCAGGCATTTCTCTCTCTGGGTCTTGGGTTTCGGGAAGGGATAACATTTTACCCCTCCCTCCAGCCTTTTTGGATATCGGCTGTAAGAATTACACACTCCATAAGCGCAACGTTTCATTTTCTCTTCTCGAGCAGACGTCTCTGTCATAGACTTCCATTCATCAAAATGGCTTGCTTGACTGAGGTCCCTTAGTCCCTTAGTAACCGTTGTTATGCTATGATTGATCAGTTACCGTTTTGGGGGTGTGGTCGCGGAAGGGTCAATTATGACTGCCACACGAAAGCGCTGCGGCGGTCATATAGGTTTAGAGTTTTTTTTCTGGTTATTTTTTATTTTTTTCTGTTTGCAGATTTTCTGACAACGATTTCCGGGACACTGAAACACCGGGGTGCACGAAATTTGGTGGGCATGTAGCCTTACTAGATTAGCGTGGAACCACTGATTTTCGTTTTGATCCGTTGCACCCCCGTCGGACTGGACCCCTTTTAAAGAGGGTGGGGCGATTCAGTTTTCTGTGAATAAGTCGAAAACCGTAGGGCTTAGGAGGACCACATATTTTTTGTATGTTGGTCTTAAGAGGCCACGTCTATGGAGGATTATCAGGGCCAAAACTAAATAAATAACTAAATGAATGGTTAAATACTTGGATAAATACATAATTAGATAACAAAATGAATAAAATGAGATACTAAATATATAAATGTTACATGTACTCGTGTGTGTGTATATATATGTATTTACGTTTTCATGTGTTCACATTTATTTATTTATACCTACATTTATTTATTTATACTTACATATATTTATTTATACTTACATTTATCCACGGTGTAACTTGCTTGCAGCAAAATAAATCCGTCAACCCCCGTCACCAAGTCAGGGGGCGGGTTAAAGCCTCTGATTGGTGGTTCAACTTGAATTGACTGCTTTTGACTAATTCAATATGACAGCACCCGGTGTGGATTCAATAAATGGAATATTGCATGCTACAGTAGTCGAAATGTTGGCTGAGGAGATGGAGGCCACTGACAATTCACATTGTTTTTTAAATCATATTGAGGGCTTCGCTGAGATTATATCAACGATATCGGCCCTGACTGACACAGACATAGATGAAAATGTGTTCACGATCCTCAGCGAGATGGTAAAGGCAGATGAGGCTGAGTGATACAGGCGATAAACCCTGGAGGTGGTCGTACTCTGTTTGATCTTCGTCTGGCACAATTGAACACTTCGCACTCTCTAGCCTGAAAATACAAGATATTGCGAACCTTTTTCGAGTGTCCAAGCGCACTATCATGCGATAAATGCAGCAGAGTGGTATCAGGTATTAATAAGAGTAGACTGTGTCTGTGTCAGGGGTATAGATGTTCGTGGCCTGGAGAAAGTAATGGGTAAACGTTCCTTGTCATGACTAAAAGGGGAGCTCCAACTATTAACTCTCTAGTCTGAGAGTTGTCATGTGTTGGGGAGACTGTTGGGGAGACTGTTGTAACGTCATTACTGCTTGACTGTCACTATGTTTACATTATTGTGCCCTATAAAAGATGGTCCTCCGGCCTTCAGAGCGGAGAGAGACATGATTGAGACCTAAGCCTGGTGTTGTGTTGTTTTTTATTGAAGGATTGCATTCTTTCAACCCTATAGCTGAATCTCTCAACCCTTCCCCAGTGTGTGACTATTGGCTTTAACAATGGTATCCCCTGCACTTCCACCAGTGGACTACGAGTTTTACATTCCATCTTGTCTACCTGTTGTAGCCAAATAAACGTAAAGGATCCACACATCTAGGACTCATAGCCAATTTAATGGATTAGCAGCCTACTTATGCAAACCTACAGGTGTGGCATAGTTATGATGGCGCTTGGGGCGTATGCGGGTTCATGTAAACAGAAACTTTTTTTGAAAACGACCTTGTGTGTACAACGTTATTTTTGAACGGAGGGGCAGAAATATTCTCTATTCTGTAATTACCCAGCTATGTGTAAATGTGGTCTTACTCTTAGTCACTCCGTTTATGAAGAGACGGACAAAACACTTTCTTCATCACTGGTGATTCAAAAACTGAGAACATAAGAACCATGCTACAGCGTAACATCCTAATAGCAGCCTGATGCAAACTATGGAAGAAGAGATAGACGTGATGGGGTAACGACAGCGCTACGACTACTACTCGATCGGCCAGTGCACCCATGGCTAAGGCCACATTAAACCCAACATTTCATCACACTACTAGAAATACTACTACTACTAGTAGTAGACGAGTTGAGGGCCTCTTTAATTAAGGATGCAGCCTCACGCTGCAGTCTTCTGGGACATTCTGGCATCTTGATTTATTTAAATAATGCTCAATAACTTTCATTAACCCTTAGATGCATGGGCTACCAATACCTACACTCTTCCATGAGCGGGGTCAAAAATGACCCCAATTAGAATGCATGCGTTTTATGCTGTAAACTCAAATAATGTCTTTCATTTAGGTTAAATATGATGATTGTTATTATATATTTGTCAACAAAATAATTATTTCATGTTGGACATATTAATTTATCACTTTTTATTAACATTATATTACAAAACAGCTTTTAGAAAGGCAAAAAAGGTAAACATCCTAAAATGATCTCAAGACGAGAATTATTTTATATTTTGCATGTTAATTTCTTCTTATATCAAATTTCTTTCATTTAGTTTAAAAATTATAATTTTTATTATGATATGGTCAACAAAAGAACTAATTCATGTTTGACATGTTCATTTATCACTTTTCATTAACATTTTATCAAAAAACAACTTTGAGAAAGGTAAACATCCAAAAATGATCCCAACACGAGAATGATTTCATATTTGACATGTTCATTTCTTATCATCTTTCAAAACAGGAACTTTCAGAGTGTGTGTGTCCCTCTGTCACACGCCCAGACACATATAAACACTCTCTTCTCACTGTGTGCAGCTGTTACAAAGGACCTTTTTCTGGCAGTGAGCACTGCACACATGGCCACTGCATTTCCAGCAACTATTGCTGGTTTGCGGTCTTGATTTCTTGGGCACATCTTACACCTTTTCCTCTTCTGTTGGCCCTGCCTGTTTCCCTCCTGTGGCTGGATTGCAGCTTTTGTCACCCCACACCTTTCCATTGCTGCAGTGATTGTGGTTGGTAGGTATAGGTTATCTTCCAGTCGACTTCTCATATAAGGCGTCACAAGCTTATGTGAGAGCTCTGTAAGAAAGCGCCGCCGGGCGTGAGTGATACCTGCATATAATTCAGGGTGCTGAGCCTTGAAAAAAGAGTAGGCATTCAGGGTGGCAATATCAATCAGGTTGTACCACAGCAGCAAGGGCCACCTCTGCGTTTGGCGTTTACAGGTGTGGGTGCCAACCATCTGGTCCACAGTATCTACACCTCCTTTCGTCTGATTGTAGAAGAGGATCACCTCTGTTTTTTTCTTGCGGGTGTTTTCATCCACCATTTTGCTGTGGTGCATTGTGCTGAGAAGCAGAACAGCCTTATCCTTCTTTCCAACGTAGCTGACCATGGTCATGCTGCCATTGAACCCAAAGTCAGTGCTGAAGAGCTCCCTGGTCTTCGAAGCTTTCAGCACGGGAGGGATGTCTGGCTTGTTTTGTCGTAATGTTCCCACAATAGTCAGACCCTTCTCCAAGAGAAGCTCTGCAAGAGGCACACTGGTGAAAAAGTTGTCTGTGGTGACATTGCGACCTGTGTGTCTGAATCCACAGCACAACTGACTGACGATGTTGAGACCCAGATTCTTACTGACTCCTTCCCCTGGCTGTCTCCCAGTGTACACAATCCCATCAAGTGCATAGGGGGTTTTGGCGTCACAAAGCCAGGATACTTACATGTATGTTGTTGTGTAAAAATAACCTTCAGGATGGTGAGACTGCTGACATGAGATGTTATAATCGACAGTAAATGTATACCTGACTGTCACAGTTGATAAAAATCAAAGGTTCCTAGGGTTAACCTTTGAAATTCCATAGAAAATGCTTGGGGTCATTTTTGACCCCACCTATGCAAATCTGTGGTATTGATACAAAACATGAAATTACTTTAAAAATATAACAATTGGACACAAATCCAAATGGCCTCATGTCAAAGACAACCTATTTGAGGAATACATGGAAGGTTAAACGATAAAAATGTAAAATTAAAAAGATACTGCAAAAAAACAACCCCTGGGGTCATTTTTGACCCCACTTATGCATCTAAGGGTTAAACTAAATCTGGCGCTTGGCATGCATAAACGCCAAAATTAGGTATCCCTCTGGATCGAATAGAGCCTGATCGACTGGTTGAGCCTGCCTGGTGTGTAATACTGTTCATTCACCAATCAAAGGCTTTAACGGGGGATGACTGATTTATTTTGCTGCAAGCAAGTTACACCGTGGATAAATGTAAGTATAAATAAATATATGTAAGTATAAATAAATAAATGTAGGTATAAATAAATAAATGTGAACACATGAAAACGTAAATATATATATATATACACACACGAGTTCATGTAACATTTATATATTTAGTATCTCATTTTATTCATTTTGTTATCTAATTATGTATTTATCCAAGTATTTAACCATTCATTTATTTATTTAGTTTTGGCCCCGATAATCCTCCATACACGTCAACCATTCCACTACCACTTATTTCATGTATAGCGCCACCTAGTTACAAATGAAAAAGCAAAAATGGAGTCTTGTAAAACATTTTAATTGTAAGTTGACAAGGTCAGAACTGCACGAAATCGGAGGTGTGGGATCATTATGACACCTTCTGACTGCACGTTAAGTTTCGTGGAATTCCGTTCACGGGGGGGCATGCAATAAATTGATTTATATGATTATACACCAACTGGCCTGTAGGTGGCGCGACACAGTTTTCTTCGAATATCCCGAAAACCGTAGGGCCTTGGAGGGCCAAATTGTTCTTGTATGTTTGTGTCAAGGGGCCATGTCAACACATACCATAACCAGTCATTACATGTATAGCGCCACCTAGTTAAAAATTAAAAAGCAAAAATTAGGTGTTTTAATCGAATATATGTCAAAGTGCTCGAAAAATTACCAAATTTGCCAGGGACATCAAGCCTGTAACCGTCCATCTTCGGTAGAGTTTTTGTCCATGGATGAAGCAAAATGGCTCTGTAGTCCCCCTAGAACATTGCAAAAACCCCTGCGCATTGGGGTTATTTTGGCGTAGCTTGACTGAATTCGGTACACGTCTTCATCATGCTTGGACTCACCAAAAAGTCTCTTGACGCCATGGTGGCAGGTCCCACAGGAAGTCGGCCATTTTGAGTGGAAGATGCGTTTTGACGGCGTTTGCACACCTCGCATCTGATCGAACTCCTCCGACAGCTTTAATGGTAACGCCTTGAAATGTGGTCTGGCTACTCTTTAGCCATGGGCGACTAAAAGTTATATTGGATTTTCTCATTCTCAAGGTGTGGGCGTGGCAGACCCTCAAACTTTGCCAACTAGTTAGTTCTTGCCACAAAACACAAAGTCTCTTATAACTCTTGCGAACATTGTTTGATCCAGAGAAAATGTCCTAGGGTGGACGCTGGCCCGAACCAGTACATATGCCTGTACATATGCCTGACTGATATCACCTATAGCGCCACCTGTTGGTGGTTGGAAACTTCACTTTGTTTCCACATCTCGCATGTGATTGAATTTATGTGACCTGTTTTAGCAAACTACATTACAAAAGAAAAATATACCAAAACAATCCACAAAAAAGTAGTACACAAAACATTACATTACCAAATCATCAAAATCTATCACAAATAATTCCTTTAATACATAAAAATGAAACACAAACCAATTTACACACACAAAACACATAAAAACTCACAAACACACTGACAACCATGACTCATTCTTTGTTAAAACCTACTGAACAGTTTGGCGATCATATTTTGTAACGCTTTGCATTACGTCTAGTTTTTAACAGTTTTTATTAGTAGCCATACTAGTTGATATCAACGCATTACGCTGTATTTTGCGAATTTACCTTAGCAACATGTCCACAGATAGAAGTTGGACAGTGGTGTTTATACAACAAGAATAAACATGAAACACAAACAAGTTTGTATTGAGTCCAATAACATATTGAAAAGAACACATTTTTTGCACAGAAAACAATACGGATGATTGCATGTCTTGGTGCTTTTCCTTTTGTGGACAAAAGGCTGAATGCACTTCCCCACTTTTGTGGACAAAATAAACTCTGCCCATGTTCGATATGTCAACAATTCTGCTATATCACGGAAAGAGTGATCTTAAGCCCAATACAACCTGCGAGTCCGCAAGTTGCCTTATAGCTGTGCAAGGTATTTCTTGTGAAGAGTTGATGGCAGTAACAACTAAAGGAGATTGTGCAAACTCTTATAAAGATGTTGCAAGATTGCACAGAAAAAACACATTCACATGAAATGCATCAAAAGGGTGTCGACAGTTTGACCTCTGGCACCTAAACATGTGAAAACCTGTTGCCAGCTATAGCATTGTATGATACTGTAAAAAAAATTGAATCCCAAGTACACTGATAATACTTGTTACTTAACAGTTAGACACCTGGGCATCTTTTTGGTTGGTACATTTTGAAAGGGTCTTTTCACAACAATCTAAGAGACAGAAAAAAGGAAGCAGAAGTTTTGCAAATGCACAGAAGCAGCCTGAGGGGGGAGGAGAAGTGAAAGTCCTCTCTATGGCAGAGGTGGTGTAGACACACACACTCTGAAATTAACCTCTGCATTTAACCCATCCAGGGAAGTGACACACACACACACACATACAGTGAAGTGAAGTAACACTAACCCGGAGCAGTGGGCTGCCATTGGCGGCGCCCGGGGAGCAGTGATAGGGGTTAGGTGCCTTGCTCAAGGGCACTTCAGCCGTGGATGTGGGCATGGGAGAGCAGTGGTCTACCACTTCCCCCGCCCACATTTTTCCTACTGGTCGTGGATCGAACCGGCCACCCTTCGGTTTCCGGCCTGAAACCCTAACCAGTAGGCCACGGCTGCCCCTTGAGAAGGAGTCCAATGGAAGCCCAGGACAGTGCAGACAAAAGCAGGGGCTATTTCAGAGCAGGGGCAGGCTTTGAGGGAAAGCATTACAAAACCTGAACGAGAAATTATTCAATAATGCTATCAGATTTAGAGACCAGCTTGTGAGAAAAACTCCATAGGCTCCCAGTGAACACAGTGAAACCCTTTCAGATGGTTCAGAATGTGGCGACACTTCATGAATTGAATGGAATTGAGCTCAGTCATACAGACTTGGGCCCCTTCAGTTGGTTCCTCCAAGGTCCCTGCATTATAGACTGTTCTATTTGTGGCTCTCCAATGGTGGAATGATCAAACGCTATCAGAGCTGGGGTGTCCCTCTCTATCTTCAAGAATCTAAAGACCTGTTGCGAGAGACCTGTTGCGTTCCTTTCCTAACACCTCTAACCCCCTAACATGCCCAACCAGCATTCCAGCCTTTCACTTTCTCTTATTGAATAGATTCACTACTCCATACTGTACGGAGGCTTGAGTGTTGTTCCTCACTTGTACCTGGCTTTGGATGCAGGCGCTGGATATTCCAATGCAGTCACTGGAACATGGTTTTACTTTATCCATGTTAACAATGCAATGGCTGGCAACAGGTTTTCCCATGTTGCATGTTGCTTTTTCCCATAATCTGTTTCAAACAGTCGCTGCTTGTCACGGTCATCCAGGCTCTCCCACAGTGTAATTAATCTGCTGGCTTGGTGGTTGCTGAGAAACAGAGAGGTCTGCTCCCGTAGCCCCACCAGGTACTCAGCAAGCCTGTCCACATGCTGGTATCCAGGCACATCTTGGTCATCAACAGCCTATGCAAATGACAAAAAAAATGGCACTGACCTTTAATGACACTTTATTGCAGCAGTGGATTTAATAAAACATGTGCAAACGTGTACTCAATGATAGTGAAGAGTATGGCTCGTATTTATAAGCTTACGTATTCTAAAATGATCACACTGATGCTTACCTCAGCTTCTGAGTCACTATCAGCCTGAGAGGATGAACTCGAGGCTAGAGTGGCTGAACTGGAGGCCATTCCAGATGTGCCTGGAACTGGTGTGGATGTGTCTGGAGCCAGAGTGAGGGTGGATGTGTCAGGAGCCAGATTGAGGGTGGGTGTGCTGGGAGCCAGGGTGAGGGTGGGTGTGCCGGGAGCCAGGGTGAGGGTGGGTGTGCTGGGAGCCAAGGTGAGGGTGGGTGTGCTGGGAGCCAGGGTGAGGGTGGGTGTGCTGGGAGCCAGGGTGAGGGTGGGTGTGCTGGGAGCTGTGGTGTAACACACAGTGGATGTCACAGGAGCCACAGGAGATGTGGTGCTTTGCATGCTGGAGATGCTGAGGGCCAGACTGGCAAGACCAGATGTACCCGTTGGAGGACCAGGATTCGGAGAGTTCGCTGAATCCTGAAGGGCCTCGATGTCCAGCACTGTGGGGTCATCTGAAATGTCAGCAAAGCCCTCGTCATCCTCCAAGTTTTCCACCACATCGTGCTCCTCAATTAAATGGGCCGTCTCCTCAGAATCAGGGTGCATGTCCTGTAGAGCCTGACAAGTCTGCCTGAACAGGTACTGCATCCCTATGAGCTCTCCTGAAACAAAAGAGGTTAAGTGGATTTAGGGGTTTAATCAATACCAGGTGAGGAACTTTAATGAACAGTTAATAAAATATTGTAAAACCGATTTCAATTACCAATGTATTAATAAAAGCTTACCAGTGTAACGTGAGGGCGGACTGAACTCTGGTACCAGCTTACTGCCGAACAGCGATTCATAATCTCTGTTCACACAGTGAAGCAGTTCACCTGAGTAGCTGCACAAAGGTGATGGTCCAGTAGCCAGAGCCGCACCCGCACGGTCCTGGTTCCACCTATGCAGTCCTTCCAGGAGATAAATCTGAAAGTTCAGACTGTTGGCACTTGTTCCTGGAAAAAACATTAAATAATAAATTATGAAATATTCTTGCACTGTACAAATTATACACATGAGCCTACATGTGACAGCCACAAACCTGGTATGAAGCGGTTTAGATGGAGATGGAATGACTAGAGATGTGGAGCCTCTGGCACATCTGTACACAGGAATCTGTAAACCTCCCTTTGTAAGCTCCCTTGTTTTGATGTATAGAGCGACACCTGGTGGGTCCTGGATGCACTTGACATGCCTTCTCTGGACACTCCAGATGCGCTCCATCCTTTCCTGATCAAGCAAGGGAACTCCAAGGGTGTCCCTGCCAGTGGTACCCATGAGCATCTGCAGCAGCTCCTCCAGCATCCGAGTGGTGGTCTCCTCACCACGGGTCCTCCGCCGGCAATGGAGAATCAGCTCGTCCCTGGTCAGATGCGTGTTGATGTCACTGTACACCAAGCCATGTGATTGAAGCTGCAGGGTTTTTGCTTTGCGCAACAGAGCTAAATCAGCTGCATCCCACTCAAATATGCACGCTGATAGGCGTGACATAAAAATAGGGAACAACTGATGAGCATCTGTTGTGCATCCCAGGGCAATTCGACGCATGTAGTGCCAGATATCCAGCCTTACAATAAGGTCTGGCCAGCCGCTGAATCTGGCCTTCAGCTTGGTCTGCCCTGCCTCAACACAGCAGCCACAGTCCACATATAATGCAACTGGGGAAGCCACACCAGCCTGCTGGTATCTCCTCACCAGGCCTGCTGCCATGAGGTCAAGGCCAGCTCCCTCCTGAGCGGTCATCACACTCATGAGTATCTGACCATACTCATTTCCCACAGAGGTGAGCCAGAGTCCTGTGCCCTTGGCTGTTCCGGCTAGCTTTTTGGTGATCTGAAACACATAAAATGTATAGGCCCACTGTGAGCAGAATTCCGAAATTCTGAAATACAGGCAGTAGTTCATTTCAGTGGCCTATTTTAAAGAAATTAAGGTCCCCTAACCTTTTTTGTTGAATCCATTTTTAGAATGGTGCCGTGGGTCGATGTCAATCGGGCCTGGATGTCCTCCAGCCTTGTCAAAATTTCCTGGCTGTAAACGGACAGGAGCCACTTACAGCTCGGCACCACAGCAGGCTCCGGAGGCTTAGAGAATGTGACTGGCAACAGTCCTGGACGCCGGAGGAAGTCCTTACAATCGGCGGTGAACCTCGCTACACGTTGAAGCCACTCCTCTGTGTGGCTCTCCCTCAGCTGTTTTAAAACCCGTGTTGGGCTTTTACCCTGGCCTCTCTCCCGCAGCAGCCGGATGACTCGGATGTCACATGCAAACCTGGGTCATAAACAGATATGTATTAGTGAGAATGCTTTACATATTTCTATTTGACAAGGCAAGAGAGACAAGAAACATTACTCACTTTTTGGTGAGGATAATGCTGAATTCTCCTCTGTGAGCCAAGTCCAGTTGCGTAAGGACAGCCTGGCTTGAGGACAGATGGGTACATTTGCATTTGGTGCATATTAGAGACTCTGTCACCATCAGGTAGATCCGGTCCAAGTCCAGGACCCGCCGTGCCCTCTTGCTCAGGCCTGATCCTGTGAGTTGATGATGCCCACAGGCAGGGTTCGGACAGACCAACTTGAATTTCCACAACTTGTAGGGCATCCAGACAAGAAGGGAGTGAGCAAAAAAGCGGTCTGGAACAGGAGCCTGGTGGTACAGATTGGCTGGCTGTGGTGGATTGTACCAGAGCTGCAGGTTGTCTTGCAGTTCTAGTTTTCCTTTGGGCCCCACCTTAAATAGGCTCTTCAGAATCCATTTGTGGTCTTCAGGTGGGAGGCCCTCTGACCACAAACGAGGAAGAGGATGAGCTGTCCCAGTCCCAGAGTCTGCAGTCTTTGTAAACAATGTGTAAGACAATTATTATTTTTTTATATTATATAAGACATACTATACTGGTGAAAGACACTCCTGATGCTCTCTGTAGTATTACATTAAGTAAATGAAATGCTTAATGACTTACAGACACAGTGGCACACACTGCTATTGGACTTGGAACAGAAGCTTGAGCATCTGTCTGAGGAACAGGAGCCTGTAAAAGAATGTCAAGAAATTGACTTCACAAGAATGTATCAAATTTACATAATGTGGTGCTAAAGTCTTTGAACCAGAGGCAGAGTTCAGTAACGATGTCAGCCTGTCTGCAGCCTTTCACACCTTCCATACAAAGGCAGACCCCAGACCCCCTCCCCACTTCACATCCTTAACCTTGAACCTGACCCCCTCCCCACTTCACACCATGAACCTGACCTCCCAGACCGACCCCCTCCCCGTTACACACTTACACTCTGAACCAGACCAGGAGTTCAGCACAAACAGTTGCCGTTTATAACTGATTGAATACTCTTTAATAATCTTTGTGTGTAGAAATACAAATACTTGAACTGTATTTGAAAAGTGACTGTAATTGAATAATTACTCACTGAGACAGCAGTGCTGGCTGGAGAAGTGGTACTGCTTTCGGTGGGGATGGTGACTTGGCTCTGTAAAATAAGAGCATACATAACAATGAATACAATACACTACACTACATCATGTGTAGGTTCAATCAATCAGTCTCTATTCAAACTGGGTCAATCTATTTACCTGGGTTGGTTTTCTAGCTAGGCTTAGATTTGGCCTGGCCGCAGAAACATGAGCACCACCAAATCTTGACTTGTTCAACTGGAAAGCAACAAGGCAAACGCCTGTGTCGTGAGAGAACTATATTGACAAATTATCATTCAGTGAACAAAATGTAAAATATTTATGGTCAATTTATGAGGCCAAATACCATTAAAATATGTGGGGGTGGGTGCTTACGGCCCACAGACACCAGCAATGAACCTAAGGCCCTTTGGCCAGGACTTTGACTGGCTGCTGCTGTCTGCTGCCCTGCAGTGCCTTGAACCGGACCCACTGCTGCCGACTGCTGCCCTGCAGGCCCAGTAGGACTTTGCCTGGCTGCTGCCGTCTGCTGCCCTGCAGTGCCTTGAACCGGACCCACTGCTGCCGACTGCTGCCCTGCAGGCCCAGTAGGACTTTGCCTGGCTGCTGCCGTCTGCGGCCCTGCAGTGCCTTGAACCGGACCCACTGCTGCCGACTGCTGCCCTGCAGGCCCAGTAGGACTTTGCCTGGCTGCTGCCGTCTGCGGCCCTGCAGTGCCTTGAACCGGACCCACTGCTGCCGACTGCTGCCCTGCAGGCCCAGTAGGACTTTGCCTGGCTGCTGCCGTCTGCGGCCCTGCAGGCCCAGAGGCAGTACTTGCTCCAGTTGGCTGTAGAGACATCACAAATTAGTTTGCATATTGATACACACACACACACACTTTTTGAGTCTTGAATTGACCAGTGTTAATCCACAAACACAGTGAGTGTGGAATCCACAAACACACGCCCTTACTAGACCAAACAAAGACCTCTGTCCTTGTGTCTGCATTGGACATTTTTCAATCTAGAAATAAAAGTTATACAATTGTTTGAGTTTTCATTTTCGTATGTGTAGTCACAGAGATATGATGTAACTGATTTGCTTTTTACATTTGGATTTCCTTGTGGGAACATTGCCTTTTATCCTATTTAATACATGTTATAATGACTTAATAACAATAAATACATTATACTGTGCCATGTATATAGTCATACCCTTTGATACAGCTCGTACCACTTCTTCTGCCTTGGTGCTGGCTTGTTCCCCCCCCCCCCCCGGCAGGCCAGGATCCAGTGCTGGCAAACTTTCTCAAACGTGCCAACCATTCTGATTCTGACATTGCCTTGTGTGACTTCACAGATTTTGCCTTTGGTGACATAGTAATTGCACATTGTTTTTAATGAATGAAAATAACATAAATCCATGAAGAGCAGACCATCTTCCCTGTAATAGTATTAGCCCTATTCTCCACACAGGTGAACCCCCCTCCTCACCACTGTCTCCCTTTCCTGCCATTACCTGTACAACCTCTCAATATTTCGTTTATACATCTGAATTTAAGCGATTGTGCATAAAATACTCTTATTCACAGTCAAAACATTTCGTTATCATTCATTCATAGTCCACGTAAAAGCACCCTTAATATAGTTAACGTTATTTGACGAGGACTAGCGTAATTCCAGTACAGATAACAGAGTGATTATAAGATAGCTATATAGCTAAATAAATCGAAATGACAACAACAGGAATAATTACTTCAATACTTCAATACTTCAAGTTATATCGTACAAGACTAACAGATTATATTAGCAGACCAAAGGCATGAGCGAAAGCGAAATTGCAGTCAGAGAAAGCAGCTTAGGTAAAAAGCTAGCTAAACCAAGGGGAAATGACTTCAATAATTAAAGTAAATACGATCTGCAGGTATACGATTTATGTTATTGTCATGCATTTAAAAAATAATTGTATGCATCTATGTCGCCAAAAGCAACATCTCTAAAATATAGCGACATTTTAGTCAGATAAATTATAGCGTTTTAAAGGTAGGAAGCTAGCTATACACAAAACAATTATCCCATTCAGCAGTGTAGTTAATGTGTAAATACTCACCATGTCGACAAATTTCCTCGGTTTATTTAACTTGAAACAGCTTTAGAGGGAGGCTTGCTTCCTTGAAGTTGTTTGAATTACGGACGCATCTTCTGGCTATTTGAGCTATCCAGAGGTTTGCATTTTCGATTTGCCCGCCCCCCCATCCAGGTCCAGCGTCAGCTAAGTGACGTCGCCTGACGTCGCGCTCCAGCATTTCTGCCGTGCGTGCTGCCCGACGGCGCTCTCCAGGATTTCTGCCGTGATTGGTCAATTGTTATCAACTCTGCAAACTGGTGCGAACGTGATTGGCCAAATCTTTTCAGAATCTTTTCAGGTCTAAAAAAAATTAGCCGGTCGTGTAGTCGGCAGCTGGGGCTGTTAACCAGAAGGTGGCTGGTTCGATCCCCAACCAGAAGGACATTTTTTTTTTGCTGGTCCATCATAAGAGAGTCACTGTTACTCATTTTTCAGGCAATTGGGAACATAACTGACATTCAGAATACAAAAGGGACATTTGAGAATAATAACTGAAAAAAATTCTGTTTTTTTGCCTAAGTCCATACTGGTGCTCTCCCTTTGTGTGTTTGACCCTCAGTGACCTTTAATAGACGGCAGGCATATGGGGCCTACTCTGGTACATAAGTTAGCCATGTGGGCTCTCTGTGACTTAAAACAAGACACAGAGCAGTCATCGCTGCTGGTGTGTGACCCTCAGCAAAATTAAGATTCAAACACAGAAAAATACCTTCAAACTTTGTTTTATTTAGATATATTAAAAAATAGCAAATACAACACACAAACAAACACAAACAATTCCAAACATAACCACACACGGCGAACGTTGTGTGTGTGTGTGTGTGTGTGTGTGTGTGTGTGTGTGTGTCTATGTGTGTCTGTGTCTGTGTCTGTGTGTATGTGTGTGTGTGTGTGTGTGTGTGTGTGTGCGCGTGCACATTAGGGATTTGGGGGTTAACTGCAGCTGGAACCTGCCTCCTCCACTACGCGCATTCTTCTGGGTAGGACCCGGTTTCTGTTGAGGGCCCGGCGTCTGAGGACCCGGAGATGCTGCCTTACCAACTCCAATTCCCTCCTGGAACTTTCCAGTTTGTCCTGAAGAGATTTTCTTTGTTTTAGAAGGATTTTGCAGGACTCGCAGCACACTCGCAGAGTCATATCTAAACAACACAAAAAACATTCTGGTAATGGTAAAAATCTTAGATAATATGACACACACACACACACACACACACACACACACACACACACACACACACACACACACACACACACACACACACACACACACACACACACACACACACACACACACACACACAAACACACACACACACAGCTCCCCTCCCACCTCCCCCCTGGCTGACTGCCACACAGCTTTTCCAGCCACTAACCATCTAACTAATAGTTACAACTCAATAGCTAAACATACTTGTGATAACAGAACACTCACCGTCTTGAAAACTCACTGCAATCTTGAAAGAAATGTCTCTGAAATTTGTCTTTAAGAATCTTGCTGCTCCACTCTCCAGCTCTTTCTCCCACAAAATGGCGACAGAGTAGGTCAGGCTTATATACTGGGGAGAGATTCTGAGAGGCGGGTTCAGGCTTTGCTTCAGGGGGACTCTTGAAACAGTCAACAGAGGAATTTGAGGAATTTGAGGGTGCCTTGAAACTTTCTCGGTGTGTGTGTGAAAGAGAGAGAGTTGTGTGTGTGTGTCTGTGTGCCTGTGTGTGTGTCTGTGTGTCTGTGTGCCTGTGTGTGTGTCTGTGTGCCTGTGTGTGTGTGTGTGTTGTCTTTAGGTGTAAATGCAAGCTGAGTGCTGATGTAAATGGCTGAATTCCTAGTGCTATGAGAGCTGCAGTGGTAGCACAGGAAGAGATGACAGATTTCTCCTCCTTTTCTGTCAGAGGCAACCGTGGCCTACTGGTTAGGGTTCAAAAAAAGAGGGGGAAGAGGGAAAAAGGGAGAAAAGAGAGGAGAAAAGAAGAGAGGAGGAAGGAGGAGGAAGAAAATGTGGGTGTTTCTGCATCCATACCTATCTGAGAAATGCATTTCTAACTGCTTTAACAATATTTGGACCCACAACTGGTTTTGTCTGCAGATGGGATACGAACCTACGATTTGGGAATTATGAGTTCCGTTTTTTTCACATCCTCTCCGCGGATATTTATATCAAATTAAGAGCTCCATAAGTGCATTTCCCATAACTTACAGAACACATAAAATTAGTATAATTGACACAATAGGACACAAATCAGCAACATAAAAAACTATTAATGAGAACACATAACTCAACAACCCCACTATATTTCTATCTAAATTTAAACAATTGTCTCATACAAATACATTTGTGTTCTTTATGTGTAATAATTATTTATTTCTTCTCCCACATACTGTCATGACTTTGAACTTCTGTCGTCACGGCTTTTGTCATTGGCGACATCTAGTGGCCTAAAAACTTGTTTTATTATTTTCCTTTGTCCTCCTGTGCCACACCTGATTTATATTATTGTTATCAATCAATTACCCTTGTAGCTAGAGTATAAAAACCCTGTATTAGCTTGTCATGTCATCGCGACGTTTGCCCAGACACTCCTGTCCCGTGTGAACACTACTCCCAAGTGAGAATTCTCCTGTGCAGGGTTTTGCGTGGTTCTCGCCACGTTTCGCTGTCTCTCTAACAGCGGTCTCTGGAACTCTTTATTCTTTTTCTCCCGTGGGTGAGCTAGAGCTACATTTTCGTTAGCTTCCTTTGTTAGGCCTTTTTTTGCCATTCTGACTGTTCTTTTGTGCATTGGATTACTACCTTTTGGAAACTACTTTTGCGTTTGGATTATTCCCTGTTGGAGATCTTCTGTGCTTTGTATTCCACTTCTCATTTTTGCTGTCGACGTCTTCCCTTCTTATTATTGACTGTTTGACGAAAAACTAATAAACCAAAGTTTTGAGTTTATCTCTGCGTCTGGGTCCTCACTAGCCTACTGGGTTAGTCACTGGTTATTTGGTGCATTGTTACCACGCCAGCGACCTGGGTTCGCATCCCGATCCCGCTAACCTAACACATACCTGTACCTGAAGAACCAGAATGTCCACTGCCAAGGGATCATCACATGCAGATCTTTCCATAATTCAGTGTATATCATTTTTATTGACTAGTTAATAACATGCAATGTTACTTTTATTAATGTTGTCCTTGGCATCATCCCTGTATATTATTTTTCATCATCATCATTATTATTATTATCATAACTGTTATTATTGTAATCTGTGTGCTGTTGTAACACACATTGTCATTGAAAAACCCCCTTGTACAGCAACACTCAGGTCACAGACAACACTCAGAATCAGAAATGGTTATACAAATGTGTATTTGCCACAAGGAGACTGGATACAAGACTGTAGGCACAGAGCCACCGTACATAGAACCCCACTAGGCGATAGGCATAAACACCAGTAATAGCCAACCATGTATAACATAAAAGCATCCACACAATGTCCACACAAAAGCATGATACCGCCTTCCCCCCAAAAGGTATTATCAGTTTGCAATACTAAAACCACGCCCCACATATAAAATCCACAGAAAAAAAAACACAGCAATAGTGTCCCACACCAAAGAGGAGTTAGCCAAATCCAGTATACAATCCACACAGCAAGTTGCTACCGGCCAGTGTGGCAGGGACCCGCTTTGTCACTTTCAAGCATGGAGATGGATCTGCGCTGACCCGTCCACCAGGAACGCTCCCCAATAGCACTACGATGATGCGCAGCTCTCCCCCCACGAGGAATTTCCAACTACAAAGGGACACAATACAAACAAACAAACACTTAGAGCAGCCCACATGCCATTCAGTTGGGAGAACCAGTGACAAACCAAATGACCAGTGTGGTGGAAGTAAGAACCTCCCTTTTTCCTGGCAGCTGGAGAGTGTTGAGCAGTGTGTGAGTGTGTGTGTGTGCATGTGTTCTACCTGCATCTCTGTCTTTGTGTAGAGAGTTGAGGTGTGCGTGTGTACCTGCCTCTGTGCTTGTGTGCGTCTGTGTGTCGTTCCTGCATGTGCCTGTCTTCCTGTGACTGTGCGGCATGCGTGGGTGCCTGCTTGTGTCTGCTTGGCTCTCCTGCCTTTACCTCCACGGCGTGCCTGCCTGTGTCTGCGTGGCTCTCCTGCCTTTACCTCCGCGGCGTGCCTGCGTGGCGTGCCTGCCTGTGCCTGCGCGGCGTGCCTGCAAGCCTGCCTGCATGCATACACCTGGGTGTGTATCTGTGTGTGTTCGGTGCCTGTGTGCGTCTGTTTGTGCGTGCGTGTCTGCCTACCTGCATCTGTCTGTGCATGCCCGGTGGTGGGTGTCTGTGCGTCCTGGCCTGCATGTGCCTGCCTGCCTGTGACTGCGCAGCGTGCGTGTCTGCCTGCCTGTGTCTGTGTGGCTCTCCTGCCTGTGCCTACGCGGCGTGCCTGCCTGTGTCTGCGCGGCGGGCCTGCAAGCCTGCCTGAATGCGTACACCTGGGTGTGGGTGTGTATCTGCGTGTGCTCGGTGCCTGTGCGCATCTGTTTGTGCGTGCGTGTCTGCCCACCTGCATATGTCTGTGCGTGCCCGCTTGTGTGTGTCTGTGCATCCTGGCCTGTATATGTGCATGCGTGTGTCTGAGCGTGTGTGCATGTTATACCTGCATCTATGTCTTGTAGGCCTTCTCTGTCTAGAGTCTGAAGCACTTCCCGGACAGCCTCTGGCTCTCCCTGCCTTCTGCTGGGCTGATGCTTTACAGAGACTGTCAGCAGCAACGACTCCACCCCGATACGGGGGTTTGACACCTGTAAACACAGACACACACACATTCAATTAGTTCCCTTGATATGAACTAAAGAGGCAGGAGGCAACAGCAACTCCAAATAAACTTGGTAGGTGTGTTACCTTCCTGCCAATGACAATCCACTCTGTGTCTGCCATCTCCTCGTGTGACTTTAAAGATGTTGCCTTTGGTGACATATGCATGCACATTGTTTTTAATGCATGACAATAGCATAAATGCAGGAACATGAAGAGCAGACCATCTACCTTGTTATATGAATAACCCTATGAAAAACACAGTGGTGGCAAAAGCCACATAGGCTATACTTTGTCCATGTTTGAAACACAGCTCATGAATTAACCACACTACATATTACTAACAGATAACATAAGCAAAGGATTTGCTGATGAGAACGAGTGAAATTCCATGACATCAACAGTGAGAGTAGCTACCTAAACATGTGTAAAAGAGACTGTATTCATATGACTACCTCCCAATAAATTCGTTTGTACATCTGAATTTAAACGATCGTGTAGAAAATACTGATTCACAGTCCAAACATTCTCATTCATTCATAGCACTCGTAGCTAAAAGCCTCCTTAACATAGCTTACTTCCAGTAAGATAAGGGAGTGTTTGTAACTTAGCTATATGGCTAAATACATCGATACGACAACATAAAACAACAGTGATTGTAGAAACCTAAACATTTGTAAAAGAGCCTGTATTCATATGACTACCTCCCAATACATTATTTTATACATCTGAATTTAAACGATCATGAAGAAAATACTGATTCACAGTCCAAACATTCTCATTCTCATTCATAGCCCTCATAAGCCCCCATAATATAGCGAACTTCCAGTCATAAGGTAGTGTTTTTAAAGTAGGTAGATGGCTAAATACATGGATACGACAACATAAAACAACGGGTGAAATGAATTATAACTTAAGTTATATCATACAACACTAACAATTAACATTAGCAATGGAAACGCTGATGAGAACTAACGAAATTCCAGTCCGATAACAGAGTGTTTATAGCGAAATTCCAGTCGGATAACCAAGAGTGTTTGTAAGGTTGAAAGCTAGCTAAACATTAGAGGTTAAATTGGTTCAGTATCTAACAGCAGTGTGTTAAATGTGTTAATACTCAGCAGGTCAAGATAATCTGCCTCGGTTGATTGCCCGTAGTTTAACTTCACTCTTTGAATTACCTGCACGTAGAGAAATGCTCGCCCCTCCAGCATTTCTCCTGACGTTGCTCTGCAGGATTTCTGCCGTGATTGGTCAATTGTTCTCAACTCTGCAAACTGGTGTGAACGTGATTGGCCAAATCTTTTCAGAATCTTTTCAGGTCCAAAAAAAATTAGCCGGTCGTGTAGTCGGCAGCTGGGGCTGGTAACCGGAGGGTGTCCGGTTCGATCCCTGACCAGAAGGAAAAATGAGAAAATTACTAATTTTTCAGCTTTTTGCTGGTTTTTATATGGTTAAAAAGGGACGTTTGGGTAGGGACAATTGGGAACATAACTGACATCTGAGGCACTTTTGGGACATTGGGGTTTCCGAGAATAGTGCATGTTCGTCGGACTGACTATTTTGGCTCGGGGGGGTCTACCATGGAGCTCGCGCCACTACCCCCAACTTTTTGGGACAATTGAGAACATAACTGACATTTGAGAAGAATAAAAACCACAGTAACAGTGACTCTCTTAAGGTAAAGTAACAGTGAATCTCTTAAGGTTTATATTTTGCTGGTTTAACCGGCCGGGTTGGGAGTTCTTTCTGTGGGGCAGCCGTGGCCTACTGGTTAGGGTTTAGGGCTGGTAACCGGAGGGTTGCCGGTTCGATCCCCATTGGGACATTTGGGTAGAGACAGTTGGGTTAGGACAATTGGGAACATAACTAACATTTGAGGCACTTTCGGGACATTTGGGTTAGGACGTTTGGGAACAAGCCTTGCCTGCTTTGCGACATAGTCCGATCTCGAGACAATCGGACATTGCCTCATGAAAAAAGCTTAAATCAAAAATCTTGGTCGCAAAAAATTCCAAGGGAATAGGGGGACGAAAATGTTGTGAGAAATGCTTGGAACCTGTACCATCACGGTAGCATAGCGGGTAGGGCACAGCACTACGAACGTGAGAAGCACCGGTTCAAAACCCGTTAAGTGCAAGATATACAATATCACCTGAAAGCCACCGGTTCGATACCCGCTTCGATTCCCAGGTTACTGAATAGCTCCCCTTGTATCAGAATAAGCCTGACTCTCTATGAACACAAGTAATTCTATATTCCCTACGAATCACCCACACTGGATCCTCCTCCACATTCAATAATTTATTATTTGGAGGCTAAAACTTTTTTGTGCTGAAAGGCAGCTTACTATTTATAATTTAGTTGTACTTAATATGTATAATGTTGCTGGCAACCGTGTTATTAAAGCAATAAGGTACTCGAGTCAGTACGGTATTGTCAATAATGTACTTGTACATGTACCGGTACCCTAGGGACAGTTGGGTTAGGACAATTGGGAACATAATTGACATTTGAGGCACTTTCGTGACATTTGGGTTAGGACGTTTGGGAACATAAATGACATTTGAGAACTATAAATACAAAACCTAAATTTTTGATGAATGAAAGTATTGATGAACCTGAAACCCCACCCCTCCCCTTAATTGAGGGATGGGCTTTCGAATGAACCCACCCTAAAGATGCTATGTGCTTCGAGCAAAGAGATACAATGATTTAAACTTTTTGGCCTGAAGGGTTCTAAGGTTTTTCATATATTACTTTGGCCATGAGGGTCACACAGGGATGCAACCACTATGTACCCCCACTAAAGTGACCATGGCCTTTCCAACGAGCCTAATGTTGTTTGTGCCTAATGTAGTTTGTGCGTCCTTGCCTTGCAGAGATACTTTAATGCCAGAGGTCACATTTTATGGACTCATAAATCTAGAATGGAGGGTAGAGCGGTCACAATTCTTATGCCGCTACCCTAATTCAATCATTTCCTTTCCAACGAGACCATGTTCAACCTTGTACGTTATTGCTGGACCGAGGGAAGGGAAAGGTACAACCTGGGACCATGGGACATTTGAGTCACTCTTGGGACATATGGGTGCCCGAGAATGGTGCATGGTCGTCGGGCTGACTGTTTTGGCTTGGAAGGGTCATGGAGCCCTCGCCACCACCCCCAACTTTTTGGGACATTTGAGAACATAACTGACATTTGAGAAGAATAAAAACCAAGGAAAGTAACAGTGACTCTCTTAAGGTAAAGTAACTACTAGTCTCTTCCATATATGCAGGGACGTTGCGTCTTTTGTCCAGGGAACACCGGTTCGAACGGCGAGACGCAGGAACCTTCCTATGGCTAACTCCGTCAGGGAACCTGTGGCCAAAACGAAACCAACGCAGGCTAGTCCGACCTTAGGCGCTATGCGACATAGTCCGATATCGAGGCAATCGGATATTGCCTCATGAAAAAACCTTAAATCAAAAATCTAATTTCCAAGGGTGGAGAGGTAAAAGCTTATGAGAAATGTTTGGGACATTTGGGGGGCTTTTGGGAAATTTGGGTAGGGGATTTGGGTTAGGACAATTGGGAACACATCTCAAACTGCAATCACTTTTATCACCACAGGATGGCAGAAGCGCTCCATCTTAAAACTCATTATTACTAATTTTTCACCTTCTCACTGGTTTTCTGAGAGTCATTATTCCATTATTCCATTATCCACCATAAGAGAGTCATAATTACTCCTTTTTCACCTTTACAAGCTTATGAGAAATGCTTGGGACATTTGAGGCACTTTGGTAACAGTAACAGTGACTCTCTTAAGGTAAAGTAACAGTGACTCTCTTAAGGTTTATTTTGTGGTATTTGGGCATGAAAAGCATTGTTCCCTTATGTCCCGTGGCTCTGAAGGTGGTCTGGGACATTAAGGCATAAAAAGCATTGTTCCCTTATGTCCCGTGGCTCTGAAGGTGGTCTGGGACATGAAGGCATAAAAAGCGGTGTACCCTTGTGTCCCGTGGCTTTGAATGTGGTCTGGTACATTTGTTCATATAAAGCGGTGTTCCCTTATGTCCCGTGGCTCTGAAGTTGGTCTGGGACATTTGGGCTTAAAAAGGATGTTCCCTTATGTCCCGGGGCTCTGAAAGTGGTCTGGGACATTTGGGGTTAAAAAGAATGTTCCCTTATGTCCCGTGGCTCTGAAAGTGGTCTGGGACATTTGGGGTGAAAAAGGGTGTTCCCTTATGTCCCACGGCTCTGAAGGTGGTCTGGGACATTTGGGGTTAAAAAGGATGTTCCCTTTTGTCCCGTGGCTCTGAAGGTGGTCTGGGACATATGGGCAAAAAAAAGCGGTGTTCCCCTTTGTACCGTGGCTCTGAAAGGCCTTTCGGAGGATTTTTGGGGCCTGTGGTGTCTTTTTTGGGGTCTTTGGTGTCTCTAATGGCCTTTCGTGTTCCTAATGTCCAATGGCTCAATGAGTCCCCTCGGTGGACTTTTGGGCTCGGTACGGTTGTTCCCTATTGAGTCATCATGTTCCCGATTGGGCACCGCACTTCCTTTTGGGGAGCATCGGGGACATTTGCAATACCTGACCATGTTAAAGTTGGGCCAAAAAGGGCTACTTCCCATACCCACCTGTTCACCTTGGAGACCTGCTGCTGCGGATATGGGTACGGCCCGGCGCGAGATTTACACCTTCTCCCTCGGATTTTCAAGGGCCAGCGAGAGTTCACTGGACGCCGCCGGAACCGCGGCGCTTTCCAGGGCACGGGCCCCTATCTCGGGGCGAACCCATTCCAGGGAGCCCTGCCCTTCCTGCTGGCCACCGTCCTTGTGTCTATATCAACCAACACCTTTTCTGGGGTCTGATGAGCGTTGGCATCGGGCACCTTAACCCGGCGTTCGGTTCATCCCGCAGCGCCAGTTCTGCTTACCAAAAGTGGCCCACTGGGCACTCGCATTCCACGCCCGGCCCCAAGCCAGCGGGCCGGGCTTCTTACCCATTTAAAGTTTGAGAAAAGGTTGAGATCGTTTCGGCCCCAATGCCTCTAGTCATTCGCTTTACCGGATAAAACTGCAAGCGAGCGCCAGCTATCCTGAGGGAAACTTCGGAGGGAACCAGCTACCAGATGGTTCGATTAGTCTTTCGCCCCTATACCCAGGT